>NC_136373.1:15295000-15782500 GCF_037039965.1 Doryrhamphus excisus
TGCAGGTCTCTTGAAATGCTGGCTTTTCGACTAATAAACAGTATAAAACAGCATTTTTTTTTTTTTACTTTACTTTACTGAGAGTATTAGGGACACATTTGAGAATAAAATGGTAAATTTATGAGAAACAAAGTTGTACATTTAAGACTTTGTTGTAATGCCTTTTATTACTAATACTAAAAAATGTTATTAATTATCACAAAGTATTAGGGCCACATTGGAAAACAAAAATATGAGATTTTGAGAATACAGTTGTAAGTTTACGAAAAAATAAACTTGTAATATTACAAGAATAAAGTCATACATTACAGTCATACAGTCTTACACTTATGACATATAATGTTACATATTATTCGCCTAAACTTACGACCTTATTTTTGTAATTTTATGTCTTTATTCGTGTAAATGTTCAACGTTTTTGCACGTAAATTTACGTCTTTATTTTTGTAATGTTGTGACTTTTTTGTGTGTAAATTTACGACTTAGTTCTTGTAAATTACATTTAAAAAAAAAAACTTAATTCTGGTAAATTTCCGAGTATTCTTGTAATTTTATGACTTTTTTTGTGAATTTATGACATTATTCTCAGAAATTATGAGTTTATTCTAGTAGATGTACAACTTTTTTCTCATAAATTTACAGCTTTATTTTCGTAAATTACGTTTTTTTGCTGGTAAATTTACAACTTTATTCTTGTAATTTTATGACATTTTTCACGTAAATTTATGACTTTCTCATAATTTTAGAACTTTGTCATATTATGATTTTATTCTCGTAAATTTACGACTTTGTTCTTGTAATACTATGACTTTTTTCGTGTAAATGTATGACTTTTCTTGTAAATGTAAAACTTTTTTGCTTGTAAACTCATGATTTTATTCTTATATTATTACTTTTTTGCACATACATTTTTTACATTTTTTATGTAAATTCACAACTTTATTCTTATAATTTTATGGCTTTTTCTGGTAAATTGATGACTTTACTCTTGTTAATTTACAATTTTTTTCTTGTCAATTTAGGCCTGTTTTAATTTACTACTTTAATCTCATGACTTTATTATTGAAAATGTTTTTCCATTTGTTTTTGTGTCAATGTGGCCCGCATTTCAACTGGACACCCCCCCACACTAATGCAAAGGTTAAGACTGCAAAAAGTGAAATGTAAGCAACATCGCACACCTGAAATCAAGGTTAAAAAGACTTATTTTTGACTTACGTTATTTTTTTTCTTATTATAACATTGCATGTTAAGCAATTATATTAAGTAATATCTACTAAAACCTGAGTTAGACTATTAAAATAGCAGGCAGACGGATTATTTCACCTAAAGTGACTTTTTAATGACGTTCTAACAGTGAAATGTTAGAGTCCGTAAGAAAAAGGCTCCACTTATGCAAAAGTATAAGTACTAAGGAAAGGGGCTGTAAAAAGTGTACCAAGTACACAATAGCACTTTTAGGGCATTGAACATACATCTGCTGTCGAAATGTCATCAATCACGGCTAGATTTTTGGCACTTTAGGTTATAGAAGTCAGATTCCAGGACATATATTACCGGTCTAGGATTAAAGTGACTGGTAATAAAAACCTTTTAGTCAAAAATGAACTTTTTTTTAAAAACCTTGATTTCAGGAATTTCAATTAGATTTGCACAAACTTACATACAAGTGAGAGTAACAGAGGAATATCGAGGGGAACATTCTTCAACGGACACAACAGGGAATATTTCAAGTGTTACACATTCTAGCTGGTGTATTCCGTAAAGGGGGACAGGGATCCGCTGAGGATGCCAGCTTTAGGAATATGGCTATGGTAGCCTCTGGCACTGCAGAGGACAAAGTGCATATACGGCTGTGTGACGTACCTCGCAGCGCTTTAAGCTTGAAGCATTCCTGCTCAGAAAGTGGGGGTCAGGGGGGAAAAAAGATCCCGTTTCCTGGGAGGGAGCGCGTACAGTATGTCGCCGTCCAGTTACAAACAGGCCTGAGCAAGATGGATTCATCAGGATGCTGGCAGGAGGTCACAAGGTGAGAAATCCAAGACAAAAGCCAATAAGAGGCAAAAGGATCAATAAGCAGAAGGAAATGGATATGGATGTTGGAAGCTGAGGCACATTGTGACATTTTGGAAAAGCACTGGCATAGAAATAGGAAACCATACTCGTTATGGGAAGAAGCATTGTCACACACACCTCTTTGAGTACTAAAAACAAAAACAAAAAAAGATTTAAGTCATACTGTATTAGACACACATGTTAAAGCTTGAGGTGGTGAGATGTTTGGGACTTCCAATGAAGCTGCCTTGCCGCTATCACAGTGTTCATATTAGATTTCTATTGCTTTCCTTTCAGCAATGATGATAACAGTCTGTTATGTTGCATACCCTATTTCCCATCGACAACACCTTTAAAAGTCACTTGGTCCAAAAATGAGATGGAAAAATGTGTTAAAACACTCATTTTGCTAACACAACAACAGTGTTTGTTGTCATCACCACAATGGATTTTAAATGAAATCACATTCTCATACAACGCGTATGGGTTTTCCTTCAGTATTGCGTATAATATACTTCCAACATTTCCGGTGTATAATATACATGGATAAATATAATAAAACAACACATAAAATGCAGTATTTGGATGTAAACAACCAGAAGTAGAGTGCAATGAAACACATTGCTAGCTAGCATAATGCTAGCATATTGCTTGCTAGCAACTACTTTTGTCTGTAAAAAGAAAACTTATAATAATAATTGATGGAACCAAAGAATAAAAAGATTTATACTATTTAATTAATGCCGTTTTGTGTGTGGGAGGTGAGCGACTTACACTATATTCCACCTGCGGTAGAAATCTTGTTGCCGAACGTTTTATACCGTAAATTAGCTCAACTGATGACGTAATTACACCTGCCTGACACGTGAGTGTCGATGTGTTCTGCACATGCGTAGAACCAATTGCATTTCCGGTACTGATTGCATACAGTGACAAGTGTCCATGTAGTTCACTGGAATGGCAAATGTGACCAGTAGATGGCGTTATATCCTCAGTTAATGTTGAGTAAACTTCTAAAGAAGAGATACAAGAGAAACATGGCGACACTTCCGGGCTGCAAAAAGTGTGACCCATAGTCTAGAAATTACGGTAATCTCTTTACCATGCTGTGGGAGAGCTAGAATTTTTTATTGGGGTGGCTAAGGTGAGACCATTCCTCACATAGGGGTGGCAATATGTTGATACCTGAATTGTTTGGATCCCCAGCAAGTAACAACTGGCCACCCACTAGCAGTAGCACTGAAGCACCTGAAGGGGGCGTACAAGTAAATCAGTACCGTATTAACCGAATATAAAACAAGTCTAGAAAAAGACAGGTGGGTTTATATTTGGTGTTTAGAGATTTATACCAACAGGTGGCGCCAAACACCCCTCGATCACATTGTAATTTATTTCAAATCCATTATGGTGATGTCAATTACTATTATGGTCGTTGTCTGTTGTCAAAAGAATTTAGTAGGATTTTGTACAAAAATTAAATATACTCTATTATTTCTTTATAATAATTTTTTTCCAAATAATTATACACCCTAACCACTAACCCTAACCAAGTTCACAGCAAAATATATATTTGAAGTTGGACTATAGTCCAATATGGGCTGGAATGCAGTGGAAACTTTAAATCTTTAAATCAAATCTTGGTTCAGGATTAACTGCATAGGTGTGTTTGTGGCTTTTTCTTTGGCTTTTTTTTAACGGGAAAGGTACCCGTGATGGTAGAGTGTGATGATAACCACAGAAACAGAAATACAATATGGCCAAAGAGGTGTACTGAGATGTTTACTTAATGTTTAGATACTTTTTAAACTCGTGTGACATCATGTTAAAAAGTTAATTCAAACGTTTCCTTATGATTTATATTTGTGTACTATATTATAAAAGGTTCTACTGCACGGTGCCCTTTTTTTATTTTGCACAATTTCCTACTACACCCTTGTGAAAACATATTAGGTGTGTCTGTGAAATGCTTTGACTCATAAGTACGTCCACAGCTCAAATAGAGATGCATCTCCGGTCGCTTCCCTCTTGTTTCATGAACGCTTTGGTCCATTTTGTACCGCTACAAAAAAACACTGCATGAGCAAAAGTCACAATAAGAATTGTAAAGCAACAAAACATAAAACATGAGCAGGTTATAAGCTCTATAAAAATACATACCATGGCTACTGTAAAAAGAACAGCCTTGGAGGCCTTTGAGGTTCTTCTCGATGGGGCTGGGGTGGGGTGGGGGGGCCGACATGTGCAGCATGGGGAGCCTCAAAAAGCAGAGGAAGTGGGCGGACCACCAGGGCTATACAGTCTCTTTGCTGCCTAGTGGATGGGGTTAATGTCTGTTCGGCTGTTGGCTTGTCCGTGCACATTGCTGCCCCCTACTGTTGTGGTGGAGGTGGTGATGGTGTTGTGCTGAATGACCTGCTGTTGCGTGCAAGCTGGAGATGGACTTCCTGCTGGACTGCTCTCAGGACCTGCGGAGGTGGAAGGGACATCATTAAAGAAACACTTGTGCTCTACCAGAGTTTGTTTATTTATTATTATAATTTTTTTTTACTTTTATTTTTTATTTAGCTTCTTTTTTTACTCTCTTGTCTCGTAGCTGTGTGGCCTGGGCGCTAACCACTTGTTCACCGTGCAACCTTCTTAAATGCTAATACAAATTTTTTTATAAATTTTATTTACAAGTTCTAGATGCCACTGGCCCAATGGTGGAATCAAACTCGGGTCTCCTAGCTGTGTGGCCTGCATGCTAACCACTCGCACACCGTGCATCCTTCTTAAATGCTAATACAAATTATTTTATAAACTTTATTTACAAGGTCTCGATGCCACTGGCCGAGGGTGGAATCGAACTTGAGTCTCATAGCTGTGTGGCCTGCACGCTAACCACTCACGCAGCATGCAGCCTTCCTAAATGTCAATACAAATTATTTAATAAACTTTATTTACAAGGTCTAGATGCCACTGGCCCGATGGTGGAATCGAACTCGGGTCTCCTAGCTGTGTGGCCTGCACACTAACCACTCGATCACTGTGCATCCTTCTTAAATGCTAATACAAATTATTTAATAAACTTTATTTACAAGGTCTCGATGCCACTGGCCGAGGGTGGAATCGAACTTAAGTCTCATAGATGTGTGGCCTGCATGCTAACCCATCGTCCACCGTGCAGCCTTGTAAATACAAATTATTTTATAAACTTTATTTTATAGAGTTTCTAGCGTGCCGTTAATATGTGACTGTGATGTTAGCATTGTTAGCATTGCACTGTGTTAGCATGTTAGCACTGTAGCACACATACAGCAGATATGCTCGTGTTGCATTATGCTGTGACAGTATGTGATACGTCTTAGAGTGTATATGTAAAAAGTGGATAAAGTGCACACAGTAAACACAGCTCATTTGCATTAAAGCTACACACACAGAAAAATACAGTAGTTACTTAGGAACTAGATAGACTACTGTGAGACCACTAAAACGTACTTCAAATAGTTGAAAATACTCTAATATTAGGGCGACCAGGCATCCTGCTGTCCCAGGACGTGTCCTATTTTCATGTCCTGTCCTGGCTGTCCTGTTATTTATTTTTTTTTTAATGATGAAAATGTCCTGGATGTCATTGTTTTTCATTGAGCCGTTAAATTGACCGCCGTCAAGTCGCATTAAGGCATGTGACAGAATCTCTTAGAGGATGCTGTGTGGGTGGCTTTTTGAATGAAAGGAAAACTGGACTTATGTGAGACATGAATATGTATTTCTCTTTTCTGTGCATTATAAAGATATAAAAACAGATAAAGAGACATGGGAAAGACATATTCCAATCCAAGGAAGAAAGTTCCGGTAATATATCAAAGTATTACATGTTATCATGAATGTACCTGTTAGTACTGTCTTCGGGCGAGAGGCGGGGTACACCCTGGACTGGTGGCCAGCCAATCACAGGGCACATATAGTCAATTCCTGTTTTGTAACATTATTAGAGCCCTGTAGATATGAAATAGCACCCCTATAGTAGCCTTTACACTTATATTACCCAATATAGTAGATATTATAGTAGATATATAGGGTGCTGGAGCCTATCCCAGCTGTCTTGGGGCGAGAGGCGGGGTACACCCTGGACTGGTGGCCAGCAAATCACAGGGCACATATAGTCAATTCCTGTTTTGTAACATTATTAGAGCCCTGTAGATATGAAATAGCACCCCTATAGTAGCCTTTACACTTATATTACCCAATATAGTAGATATTATAGAAGATATATAGGGTGCTGGAGCCTATCCCAGCTGTCTTGGGGCGACAGACGGGGTACACCCTGGACTGGTGGCCAGCCAATCACAGGGCACATATAGACAAACAACCATTCACACTCACATTCATACCAATGGACAATTTGGAGTGGCCAATTAACCTAGCATGTTTTTGGAATGTGGGAGGAAACCGGAGAAAACCCACGCAGAACATGCAAACTGGAATTGAACTCGGGTCTCTGAGCTGTGAGGTCCACCGTGCAGCCCGGATTAATGTGGGAGGAAACCAGAGTACCCAGAGAAAACACATGCATGCACGGGGAGAACATGCAAACTCCACACAGAGATCGCCGAGGGTAGAATCGAACCCTGGTCTCCTAGCTGTGAGGTCTGCGCGCTAACCACTCGACCGCCATGCCGCCCACAGCATGTATATAAAACCACAAAACCTTGTTGAAGGTTTTTGGAGGTGCTTTAATAGCGGTGCATTAATAAGCCGTGTCTTTTTTTTTTTTATCTGTTTTGATATCTTTAGAACACACAGAACAGAGAAACACATGTCTTCATGTCTCACATGGTCCATGTGTCATCATCCTTCTACAAAGTTGGGGCATCTGTTGTGTTTACATAGAAGATGGTAAGACTTTTACGCAGGACCACATGTGTGTCTTTTTTTTTTTTTTTTTTAACCAGACCATAAATTCACACCAAACATCCCACAGACCGTATCACCAACATGGAAAATAGAATCACTCAGCTCTGTAAACACACCTGACAGATTATGGTCACATTAAACTGGAAATGTGTACACAACCTAAGACTCATTGATGAATGTCTCGCCCAGTCTGGGACCCGCGGCTCCCTGCTTTATAAAAGAAACATTCAGCCAGGACGGATGTGAGCCTGATTTTCCTCGCTAAAGCCACACAGGGGAGGTTCCCTAATTCTAATTCAAATGTATCTGGTATCAAAGGGGTGGGGTCGTGATGTCATGGCTGACAGCAATCAGCAAGACGCAGGGTGTACGGACGCAGGCGTGCAACCTCATGACGTACTTCTCACGTCGTGTGTGTGTCTAGAAAACATCCCAGATGGGATTCAGACTACCGACTCCCAGCATGGGAGGAGTACTGCAGAGAAAATGTGGGAACTAGAGCGCAAAATCTCATCCTGTTTCAGTCTGTGGAGTTTTTTTTTTTTTTTTTTTCTGGCAAAACAATTACTCTGTAAGAATAAAGTGTTTGCGTGACTCACTGAGGTAACCTTGGGACTCTTTTTGCATAGTGGTGATGGGACAGTCCTTGTGTGTGAGGAGGAGCTGCTTGAGCTGGGTCACCTCGTTCTTTAGCATTGTCACTTCATTCTGAAATGAAAGAAAACAGAACCATAATTTAGCCTGACAGCTCAACTCACTGACAGATAGAGTTTCATTGAACACAATGCAAAGTACCGGTTTTCATGTATTATCCTTTATGGGGAATCATCTCTTTCCTTCTTAAATGCGAATACAAATTATTTTATAAACTTTATTTACAAGGTCTAGATGCCACTGGCCCGATGGTGGAATCGAACTCGGGTCTCCTGTACGCTAGCCACTCGAACACTGTGCAGCCTTCTTAAATGCTAATACAAATTATTTTATAAACTTTATTTACAAGGTCTAGATGCCACTGGCCCGATGGTGGAATCGAACTCGGGTCTCCTGCACGCTAACCACTCGAACAATGTGCAGCCTTCTTAAATGCTAATACAAATTATTTTATAAACTTTATTTACAAGGTCTAGATGCCACTGGCCCGATGGTGGAATCGAACTCGGGTCTCCTGCACGCTAACCACTCGAACAATGTGCAGCCTTCTTAAATGCTAATACAAATTATTTTATAAACTTTATTTACAAGGTCTAGATGCCACTGGCCCGATGGTGGAATCGAACTCGGGTCTCCTGCACGCTAACCACTCGAACACTGTGCAGCCTTCTTAAATGCTAATACAAATTATTTTATAAACTTTATTTACAAGGTCTAGATGCCACTGGCCCGATGGTGGAATCGAACTCGGGTCTCCTGCACGCTAACCACTCGAACAATGTGCAGCCTTCTTAAATGCTAATACAAATTATTTTATAAACTTTATTTAAAAGGACTGGATGCTGAGAGTGGAATCGAACTTGAGTCTCATAGGTGTGTGGCCTGCATGCTAACCCATCGTCTTTACTTTATTTTAGTTTGGAGTTTCTAGCGTGCCGTTAAGATGTGACTGTGATGTTAGCATTGTTAGCATTGCACTGTGTTAGCATGTTAGCACTGTAGCACACATACAGTCGATATGCTCGTGTTGTATTATGTTGCGACAGTATGTGATACGTGTATATGTAAAAAGTGGATAAAGTGCACACAGTAAACACGGCTCATTTGCATTAAAGCTACACACACAGAAAAATACAGTAGTTACTTCGGAAATTAGGAACTTAGGAACTGAGACCACTAAAACGTACTTCAAATAGTTGAAAATATTCTAATATTTCTTGTTGTCTTGTGTTGTCTTGTTTTAAAATAAACATTTTATTTTGAAGTTTGGACAACGACTCCACAAACGTAAACGGCAAAATTAGCACCAATGCTAATGCTAGTTTTGAAAGTGTGGGATGCCGTCAGAAAACACAAAAGCTATAATCCACCCAACATATACAGAAAGCATTGTAAAGATTACTACTATTAAAATTGTAGTGGTTCACATTAATGCGGGCTGCACGGCGGAAAAGTGGTTAGCGCACAGGCCTCACAGCTCAGAGACCCGAGTTCAATTCCAGTTTGCATGTTCTGCGTGGGCTTTCTCCGGGTACTCCGGTTTCCTCCCACATTCCAAAAACATGCTAGGTCACTTAGCGACTCCAAATTGTCCATAGGTATGAATGTGAGTGTGAATGGTTGTTTGTCTATATGTGCCCTGTGATTGGCTGGCCACCAGTCCAGGGTGTACCCCGCATCTCGCCCGAAGACAGCTGGGATAGGCTCCAGCACCCCCAACGACCCTCGTGAGGATAAGCAATAGAAAATGAATGAATGAATGTTGGTGTTCTGTAGTTGGCAACTGTTATTTTCCTGAAACTTACCAATGTTCAACTGCTCATTACTGAAGAACAAAAAAATGTGAAGACCAAAATTTTTTTTCTGATGATAGACAGGACTCTCATCTTTCTTTTGGTAGTTACCATGTTCTCTCCAAGTTTTCTCCGGTTTCCTCCCACATTCCAAAAACATGCTAGGTCACTTAGCGACTCCAAATTGTCCATAGGTATGAATGTGAGTGTGAATGGTTGTTTGTCTATATGTGCCCTGTGATTGGCTGGCCACCAGTCCAGGGTGTACCCCGCCTCTCGCCCGAAGACAGCTCCAGGATAGGCTCCAGCACCTTATATATCGACTATAATATCTACTATATTGGGTAATATAAGTGTAAATGTGACTATAGGGGTGCTATTTTATGTCTAGAGGGCTCTAATAATGTTACAAAACAGGAATTGACTCATCACGGGCCAGCTAGCTGTGATGAACTGTACATGTTTTATGATAAGTCTGAAACAGTTTGACACTGGAACTGACTATTTGTACTTCCAGTCCTCATAATGGAAAAAAATTACAAATTGGAGGATGACAACCGTAATTGGATGGATGTAATTAGACGTTTTTTTCAGATTTTTTACAATATTTTTTGTCAATTTTTCAACTCCTTTTGAGATTGGAGACCAGATCTTGTAGAAAATGAATGAATGAATAAGGCTGAATCCATCCATCTTTTTCAGCTTCTTGGAGGTCCAGGTCCACATCTGCACCGTGCATCACAAGGTGTTCCCAGGCCAACTGAGAGACATAGTCTCTCCAAAACGTCCTTGTCCCAACCAGCGTCCACGTATCATTCCATCGTGTACACGTAAGACACCCAAAGTGTACTTTTTGTACCTGAAGCTGCATGTTGGTCTGCGTGAGTTCTTCTGCTTTCTTCTCTAACGACATCACCCACACTTTCCTCTTCTGTCTGCATCGCGTCGCCGCCGCTCGGTTTCGTTCCAGAAACTTCCGCCGACGCTCATCCGGGTCTTCGTCCACTACCCTCCTACGTCGTCCGCCACTAGGGGGCGGGGACTGCAACGTCTGCGTGGGCTGCATCTGCTGTGTGGCTGGTGACATCTGAAACATAGCGAGAGAGGAGGCGTCGATTGGGTATGTCTAAAAAAGACGTTCCGTCTTGCCAACTTCCAACCGCATTTATAATCTCTGCGGCACACCTGGAAAACATCCATGCACCTGACTGCTCTCCGTACAAGGCTCCATACATTTGCCACCTAGAGCTATTTCAAGTGCTCCAACCGGTCTCAAAACAACATCTGCTTGAATGAGTGAGTGACTGGGCTGATTCACCAACCTGCCCACCTAGTTAAAGAGGTGTCGGGCACTTTTCCACCACCCATTTCCACTCAGACACAACTTTATGTGCACTGACAGATCTTGACACAGACTTGGCAAGGTCAAGTGTTTGCAGTTTGGACCATTACCATTTTTATGAGAAGCATGGAAAACACCGGCCGGCTTTAATGGACGCCGAGCATACGTACAGTGTGTTGTTTTTTTTTAATGCCTTAATGGTACGGTTGGAGCGCACAGTGACTTGTATCACTCCATCATCCAATAGGCTTATCAGAGTAAAGGACATCAGACAATGCAAGGACGAAGTGGTTGGCGTGGAGTTATTTTTAACGCTGTCAGGCGTAGTCAAACCAATTATGCAGTAGGGGCCCCCGTTTAAGTCAAGTCAAGGATTGGCTGGCGGAAGCGATTGTCGACATAACCGAAAAAAAATATTTACTTGTGACTTTCGCCAGAGACACAAAAGTTACGTTATTACGTTAACAATGCTACAACACATATCAACGTCAACTGTCAACATAAACAGCGTCGACTTAAACGGGTCCACTGTATTTGCAGTTATAGGTCGTAAAGAGCAGTGTCTAAAACAGCATGACGTAGTCAAACCAATTATGCAGTAGGGGCCCCCGTTTAAGTCAAGTCAAGGATTGGCTGGCGGAAGCGATTGTCGACATAACCGGAAAAAAAATTTACTTATGACTTTCGCCAGAGACACAAAGAGAAATTATTTCAACCTTGGTAGATTCTTCATAACCAGCAAATCTGCTTTTCCAAAAAAAAAAAAACAATTATGACGTTAACAATGCTACAACACATATCAACTGTCAACATAAACAGCATCGACTTAAACGGGTTCCACTGTATTTGCAGTTATAGGTCATAAAGAGCAGTGCCTAAAACAGCCTGATGTAGTCAAACCAATTATGCAGTTGGGGCCCCCGTTTAAGTCAAGTCAAGGATTGGATGGCTCACGTCGACGGAAGCGATTGTCGACATAACCGGGAAAAAAATTGACTTATGACTTTCGCCAGAGACACAAAGAGAAATTATTTCAACCTTGGTAGATTCATCATAACCAGCAAATCTGCTTTTCCAAAAAAAAAAATAATTATGGCGTTAACAATGCTACAACACATATCAACTGTCAACATAAACAGCGTCGACTTAAACGGGTTCCACTGTATTTGCAGTTATAGGTCGTAAAGAGCAGTGCCTAAAACAGCCTGACGTAGTCAAACCAATTATGCAGTTGGGGCCCCCGTTTAAGTCAAGTCAAAGATTCGATGGCTCACGTCGACAGAAGCGATTGTCGACATAACCGGAAAAAAAATTTACTTATGACTTTCGCCAGAGACACAAAGAGAAATTATTTCAACCTTGGTAGATTCATCATAACCAGCAAATCTGCTTCCCCCCCCAAAAAAAATAACTATGACGTTAACAATGCTACAACACATATCAACTGTCAACACAAACAGCGTCGACTTAAACGGGTTCCACTGTATTTGCAGTTATAGGTCGTAAAGCGCAGCATGACGACCACACTCTTTTTGCACCTGGGCCAGCCGAGCGGCGTAGACGGGCGTGGGGCATAGTTTCCAGAGGACAAGCCTTGAGGATCATTAAAAACAAAGCTCCAGACTTCTTCGCCGCAAAACAAGTTGACTGAGCTGCAGCTGACCAGCCTTAAAGGGATAGTTTGGATTTTTGAAGTTGTATGACACCCGGCCCCATAAGCAGTGGGTTCCGTGTCCTGAGAAGACTTCTGGTCGGATTCCGGTACCGAAAAAAGTAGTTCCAGCTAGTTAAAAGATTGCAAAACAATACATTTGCATCACAAGAAAATGTGTTACCTGTGAAGCAGAGTGCATTCCAGGATGTGGCGAGGTCTGGTGTGGGTGTCCAGGATGGAGGTGGGCATTGTGGGAGTTGTGATGGGGGTTGTGTCCCTGCGGGTGATGGTGGCCGCCCTGGTTGTGCCCCTGGCTTTGGTGGTGGTGGTGGTGGTGGCCGTGGTGCTGGTACGCGTGGGGAGGTGCTTGCATGTGCTGGTGCGGGTGCGAGTGCATGTGATGGTGGGTGCCTTGCTCTTGCCGCGACGACATCATCTCCATCATGTGGCCCATGGAGTTCATGTTCCCGTTGGCGATGGCACCCGGGTGGTGTGAAAGTGCAGCCTTCAGCCTCTGGGCGGAAAGAAGGACCAAAAGGTTTGTAAAATAACATTACTGTAACAAAAGTGGAGATAATGTGGAGATGGCAAGTGGTTAACGCACAGGCCTCACAGCTTGGAGACTCGAGTTCAATTCCACCCTCTGCCATTTCTGTGTGGAGTTTGCATGTTCTCCCTGTGCATGCGTGGGTTTTCTCCGGTTTTCTCAAAAACATGCTAACTTAATTAGCAACCCCAATTGGTCCATAGGTATGAATGTGAGTGTGAATGGTTGTTTGTCTATATGTGCCCTATGATTGGCTGACCACCAGTCCAGGGTGTACCCCACCTCTCCCCTGAAGACAGCTGGGATAGGCTCCAGCACCCTCTGCGACCCTGGTGAATGGTAAAAAATGAGTGAATGAACAAGTAAATTTACCTTAAATTACGTGACGTCTTTGAACGCAACCCCTCATTGCTTATAATAACACGTTTTAACGCGTGTTTCGAATCCATCCATCTATCCATTTCCTATGCCTCTTATCCTCACTAGGGTCACGGGTATGCTGGAGCCTATCCCAGCTGTCTTTGGGCAAGAGGCGGGGTACACCCTGGACTGGTGGCTAGCCAATCACAGGGCACATATAGACAAACAACCATTCACACTCACATTCATACCTATTGACAATTTGGAGTGGCCAATTAACCTAGCATGCTTTTGGAATGTGGGAGGAAACCAGCACCCCCCGCAACCCTCTTGAAGATAAGCGGTAGAAAATGAATGAATGAAAGTGTAAAAGTGACTCTAGGGGTGCTATTTCATGTCTAGAGGGCTCTAATAATGAAAAACAGGACCAGCTCGCTGTGATGAACTGTACATGATTCAAATCTTTTAGCTTGATTGACATATTCAGTTCATAATATACACATATATACACAATCCTGGCTTGTCGTTTATCTTTCTGTTCATTAAATACAGTAAAAAAAATGCATATTTCAAACACAATTGCTAAAGGTGATTAATTATGATTAATTAATTAAAAACTGTGATTAATCTGATTAAATTTTTTAATCATTTGACAGCCTCAGATAAAACAATTGTTGAGAAAAAAAAGTACTTTCCTCTGAAATAAACCCCAATACTATTCAGCAAGTAGAGTAAAACTCCAATGGACCAATTTTGCCTGTAGTCAGTGATGGAAATACATTTTCCATATTACAGATGCATATGACTTCCTATGTATGTTACAGCAGGCTGGTTAGCAGCATGGCTACATGCTCTGACTAGATGAGATGACGAAGAGCTCCAACAATCCATAAATCTGAGGAACAAATCAAAGCACTTAGTCCGTCCTCTGTCTCCCCTTCAGTTCTGTCTTTCTCCTCCTTTAAGTTCCCTCGTTCCCTCATCCCACGTCTTGCCTCTTCATATTCCTAATAACCTACCTACCTACCTACCGCTCATGTGTGTCTGGGTGTCTGCTTATAAGATGAGCCCTCTGGCAAGGGATTGACGCCGACGCTGTCCAACCAGTAGAAGGTTTGTTTCTTTAAGCGGTGGTCTACTTAGCCCTGACAGAGATGGTGGTTCTTTTTGGGACAGACCAGAAAAACACTCTCAATGTGTTCTCATGTTGTTTGTGTTTACCTACTTGAGTTTTCCTCAAGAGGTTGTATTTCTAGGCATGGCGTAAAGACAAGATAATACAAACACAAGTGGGCCACAGTGTGCAACAAGGGTTCTAATGTTGCAGTCAAACCCAGACATGAAAAGAAAGTCCTTGCTTCTTAATGCACAAGACACATAAACTAATAAACATGTCTAATAACCTCAGGTAGGGTTTAACAAGAAGATACTGATGTTTGGGTTGGTCACCTGTCCAGACACAGTCTCAACTTCTTGTTTTTTATTCATTTTCTACCGCTTTTCCTCACGAGGGTCGCGGGGGGTGCTGGAGCCTATCCCAGCTGTCTTTGAGCGAGAGGCGGGGTACACCCTGGACTGGTGGCCAGCCAATCACAGGGCACATATAGACAAACAACCATTCACACTCACATTCATACCTATGGACAATTTGGAGTCGCTAATTAACCTAGCATGTTTTTGGAATGTGGGAGGAAACCGGAGAAAACTTGGGGAGAACATGGAAACTACCAAAAGAAAGATTAGAGTTCTGTCTATCATTAGAAAAAAATTTTAGTCTTCACATTTTTTCGTTCTTCAGTAATGAGCAGTTGAACATTGGTAAGTTTCAGGAAAATAACAGTTGCCAACTACAGAACACCAACATTCATTCATTTTCTATTGCTTACCCTCACGAGGGTCGTTGGGAGTGCTGGAGCCTATCCCAGCTGTCTTTGAGCGAGAGGCGGGGTACACCCTGGACTGGTCACCAGCCAATCACAGGGCACATATAGACAAACAACCATTCACACTCACATTCATACCTATGGACAATTTGGAGTCGCCAATTAACCTAGCATGTTTTTGGAATGTGGGAGGAAACCGGAGTACCTGGAGAAAACCCACACATGCACGGGGAGAACATGCAAACTCCACACAATTGGAATTGAACCCTGGTCTCCTAGCCGTGCCGCCCCTGCACAAGATTAGACACATGCAATCCAGAAAATAAAAAAGTAAATGTCACAAAAAAGCGGGCTAATAAATTGACACACAAAGACTGCGGATTTCAGAAAATAACAGATAAAATGATACAGCACTCTACAAGAAGCAATGAAGTCTGTGAAATTAAATAATTAAAAATTAAAAAAATTAAAAAATTGTTAACTATAATGATGAAAATGGTAATATTAATGATGATTATAATGATGGTAATAATAAAGATTATAACAACAATAATAACAACAATAATAATAATAATAATAATAATAATAATAATAATAATAATAATAATAATAACAATAATAATAATAATAATATTACAATGGTGGCATGGTGGTCTAGTGGGTTTTCTCCGGGTACTCCGGTTTCCTCCCACATTCCAAAAAAAACATGCTAGGTTAATTAGCGACTCCAAATTGTCCATAGGTATGAATGTGAGTGTGAATGGTTGTTTGTCTATATGTGCCCTGTGATTGGCTGGCCACCAGTCCAGGGTGTACCCCGCCTCTCAGACAGCTGGGATAGGCTCCAGCATCCCCCGCGACCCTCGTGAGGATAAGCAATAGAAAATGAATGAATGAATGTTGGTGTTCTGTAGTTGGCAACAGTTATTTTCCTGAAACTTACCAATGTTCAACTGCTCATGACTGAAGAACAAAAAAATGTGAAGACCAAAATTTTTTTTCTGATGATAGACAGGACTCTCATCTTTCTTTTGGTAGTTTCCATGTTTTCCCCAAGGAAAAAGTGGTAGAAAATGAATGAATGAATGAATATTACAATGATAATAACTAATAATAAATAATAATAATAATTATTAAATAATGGAAAGTTATATTTTGATTGATGTAAGAAATGCACTGTAATGTTTCATATATTTGCCCAAATAAAGAAAAAAAAAAAGTCTGCACCTCATTCATCGGCACGAATAAGAGAGAATTTAGTTTAGTCTAAAGCGGCGCATAAATGCATTTAGATTGTGTCTGATTTACAACTTTTTTTTTTTTGTAAAAAATTCAATTCAAGGCTACTGCAGAATCCCACACTTTCATTCCTTCTCTGAACTCCCTTCCCCCTTCCTCCCAGCTGCTGTCCGTAAGTCCATGGAGCGTCCGGGGCTCCATATCTTTTAACAACCTCTGCATTCATGATTCCCACAGGGAACGTCATCCAGCTGGTCTGGATCACAATACTTTAGACGCGACCGGAGCACAACATCAGCTCGCCATCTCGTTTCTTTCACACACACACACACACACACACACACACACACACACACACACACACACACAGCAGCAGCCATAAGTGAAAAGCTTTTTTACCAGGAGTCTTTTCTACACGCGCTCAGTTCCTGCATCACGGCATGTTTGTCTATTTTAGAGAGACGGTTGCAAAACGTAATTGCGAAATGATGACCTTGCCGAGCTTGTTTTGGCTGAGTGCTTTCACTTTTGTCATACGAGAGATGCCTCACATTAGCCACATTTACATGAGGAGTTTTTTCTCTTTCCGAATGACCTTTCCGAAAGAAATGGTATACATGGAAAGGAATATTCCAATCGCGTGTCTACATGGGCCGCTATAATCAAATAGAATAGTCAATGGGGCATTTGCAGTAAAACGTAAACGCCAACATCACATGATATCCACTCTTTGAGTTTTTCTTTCACTTGTTGGAATAACTCCATATTGCCATTTTTTCGTTCGTCCAGTCTTGAAATTTAGTTTGAATCAAAAAAAAATTTCCGCAGCAGTCCAGTACCGATTGCTCGTCTCCATTTTTTAAAATTGAAGAAGCTGCGTGTTACATCATATCTCAGCATTCGCTGAAAGAACGCACCTGGGAACAGAAAAAAGATAGAGTTCAATCTTGCTAATATTTTATAATTGAACTCGGCACGGCGGCACGGTGACCTAGTGGTTAGCACGCAGACCTCACAGCTAGGAGACCAGGGTTCAATTCCACCCTCGGCCATCTCTGTGTGGAGTTTACATTCTCCGGGTACTCCGGTTTCCTCCCACATTCCAAAAACATGCTAGGTTAATTAGCGACTCCAAATTGTCCATAGGTATGAATGTGAGTGTGAATGGTTGTTTGTCTATATGTGCCCTGTGATTGGCTGGCGACCAGTCCAGGTTGTACCCCGCCTCTCGCCCAAAGACAGCTGGGATAGGCTCCAGCACCCCCCGTGACCCTCGTGAGGAAAAAGCGGTAGAAAATTAATGAATGAATGAATAAAACTGGACTTGTGAATGGCGTATGGAAGGGTTTAGTTTCTATTCCACAGATGGCGCTAATGCACACGAAAGCTGCTTGCCAACCGCCAATAAACAACAGAAGAAGAAAAACACCACGAAGAAGAACGCAGTCAACAACTTTCTGTTTGAGCGGGTACAAAATACCTCAATCGGATTAGGGAAAGGAATATTCCATCCCTGTGAATCCGATTATACAGTGAAGAAAATAAGTATTTGAACACCCTGCTATTTTGCTATTTCTCCCACTTAGAAATCATGGAGGGGTCTGAAATTTTCATCGTAGGTGCATGTCCACTGTGAGAGAGATAAACTAAAAAGAAAAATCCAGAAATCACAATGCATGATTTTTTAACAATTTATTTGTGTGATACAGCTGCAAATAAGTATTTGAACACCTGTGTATCATCTAGAATTCTGACCCTGAAAGACCTGTTAGTCTGCCCATTAGAAGTCCACCTGCACTCCATGTATCATCCTGAATCAGATGCACCTGTTTGAGGTCGTTAGCTGCATAAAGACACCTGTCCACCCCATACAATCAGTAAGACTTTAACTCGTAACATGGCGAAGACCAAAGAGCTGTCCAAAGACACCAGAGACAAAATTGTACACCTCCACAAGGCTGGAAAGGGCTACGGAGCAATTACCAAGCAGCTTGGTGAAAAAAGGTCCACTGTTGGAGCTATCATTAGAAAATGGAAGAAGCTAAACATGACGGTCAATCTCAATCGGAGTGGAGCCCCATGCAAGATATCACCTCGTGGGGTCTCAATGATTCTAAGAAAGGTGAGGAATCAGCCCAGAACTACACGACAGGACTTGGTCAATGACCTGAAAAGAGCTGGGACCACCGTTTCCAAGGTTACTGTAGGTAATACACTAAGACGTCATGATGTGAAATCATGCATGGCACGAAAGGTTCCCCTGCTTAAACCAGCACATGTCAAGGCCCGTCTTAAGTTTGCATATGACCATTTGGATGATACAGAGGAGTCATGGGAGAAAGTTTTATGGTCAGATGAGACCAAAATAGAACTTTTTGGTCATAATTCCAATAAGCGTGTTTGGAGGAAGAAGAATGAAGAGTACAATCCGAAGAACACCATCCCTACTGTGAAGCATGGGGGTGGTAGCATCATGCTTTGGGGGTGTTTTTCTGCACATGGGACAGGACGAGTGCACTGCATTAAAGAGAGGATGACTGGGGCCGTGTATTGTGAGATTTTGGGGAACAACCTCCTTCCCTCTGTCAGAGCATTGAAGATGGGTCGTGGCTGGGTCTTCCAACACGACAACGACCCGAAGCACACAGCCAGGAAAACCAAGGAGTGGCTCCGTAAGAAGCATATCAAGGTTCTAGCATGGCCCAGCCAGTCTCCAGACCTGAACCCAATCGAAAATCTTTGGAGGGAGCTCAAACTCCGTGTTTCTCAGCGACAGCCCAGAAACCTGACTGATCTAGAGAAGATCTGTGTGGAGGAGTGGGCCAAGATCCCTCCTGCAGTGTGTGCAAACCTGGTGAAAAACTACAGGAAACGTTTGACCTCTGTAATAGCAAACAAAGGCTACTGTACCAAATATTAACATTCATTTTCTCAGGTGTTCAAATACTTATTTGCAGCTGTATCACACAAATAAATTGTTAAAAAATCATGCATTGTGATTTCTGGATTTTTCTTTTTAGTTTATCTCTCTCACAGTGGACATGCACCTACGATGAAAATTTCAGACCCCTCCATGATTTCTAAGTGGGAGAAATAGCAAAATAGCAGGGTGTTCAAATACTTATTTTCTTCACTGTATATATTCATTCGGATTGGCATTTTTTTTCGGAATGAGGTGTATACGAAGGTTCAATTCTTTCTGTTTGAGCAAATAACCTGAATGGAATTGGAATATTTGTGTCCATGTATACGTGGCTAGTGTTATACACAGGATACATTGATTTTTACATGATGTCCCCCAATTAGATCCCATTCTAGACATCAGCCCCCTGGTAGCTGCTGTGACCACGGACCTCAACGGCTAAACTCCTCTGTGTCTTGACCACCGAGGGTTCAAATACCACAGAGGCCACACTAACACACAGCAGGCAGCCTCAGGCCTGCAGCTGTCTTGGTATTACACTCAGACACACACATCACACAAGGACATTATCCACAGTGAGATGAATAGCGATAAGGCAAATTCTTTTGGAAGAATCTAGACACGGTATTGAAATACCAACCCCCCCCCCCAAAAAAAAAATCAAATCGATCATGCTGCTAAGACAGAAAATGGATTAAATCGAGCTTACAGACATCCATCACGGTCACCGCTGTTGACGGGGAACTCGTCCGTGTATCACAGGATGAATTCTGAGGATGACAGCTCTCACAGAACACATTCCCATCAACCTTCAACTTGTCAGTCAGCACCAAGGGAGGTGAGTCCCGCCCCTCTTGTTAAAAAGGAAACCAATCAGACACCGGCTTTCTCGCAATCACAATAACAGCATGTGGAGTGGTTATCGCTTGCCAAACCGACATATATAACAGGATAGCAGAGTGGGAACCCACAGTTAGAATGGAGAGTGTGTGTGTTGGGGGGGGGGGGGGGGCTTTGACTCCTACTCTTTAAATGTTTATCAGTGTGTCTGAGAGGAGTCCAGCTGGCAGTGTGGTGCTGTCAGTTTCGTAATTGAATTATCCAATCCAAAACAGTCCCAGTGCAGGTCAAATAGTTGTTCGGATGCTGAGAGGTGATGATTAACGCCGGGATTACACTGACTACAGTGCAGCTCCGGTCCTGATCCGGTCCAGAAAGTGCCACTCACATTGGCTCCCGGTAGGAGCTCCGCTCAGGCTGCGGAAACCCACCCCAGATAGTTCAAACTCAAGCATATATGGCTTCCAAAAAAAAAACATTATCTGAGCCTACAACAGGGATTTCAATCTTACGGAATGCTTATTAGAGCTCTGTAGACATGAAATAACACCCCTATAGTCAACTCTACATTCTGTTATTCTTTGTTTACACTGCATTACTGCAGACACGAGTGCTTAGTGTTTCAAACAAAGTGGGGAAGAAGGACAAAGAAATAAGTCAAAAATGTACCACTTCCGCATGGTACAGGAGGAGACATTTTTTTCAGTCACTCCAGACATGACACGGTTGACTGCATGCAGTGTTAAGGTAATGCAGTCTGTGTCTTATCGATGTAACATTACTGATGCTGAGTGACTAGAGCGCTACATGTGATTTGTCTTGCAAAAAAATAAACAGTTTTGACTAATAACAGGCTACAGTCAACCACAAAACAGCAATCGTTTATTCAATAATTGATTTTTTGAAAAACCGCGAGAGAGAAAGGGAGCAATGTGGTGGGGTTCGACTGTACAGTCAACAGAGTTGCCGTGGTAATTTCGTTGTATGTCTTAACTATTCACTCATTCATTCATTCATTCATTTTCTACCGCTTATCCTCACAAGGGTCGCATGGGGTGCTGGAGCCTATCCCAGCTGTCTCCCAGCTGCGAGAGGCAAGGTACACTGGTGGCCAGCCAATCACAGGGCACATATAGACAAACAACCATTCACACTCACATTCATACTTATGGACAATTTGGAGTCGCTAATTAACCTAGCGAGAGGTGGGGCACACCCTGGAATGGTCGCCAGCCAGTTCTTGTCAGTTCCAGGGTCAAACTGTTTCAGACTGATTATAAAACATGTACAGTTCATCACAGCTAGCTGGTCCTGTTTTGTGACATTATTAGAGCCCTGTAGACATGAAATAGCACCCCTAGAGTCACCTTTACGGGAGATGTCTTCAAGCGAGAGGCGGGGTACACCCTGGACTGGTGGCCAGCCAATCACAGGGCGCATATAGACAAACAACCATTCACACTCACATTCATACCTATGGACAATTTGGAGTCGGCAATTAACCTAGCATGTTTTTGGAATGTGGGAGGAAACCGGAGTACCAGAAAATCCACAAATGGGCAGAATATACAAATTCCACACAGAGATGCCCAAAGCGAAGATTCGATTCGCCCTGAAGGTGCGATTTCTTGCAAAAATCTAATAACATTGCAAGTTTAAAGGGTCGTTATTATGCAAAATTGACTTTTTAATGATGCTCTAACAGTAATATGTGTTGTTTATGACCATACCGAATGTGACAAAAATGTATAATTTCCCTCACTTGGATGTATGAAAAATTATTGAAAAATTGCATAATATTTTACCAAGTGTAACTTTGCTCTCATCTGGGATTTACTTAAATGAACCATTATTTGTTTGACTTTTAAATCTTGTCTTCATTTCTACAGTAACATTTAAGCAATATCTATAAAAACCACAGAGAGCCATTAGGACTATTGATGTTCCATTGTTGAAACACTGATCCACCGTGCCAGACCATTCAGCCATCTTTTGTCCAGAGGGGAGCTGTCTAGTCTTGGACCTTTGTCCCCTGATCTCTCTACTCCCACTGCTTTTTTTTTTTTTTTAGTCCTTTCTCTTTTATGTGGTTCCAGCTGATCGGCCATTAATGATATTTATTAATGGCCACTTCCTGTCTGACACAGGAGGACTTGAGTGATGTCCTGAGAGTGCTCTGGGCTTCATTCTGAGGACACAAGCGGGTTTTTACACTCGACAAATGACTTCATATCTATTAACCCTGGGTGGAGTAACGGTGGAGAAGGTTTTGAGAGAGAGCACCAAGCCTGCCTCTGGGATGGTTAAATCAAGCCCAGTTAGGTCAAGGTAAGCACTTTTATTCCCCTTTCAAAGTGGAATAGTGTACACTATTATTTTGCTGCCCGTGGCCTTCTGGCGCCTCATCGTAGGATTCACCCAGACACGACATTGTATGGAGAGGGGAAAGTTAGCCATAGAAATAATTTAGATTGTTGCACGAGTGGTACAACTTGCAGTTCAATCGCTGGAAAAATAACTTCTCCTCCCATACCGTGTGGAAGTGGTACGTTTTTGGCTGTTGCTTCTTACTTGGTCCTGCTTCCCCACTGCGTTTGAAACACTTTCGACATTGTATGGAGAGGGGAAAGTTAGCCATAGAAATAATTTAGATTGTCGCACGAGTGGTACATCTTGCAGTTCAATCGCTGGAAAAATATGCCTCAAAAGTCAAACAAAATCAGGAATTCAAACCTCAACATCATCATGCCTGTCAAGGGAAGTACTGTTCAGTAGAAATGGACAAGTAAAGTCAGTCACGGCATGTCTGACATGACATAGTGAAAATACCTTCTCCTCCCATACTGTGTGGAAGTGGTACATTTTGGCTGTTGCTTCTTACTTGGTCCTTCTTCCCCACTGCGTTTGAGACACTTTCGACATTGTATGGCGAGGGGAAAGTTAGCCATAGAAATAATTTAGATTGTCGCACGAGTGGTACAGCTTGCAGTTCAATCGCTGGAAAAATATGCCTCAAAAGTCAAACAAAATCAGGAATTCAAACCTCAACATCATCATGCCTGTCAAGGGAAGTACTGTTCAGTAGAAATGGACAAGTAAAGTCAGTCACGGCATGTCTGACATGTGAAAATACCTTCTCCTCCCATACTGTGTGGAAGTGGTACATTTTGGCTGTTGCTTCTTACTTGGTCCTTCTTCCCCACTGCGTTTGAAACACTTTCGACATTGTATGGAGAGGGGAAAGTTAGCCATAGAAATAATTTAGATTGTCGCACGAGTGGTACAGCTTGCAGTTCAATCGCTGGAAAAATATGCCTCAAAAGTCAAACAAAATCCGGAATTCAAACCATCATCATGCCTGTCAAGGGAAGTACTGTTCAGTGGAAATGGACAAGTCAAGTCAGTCACGGCATGTCTGACATGACATAGTGAAAATAACTTCTCCTCCCATACCGTGTGGAAGTGGTAAGTTTTTGGCTGTTGCTTCTTACTTGGTCCTTCTTCCCCACTGCGTTTGAAACACTTTTGATACCGTAATGTGGTGTACACAAAGAATAAAAGAAGTGCGAAGGTGACTATAGGGGTGTTATTTCATGTCAACAAGGCTCTAACGATGGTAAAAATCAACAAACAGGTTTCTATGCTTTCAAAAATATTCTGGAAATGAATATTCAATTCCACTTTTCCAGAAATTCACTTATTGCAGTCGGCTCTGGAAGCAATTAACCGCAATAAACGAGGGACGACTATACAGTTAATTAATCATTAGTAATTCCAGCAATACTTAGCTACTCTCTGTTCTTTCGCTATTACTTGCTTAGATTTATTTGGGTTTATAATCCAGTGACTATTATACAGTGATTAACTTCTATTTACAGGCAATTTTAAATGATTAAATGTTCAGTTTGAGCTTGGAATTAATTAATTCTTTGGCTTGGAAATTACAAGAACTTGGAAGTCAACCAGTGTCCCGATTTGAAAAAAAAAAAAACAGTGTTCAACTTAAGAGGTTCCACTGCATTGCCTTCTGTTTATGACATACAGACTGCATAAGCGAGCACAACTTCCAGTGGTTATTTTTAATGTGAAAAGTGTCTTGAGTAATAATTTATCACAGTCATAACGTTTTTCCACAATATTTGTTCAGCCCAGTCCCCAAATTCAAACTCCGACCCCCACCACGGGTTCGCCATCTGCGGTTCAAAAGCAGGGAGTTTCTGTGTAGCTTTGCCAAGCGCTAAGAGGATCTAATTCCATCTCCATCACCCTCGCTACCCACTATGGGCCTGCCTGCAGAACCCACTCCACTCTCTGTCCCCTTAAACTCCACACCCCCCATTAGTTGAGTTTTATTAGATTTCCCTCTCGCCCAGAGAGGCAGTAACCCTCCACCTCCTCGCTCTCATACACCCTTCCTCCCCGGTCCTCTGCTTGCCAAGAACTGGGGACTGTTAAACTGATTTCCTCGGGGAATAGCGAGGCAGACAGTCTGATGGGAGAGCTGGGCCGTAATGTTGGGCCGTAATGTCGCCCCCTCTCTCTCTCTCTCGCTCGCTCTCTCGCTCTACTCTCGCGGGTCCTGAGCCAAGTCGATCATAGCCCACCCCTGGTTCACAGACACGGACAGAAAAAGGCTGGTCTATGGTGAAACTGGCAGGATGGCTAAGTCATATAGACTGTGATCCAAACACGGCTTCTCCACCCTGTCAACTTAATTGATGGGGCTTTTACGGGGTCTGTTCCGTGTCATGTAAAGCAGAGCGCTCAATAACCCTTCATGCTTATCACGACAACCACCAGCATAACAGAAGGGGCTAAGAATAACAAGGGTGTCTGATAATGAAACAACAAAAACGTATTATACAAACATTCATTCATTCATTTTCTACTGCTTTTTCCTTAAGAGGGTCGCGGGGGTGCCGGAGCCTATCCCAGCTGTCTTCGGGCGAGAGGCGGGGTACACCCTGGACTGGTCGCCAGCCAATCACAGTGCATATATAGACAAACAACCATTCACACTAACACATTCATAACCTATAGACAATTTGGAGTCGCTAATTAACCTAGCATGTTAGCCTAGAATGTTTTTGGAACCGCTTATCCTCATGTGGGTCCGGGCTCATGTTTTTGGAATGTGGGAGGAAAACCGTAGTACCCGGAAAAAACCCACGCATGCGCAGGGAGAACATGCAAACTCCACACAGAGATGGCCGAGGGTGGAATTGAACCCTAGTCCTAGCTGTGCGGTCCTAACCACTCGACCACCGCCTTATACAAACATACTTTTCCGTTTTTCTAACCTATAAATGTTGGTACAATGTTGTACTTGCGTACTCATACTGAGCATTTGTGCCATGGTACTTTAGATCGCTCAAAAACATACAGCGTTTTAGGTGTTAAGTGTGCCCGGGCACCGCGATTGGCCGAGTGTGAGTATGTCCTGACATCAGCATACATGTTTTGCGATGCGGGTTGGATGACAAATGTGCTGCAGTCAGCTCACTTAGAACTCTTGCTGGCCAGATAATACTGGTACCTGGTAGTACCTGCTATTGCTATGTACCATGAAGTAGAAGAGGTCTATTGGAGACCTCGAGGGGCATAAGATTCCTCGGAATCTCCAACATGGCAAAGTGACAAGAGAAGCAATCTATTCTTTCAACAAAATTGTTGTTCCGTGTAGAGAAAAACAAAGCGTGCCCACAGGGGATGGCCTGGTTGTCCATGTAGATTCGATATTGACCAAACTAGTCAATATTGACTGAACGTAATCAGAGTGAAATCTCTGCCCCAACAATCTTAATCCAATCACCTCTCCGGTGTTGGAGGGCTTACTGTGGAGTCCAGGGAATAACTCATTCAATGGTTAGTGTCTGGGGTGTGTTGGTTGTTGGTTCTCAGAGGGCGGGCGGGGTGGGGGTGGGGGGGCTCACGGACAGTGGGCCATGGGGTGATGGCAGCCGGTTTACCCAGGCTTGGCTTTGTCGGATCCCGTCCCATTGACAGGCCCTCAACCGTGACCAAATGGCCTTCGCATCATCAGCACAGCAAAAATCAACATGGAGCGACACTTTGCTACAAAACTGTCACCCCCCCCCATCCACACACTAACACTAATATTTCTATCTGTAAACATTCAAGTCACAAAAACTGATATTATGGGCATTTTGGGGGTGATTGGGACCACCCGCTTGTGATAAATACATAGAAAAATGTACAGTTAAGATAAGATAAGATATGCAGTTATTCGTCCCTCAGTGGGGAAATTTGCATTGCACAGCAGCAAGAGTCCAGAATCAGTTAAGCAGTACAAAATACACAATATAGAAAAATAATAAAATAAAAACAATAGGGAAGAACTACATTCGAACTAAATTTGAAACACTTAATGTACTGCAAAAAAAGGTCAGTAAGGATAATTCATAATGCCGCCTACAGAGAACATACTAAGTCCTTATTTCTAAAATCACAAATACTTCAACTTGATATAGTTCGTCTTCAAACAGCTAAAATAATGCATAAGGCTAAAAATAACCAATTAGCTAAAAATGTCATCCAATACTTCTTTACAAGAGAGGAGAAATATGACCTCAGGGAAGAACTACATTTGAAACACTTATATGCTAGGACTACGTTAAAAAGCCATAGCATTTCAGTATGTGGAATCAAACTATGGAACGGATTGAGTAAGGAACTCAAACAATGCACAACGATGAGCCAATTCAAGAAACAATACAAGCAGTTGATGTTTGCTAAATACAAGGATGAAGAGTCTTGAACCAGTCATGATGTGGTATATATATCACTATATTGACACTTACTATGGTACCCATTATGTTATTGTACGGTAATATCAACTTGTACTTTGGTATATGACAAAAATAACAATAAAAAAAATTTAAGAAATTAAAAAAAAAAAAAACTTAAACTATATTAGGAAAGCAGGAAGTGAACAAATGTAACAGTTACTGATTGTAAAAGTACCAGATGGAGGGGTAGGATTTAATAAGCTTTGCTTCTTCCTACTCCTTTTGGACATGTGGAACTGTGAACTGATTATGTGATGCATTCAATTGTAATCTGATGCATGTTCAAATGAAATAAAACCATTACCATTACCATTATATAAACAACCCAAGTATTAACAAATCAACAATTTTACCCACAGTTATACACAAATATAGTTTGCAGATAATATGAAATGAGATGAAATATATGACCAGTCTTAATACATGTGTTTGGTATCGTGTCTGTATCGGAAACGTGCATCTATATTGTTACCGAGATAAACTGGTAATCAAGGAGTGTCACCTCATCGTAAACACAACACAGTGCATCAATTTATCTTTTGACAAGTCCTAGAGACATCAAGTCTGGTGGTCTGAAAAAAAAAAACAACAACAACACAGTGGAAGCAGTGTGAGAAGGGGGGGGCCCCCCTCCTTGGTCGGAGTCCAGCACTGATAAACTCACAGCTCTTTCTCAATCTACCCACCTCCATGGTGAAACGGACAATTGCACATTCATCATCTGCATCTGCATGGCGGTGGTACATGTCGCCACGTGTCCCGTGTCGAGCTTTCATGTTCATACGATGTGCAAAAGTACACGCAAAGTGACCAAGTTGTATCGATGATTACATTTAAAATGATGCTTTGTTGTCGTCCGGTTCATCCACACAAATGTGTTTTGACTTCCAAGGACAATGCTGCCAATGGAATGAGTCATTTGCTACCACGTGCACCAACACACACACATGCTGACACAAATATATACAGTACACATACTCCGCCTGCAGATTCAGCTGTGCTCTTAGCTCACCGTCCCTCTTCGATGACATCACGCTCCGACAATGCTGTCATTCATACAGATGTTGCTTACAAAACCTGGAGTTCCACTTCTATTGTGAGTGTGCACTACTCCTCACAACAAGAGGCTTAGCCTGGTAGGCTCCACTAAAAAAAAATACCAATCTAATAGTTTAACGTCGCGGGGTACACCCTGGACCGGTGGCCAGCCAATCACAGGGCACATATAGACAAACAACCATTCACACTCACATTCATACCTATGGACAATTTGGAGTCGCTAATTAACCTAGCATGTTTTTTGGAATGTGGGAGGAAACCGGAGAAAACTTGGGGAGAACATGGAAACTACCAAAAGACAAGATTAGAGTCCTGTCTATCATCAGAAAAAAAATGTTGGTCTTCACGTTTTTTCGTTCTTCAGTAATGAGCAGTTGAACAAGTTTGGTAAGTTTCAGGAAAATAACAGTTGCCAACTACAGAACACCAACATTCATTCATTCATTCATTTTCTATTGCGTATCCTCACAAGGGTCGTTGGGGGTGCTGGAGCCTATCCCAGCTGTCTTCAGGCGAGAGGCGGGGTACACCCTGGACTGGTGGCCAGCCAATAACAGGGCACATATAGACAAACAACCATTCACACTCACAATCATACCTATGGACAATTTGGAGTCGCCAATTAACCTAGCATGTTTTTTTTTACCCGGAGAAAACCCACGCATGCACGGGAAAACATGCAAACTCCACACAGAGATGTCCAAGCTGAGAATCGAACCCAGGCTGTGTGGCCTACGTGCTAACAACTTTACTCGTCCACCGTGCGGCCAGTACTATGACACAAATATAAAAAATATATGACAATATTTGGCAATCTACTAATATCATTTCTACTATGTTACACTCCTCTGCACTCTGTGTGTATGCTAGCGGCCCCGTCTCCACCCACCCAGACAAAGAGACTGTATGACAAAAGGGCTCACTCCGGGCTCATGTTTTTGGAATGTGGGAGGAAACCGGAGTACCCGGAGAAAACCCACGCATGCACGGGGAGAACATGCAAACTCCACACAGAGATGGCCAAGGGTGGAATTGAACTCGGGTCTGCTAGCTGTGAGGCCTGCGTGCTAACCACTCTTCGCCGTGCAGCCGTAAAAAAAAGAAAAAAACTATAAAAAAAATTAACATAGAAAGTAGTCAATCGATTAAAATAATTAATTGTGAATAATTTCCCCCGTAGTTAACTCAATTAATTGCAGACAGACATTCATTCATTTTCTACCGCTTATCCTCATGTGGCTCATGTTTTTGGAATGTGGGCGGAAACTGGAGTACCCGGAGAAAACCCACGCATGCACGGGGAGAACATGCAAACTCCACACAGAGATGGCCGAGGGTGGAATTGAACCCTAGTCTTCGCTGTGTGGTCCTAACCACTCAACCACCGTGCAGCCCCCAGGTTTGACAATTGTTGCTGATAAACATATGATGCCCTCATACTTATTGCTAGTGTAAATACAATACAGAGTAAAATCACCTCAAATGACTATAGTATCGAGAGTATCGATATTTCAGTATCGGCCCGCACGTCACTAACCTTCATGCCCATAAAACCAAGTACCCTACAAAGGCTGTGTAAACAAAATTAAAGAAAAAGTACTTCAGCCCGTCAGAAAGCCTTTGATTATAGCTACTATGAAATATCTCTTTAAGAGAGGCAGTTTTTTCCCTCCGCTAAGTAAAAAAGGAGCACATTTAGAACATGCCAGGAATTATGTCATCGGCTCGTGGTGTGCCAGCTCCGCAGCCAAGAGCGCTGCAGTGGAGCAAACATATAGTATTGTTTACCTCATTAAACACTCAGCACCTAGCCTGATGCTTAGTGACACATTTATTGTCCTTAGTAACAATGTAAACAATATTTAATTGCATGCTAATAAATAACACATTTTCATGCGCCGGCACCAAAAAAAACATGAAAAAGACTTGGCTGTCTGAAATTGGCAGGCGTGCAGGATGTAGAAAAAGCCGAGAGCTCGTTTGAAAGGAACACAAAAAACAATGTCACCCACTTTGGAAACGGGCCCACCGACATGAGCTGAGTCATGTTGCACTCACATATGTTGTTTGGGACTAAGAGTGAACATCTACCTGTGAGTGTTTGTCACTGTGCAGAGATGATGAAACAGCACTGTGTGTATATGTGTGTGTATGTGTGTGTGTGTGCATATGTCTGTGAGTGCTCACGAGGCCCTGCGGAGAACCGGCTCCGAGCGGTGATGTAATGTATTGGCCGGCACGCTGTGGAACTTGGCCTCGTCTCTGTTTCCTTCACACTACCAGGGTCAACTATCCCACAACCTCTAGCCCACAACACGCACCATTCTGTTCCCTAGACCACAACAGAACAGGAACACAACCACACCCGGCACCACAAGCACCCGGTGCTTCACAGTAAAAAATCACTTGTACCAAAACTAATAAAAACAGTCGGATCTCAGCAAACCCTCCCAGACAACTAGAAGCAAAGACGGAAAACATACAAGTCCGGTGTCCCACTTAAACGCTGGTGACTTAGTGGCAAACAGTGGCGTCATTAGGCCTATTTTAGGGGGGCTTGAGTCCCCTAAAATGTTCTTAAGACCCCCTAAATAATTAGATATTTTTTCTTGATTTTTTTTCTTGATTTTTTTTTTACAAAAAAAATCTCTGACAAATTTCATATAATAGGGCAAAAGCAGGCTAATACTAGCCTACTACTAGCCTACTACTACTAGTAATAGTAGTAGTAGTAGTAGTAGGCTAGTATCCTGCTTATTGGCTTGCTTACTAGCCTGCTTTTGCCCTATTAGGGCAAAAAAAAAAAAACAAAAACAAAAACAAAAACAAAAAAAATAATATATATATATATATATACTACTATACTAATACTACTACTACTAGTAGTATTTTTGATTGAGTTTTTTTAATTGATTTTTTTTACTTTTTTATTTTTTTACTTTTTTCTACTACTAGTAGTAGTAGTAAATCAGAAAAATAATATTTAAATTATAATCATAATAATAAATAATAATAATTAATAATATTATTAAACATTATTAATAATATAAAAATAAAAAATAATATTTGTAATCATAATAATGATAGTAAAATAATAGGCTAATTAATAAAAATTTTTTTTTTTACTTTTTTTAACTTTTTTGTAAATCAGAAAAATAATATTTTAATTATAATCATCATAATAAATTATAATAATTAATAGTATTATTAAACATTATTAATAATATAAAAAATAATAATTATAATCGGAATAAAGGTATTATAATAATAGGCTAATTCATAAAATAATAATGATTATTATATAATTGATCACCGTCCACTGGACAGAATGGTTGCAGAGCTTAAGCAGTGGTTTTGCAGTGTAGATTGTGTGTACTTGTGTACATTTAAAGGTGGCCTAAAACAATTGAGTATCTCTACTAAATCTGTCCAAAAGTGGGAAAGTTATATCCCGGTTCTTGTTCCTTATTTGTGTTTTTGATATTTAGATTTTTTGGATTTTTTTAAATGTCTACTACATTCATTCATGTCGAGTCCTCAGAACCTAGTGACGCCCCTTATGGCAAAAAAGGGAGACATAAGAGAACAAAGATGGACACCGATGGAGAGATACAGTCTAGGGTCCACAAAGTCCAAAGAGAGAGGGTAGAGCAAGCTATGAGTCCCCGAGCGGCCACAACAGTCCTTGGGCTCATTAACTATTTACACCAGAGACAGGCCTCCCTGCTGCACTGGCCCACCACAAAATCAATTAGCCTTCATTAAGCCCAAGCTCTGGCCCCACACTGTGCTTTTTTTTCTGGCAGGGGGAGGGTTAAACCTGCAGAGGGTTACCACAAAATATCAAACAAAAGCAGAGTGGCGTAGGAAACTAGTTCTTTCAAGTGTTGAATTATACCAATTTCCCTTGTGTTTGGTGTCTGGGAATATCAGTGTCTCTCACTTGTCAACTCCCTGTCTATCTATTCCCCTCATGTCAGTCAAAGTCCCACTCAATCCCCCTTCCCCGGCTGCAACTATGTAAACTTTGGCGAGAGAGAGAGTGCACCCGGGTCCGTGCCTCAGGGGTGTGGGGTTACAGTGTGGAGATTTCCCATTGGCGGAACGTCAACATGGTTCGGGGTAATGCGATTAGAGCCGGATCGGGAGCGTCACAGGGGACACATGGGGCTGATCATGGTCCAAAGTTATACGATAGCGAAGCCGTATTTATCGACCCTGCCTGGGCGCGGATATTATGGAATTCAGACTCCTTTCTTTGCTTATGAAACACATACTTATATAAAGATGGCACCTTTGATAACACAATCGCCCCTACATAATTCTTTCTGTCTGTAATCGTGGAAGTCCATCAGTTGTGTTCCGACAATCCGAATCCAGCAGTTTGCTTTTTGGATGGCCGACTAAACCGGTGGCCTGTAGCCACTTAGTGACTGCATATGTTTATGGAAGGCCCAATGGAGCATTTACAATTCAATTACATAGATAGGAGGAGTACAAAAACGAGTAAGATGTGTCTGGACGAGGGCCAGAGGTAGAGATAAGCCTAATACGCCGATATTGTGTTACCCCCGCCACGTTACCATAGGAACCGTTGAGGAGATTCAAAAGACCACAAAGACGATCAATCTTGAGAGAGCGGGAGGAAGAGGCAGAATTAAATGCCCTGGGAATGCTCCCGCGCTCCTCTATCAGAGCAATAACTCTTCTAATGACCTCTACTACTCCTCTCTCTCTCTCTCTCTATCCTTCGCCCGCGTCCGCGTGATGTTTCTCGCCGACAAAGTCAACTATCAGCGAGTGTCTCCAACCCTTTCCATTACACCATTATCTTTCCCAAGTTGGAACGTTTTGCTCTTTGGATGGAGAACTTCCCGTTTTCGTTGTTACTCATCAAAATGTTGGATGACGATGAATGTTCCCACAGTATTAATCACGACATATCACTTCATGTGACACATTCGCATTAATCACAGTATGTCACCTCTCACATCTTACCAGGCTTTTTTTTTTATTATATATCTCCTCAAGGGACGCTATTATAGAATAGAAACTTGGATATGGCGCTTTTAGAGTTACCGTACACAACAGCTGGCAAAACAAGTGAGTACACGTCCAAAATGTGCCCCGAGTGACTTTACTTAATGACACCGGTTAGTTATCTGGCTTTGCCTTAATCCTCTTGGATATGAAGTTCACAAGAAATCCTCTTTTAGTCCTCAATGATGACATCGCTGATGGAGCTGAATGCCCCACAGATACAGTACTTCACCTGTTTCTGTTCATGAACCGCAGCTCCCCACTCATGCAGCCCCACACCATGAAGCTACGTACCGCCACGGAACTTTGGTATGGGCTTGTGTTGACTCTTTGTTGAGTTATTTTCACTCTTGGTAATGGTTTTATTTCATTTGAATATACATCAGATTACAATTGAATGCCTCACATAATCAGTTCCCAGTTCCACATGTCCGAAAGGAGTAGGAAGAAGCAAAGCTTATTAAATCCTACCCCTCCATCTGGTACTTTTACAATCAGTAAATGTTACATTTGTTCACTTCCTGCTTTTCTAATATAGTTTTTTGTTTTTATTTTATTAAATAAATTAATTAAACAATTATTATTATTATTAATTATTATAATATAATATAATATAATTTAATAATTTAATTTAATTTAATTTAATTTAATTTAATTTAATTTAATTTAATTTAATTTAATTTAATTTAATTTAATCACGTACCGAAGTATGATATGATATGACCATCCAATGACATAATGTGTACCATAGTAAGTGTCAATATAGTGATATATATAGTACATCATGACTGGTTCAAGACTCTTCATCCTTGTATTTAGCAAACATCAACTGCTTGTATTGTTTCTTGAATTGGCTCATCGTTGTGCATTGTTTGAGGGTCTTACTCAATCCATTCCATAGTTTGATTCCACATACTGAAATGCTATGGCTTTTTAACGTAGTCCTAGCATAGAAGTGTTTCAAATGTAGTTCTTCCCTGAGATCATATTTCTCCTCTCTTGTAGAGAAGTATTGGATGACATTTTTAGCTAATTTGTTATTTATAGCCTTATGCATTATTTTAGCTGTTTGAAGATGAAGTATTTGTGATTTTAGAAATAAGGAGTTAGTATGTTCTATGTAGGCGCCATTATGAATTATCCTTACTGACCTTTTTTGCAGTACATTTAGCGAGTGAAGATTGCTTTTATAGTTATTAGCCCATGTTTCCGCACAATAAGTAAGATATGGTAGAACCAGAGAGCAATAAAGAGTGTGGAGTGATTTCTGATTGAGAACAAATTTTGCTGCTATACAAGTTGTACACTGACTAATCTAAAGGATATTAAGTTTGATTTCTATAGTGAAAAGATGAACTGTGAGATACTGTGCAGGTTATTATTGTTCAATATTGTACAATTTTTTTTAATTTTGTAACTCCCCCCTCGCTCCATTTGTAAAGGATGACATCACTTGAGTTTTCCCTTCTTGTGCTGAACTAGTGCTAACAAGCTGCAGGACCTACAGAACATGTTCTGTACATTAAGATATACATCAGGCAGAGAGCGGGCAGCTGGGCCGCAACTACATAAAGACTTCTTTATTCCAGTCCCCCAGTGCTGCGCTGGCAAGTTGAGACGCAGCTTTGATTACGCACCCAATGATGAAATCCGCACAGGCCCAAGAGCGCGGGGCCGTGCTGGCAAAGCGCAGCGGAAAATAAAGCTGCTTTTAAGTTTGTGTATTCATAAATGAATATGTATGCATATACTCACCAGTTTGGCCTCTGAGTGCATGGAGGGAATGTGCGCGGAGGAACAGGGGCTGCTGTGGGTGGGACCTTGCATACCCATCATGTTGGCACCCATGGACATTTGTCTCTCCATCTGACGACACAACAACACGGCAACGGTTGTAAAAAAAAAAAACCAAGTGAGTCAATAAATCCAAAATATTTTAGCCAAAATGACATGAGCGAACACGAGAGTGTGATTTCACATGACAGGCCGCCCTGTGCACAGCTCTGTGTGATGATAACAGGAGCCGACCCCAAACAGGAAGCCGGTATGGAGAGACTTAACACAGGAAGCTGGTGAAACAGAGGTGTGTGTGTGTTTCTGACAGTTGCGTGGCGAGTGTCAGTCGCACTCACGCATCAAAACCGCAGGCCCCTCTTGGCTGCAGAATGCGCTCAGAAATTGAATGGACATATGCAAACATCGGGCGCTGGCGGGAACCACCTGCCGGCGAGCGACGCCGTTCGGTGTGGTCCTACGTGTTGAAATCAGCTGAGCGGGTGACAGGGGTGAAAGGTCAGCAGTACAGGAAAGAAGGAACCTTTGTGTGGGTACATGCGTGCATACATGCACCAATGCAAGCTGCTGCTGCTGCAGCTTCACAGCTGCTCAACTCTGGCTGGTGGTGCGTTGCGGCGGACCCCCCATCCCCCTTCCACTCCATATATGATCCCCATCCCCCCTTCACCCACAGAGAATTGTGGACTAGAACCTGACACACAGCCTTAATTGCGCTAAGTGTGTTTTGTGTCAAAATATCACCCTAACCTGCACCCCTTTCCTGAACCGTCAATCTTCCCGCAAAATGGCTTAGCTCTTAATTTAATAAATATGGGAGAGTTCTTTTTTTTTTTTCTCGTACCAAAAACACAAGCTGTGTCACGTTACAACCAGGACACATAATAAATGGACAAAAGTGTGGATATTGACGTGGATATTGAATTTATAAGACTGATAAAGGGGCTGCACGGCGGATAAGTGGTTAGCGCATAGGCCTCACAGCTAGGAGACCGGAGTTCAATTCCACCCTCGTCCATCTCTGTGTGGAGTTAGCATGTTCTTCACAAGTTCTCTCCGGTTTTCTCCCACATTCCAAAAACATGCTAGGTTAATTAGCGACTCCAAATTGTCCATAGGTATGAATGTGAGTGTGAATGGTTGTTTGTCTATATGTGCCCTGTGATTGGCTGGCCACCAGTCCAGGGTGTACTGCAGCACCCCCGCGAGCCTTGTGAGGATAAGCGGTAGAAAATGAATGAATGAAGGAAGCTGATCATTATATTAATTATTATTATTCCGGGCTGCACGACAAGTGGTTAGCGCGTAGGCCTCACAGCAAGGAGACCGGAGTTCAATTCCACCCTCGGCTATCTCTGTGTGGAGTTTTTGCATGTTCTCCCCGTGCATTTGTGAGTTTTCTCCGGGTACTCCGGTTTCCTCCCACATTCCAAAAACATGCTAGGTTAATTAGCGACTCCAAATTGTCCATAGGTATGAATGTGAGTGTGAATGGTTGTTTGTCTATATTTGCCCTGTGATTGGCTGGCGACCGGTTCAAGGTGTACCCCGCTTCTCGCGACCCTCGTGAGGATAAGCGGTAGAGAATGAATGAAGGAATATTTACTATATTGGTGTAATATAAGTGTAAAGGTGACTCTAGGGGTGCTATTTCATGTCTAGAGGGCTATAATAATGTTACAAAACAGCACCGGCTAGCTGTGATGAACTGTACATGTTTTATGATCAGTCTGAAACAGTTTGACCCTGGAACTGACTAGAACAGATTGGCTGGCGACCAGTCCACGGTGTACCCCTCTTGCCCGAAGACAGCTGGGATAGGCTCCAGCACCCCCGCGACCCTCGTGAGGATAAGCGGTAGAGAATGAAGCAATATTTACTATATTGGTGTAATATAAGTGTAAAGGTAACTCTAGGGGTGCTATTTCATGTCCAGAGGGCTCTAATAATGTTACAAAACAGCACCGGCTAGCTGTGATGAACTGTACATGTTTTATGATCAGTCTGAAACAGTTTGACCCTGGAACTGACTAGAACAGATTGGCTGGCGACCATTCCAGGGTGTACCCCTCTTGCCCGAAGACAGCTGGGATAGGCTCCAGCACCCCCGCGACCCTTGTTAGGATAAGCGGTATAAAATGAATGAATGAAGAATGACGGAGCTGGTCTATTATTTGCAGTATAATATTAACAAAGAGTTCACCCCCAAGGTCTTTCATGGGGTTTAGGTCATGACTCTTGGGTTTCTATACCAAACTCATCCATGCATGTTTTGTGCACTTCTGAAACATAATAGGAAGAAAAGAACTGTCCAATCCTCTAATCCTGGTGGACCATTCCACTCAGTAATGATGATTAAGAGGTATAACCAAAGACTATGTAAAGTAGTGAATTATTAGGGATCTCCAGAGGGATCTCTTCTTCTCCTTTTGGCATCATTTCAATACAATCTATATCTCACACCAAGATATGGATCTCCTCTTTTCTGCAGGAACCAACTTCCCTGTGCTGTGTCATTTTAATGGTGACAGAGAGCATCCCTGGGAGCACAATTTACGTGCAATGCAGGAGGCGCAAACGTATCCTACGCATAAATGTGAGCGAAGCACGACGTATGCGTGTCTATGAGTACGTGCATTGTGCTCCATTGTGTACTCACGGGCATCAACACAGCGGAGGAGCCGGGCATGGTGGGGTCTGGAAGCGTTCCAGGCATGGAGGCTGGCAGAGGCTGTCTCTGTCTGTTTCTTAGGTGCAACAATGAGGACAGAGAGCCAGGGACAGGCCTGTGAGAGGGACACACAAAGTAATTGTCAGGGAAGTAAATGAATAAATACATGGTGGGATCAATAAATACCACATCATGACTACTGAGATTTAGTGGATAAAACACTGTGAACGTATTTTTTCATTAATGAATGTTATGGAAATAATATGCCAAAACCCGCTATAACCACTTTTTTACGATTTCATGGCAATATGTCGCGTTTTCCACATGTTTGTGGAGTGAGTTGCAGCAGAACTTGCCAGGTTTTTTTTTTCCTTTTGTGGAGTCTGTCATTGAGAACGCACCGTGGAGCCTATGTTCATGGAAAAAAAATGATCCTTTCCGACTAAATTCCCATGAGAAGAGTAAAACAGTGGACAACATGATATCATAATAAAGTATGACAAGACAGTTCTTTAATACAGTATACAGTGGATCCCTGCACATTCATGATTCAGCGTTCAGAGCACTGAAAATGTGCACATTTAAGATCAAAAAAATATTTTTTTCATCAAAAATAGGACATTTTTTTTGCCACAGACGACACATCTCATTCACTCTAAGTCAATAAAAAATTATAAACACATGATAATACGGGCAGTAAAAATGGAACATACGGCAGAAACTGGTGAACAATGGCAGTTAAAGAGAGAAAGGGAGGGTTCTGTATAAAGACATTTCTGGGTGTATTCATTACTTGCAAATAACCCATTCAATCCCAACCCCTCCAGTACTGACAATTTTAGATGATTTTGACTGATCCTGCAAGACACATAAAGTATTGTATTTAAACATGGAACCTATCAAAAGAAAGATTAGAGTCCTGTCTATCATCAGAAAAAATTTTTGGTCTTCACTTTTTTTCGTTCTTTAGTAATGAGCAGTAGAACATTGGTAAGTTTCAGGAAAATAACAGTTTCAGACTACAGAACACCAACATTCATTCATTCATTTTTCTATCGCTTATCCTCACGAGGGTTGCGGGGGTGCTGGAGCCTATCCCAGCTGTCTTCAGGCGAGAGATGATTGGCCAGCCAATCACAGGGCACATATAGACAAACAACCATTCACACTCACATTCATACCTATGGACAATTTGGAGTCGCTAATTAACCTAGCATGTTTTTGGAATGTGGGGGGAAACCGGAGTACCTGGAGAAAACCCACGCATGCACGGGGAGAACATGCAAACTCCACACAGAGATGGCCGAGAGTGGAATCGAACACTCGAACACCGTGCAGCCCAGAACGCCAACATTTCATGCATAACTTTCACTATGTCGCAAATGTTTTTTTGCCTTTTTGACAGCTCTAATATGTCAACAACTATACCACAACATAAACAACGCAAAAAAATGTACCAATTTCTTTAATCAAAATAGCACCGTGAACTTTTTACAATTTTCACATTTGTTTGAACTGAGCCGTGTGTGTGCACGTGTTAAAAAAAATTTTTTCGTGTGGTAACAGCTGCCTTTATGCAAGTACTTCCTTCTCCTGGCCATTTTTCTGGCACTAAAATTGCTCTCAAGCCTTATCCATCGGTGAGGAGTTGCATCAGCACCTTCTTCAGCCTCCCGCAAAAACAAATATAAGACGCAGTACATATTGTATCATGCGTTCAGATTTATAAAAACATATATGTCTTTGTTTTTTGAATGAATGAATGAATTGCGTACAATTTTTCTACTGTATTGTATTAAACGTGAGTTCTAAAAGTGTAAAAAAACTACAATGACAGCTGGAGGTGAAGTGTGCGGCATGTGGTGCTTGATGGCTTTGGTGACCTTTTTAACTAACCGCATACTCAAAAGTGAGGCTGCCAAAGAGGTATTGATTGCCACATTCCTCAAGAATAAAGATTATGGACACGGGCTGCTAGTTTTTAAGGGAACAAAAGGAGAAAGCGGCGATTAGAATGGAACGGACAAATGGCTTTCAACACTGCGCCGCTCCACTTTTTTCCAGCACACAATTCATAACTCAGAAAGGAGTTATTTATTACACACAGCAGAGGAATAATCGAAAACATTTTTTATATTAGTCCGGAATGCGCCACGAGCCTAAGAATGAAGTTGTTAAAAAAGTGTGGTTATAACCCACAGAATATCATACTTTCTTTCTATGAGTAATTGCTCTATTTTATATTTTCAAAGCAAGAGTTTCTCTTGTGAGCGAGTCTGTTTTGAGATGTCAGAATGGAAAAGTCACGCCGCAAACGTTGAGGTATCAAAACATGGCTGACGGATGCGTTTAAAACATTCCACGCTTCATGCAAAATGACAGATACGCTGATGATGATAAAGGGATAGCCTTTATAAGAGTGATTCCCAATTCACAAACAGGAAAATCTGTGGGAAGAGAGTCACTGCTCCGGGTTCCTGTCACAGTCACTGGCTCGGATTTGCAGCAGCGCTAACACTCCGACGACTTCATCTAACACACACTGACATCATTTATACAGTCAACGAATCCACTGCTTGTGAGAGTAAAGATTCCCAGCTGCAGGGGTGCCGCTACGCACTGAATTACAGTAAAGTCTCGTTATATCGATATCGGTTATATCGATAGTACTGCTTATTACGATACTATTTTCATTTCCCAGCAAATTTCTAGTCATTTATGATATAATTGGTTCCGGTTAGTACGATACCCGGTTATTACGATAATCCAGTTACTACGATGCCCTTTTCATCTCCCGCCAGCCAATTTGGTCTGCTTATATCGATACAAAAGCAGCTTAAAGCTGAATCAATATTTGCTTAAGGATTTCAATACCACCATTAGCGAAATCTGTAAACGGCGTATTGTTTGATTTTCGGCTAACACCGTTTCGGCTTTTCCACCGACGGACGGTAATTAGAGGATTACAGGTAATTAATATGAGGTAAGTATTAAACAATCTTTTGAAGTAAAGGAGTAAATATTTGTATAATTTAGAGGGAAGATTCAGTGAATAGACTTAGTGTTTTCATGACGAGGATGACGAACCAACTGACATAGCATACACACCTATTCCAACAAAGACACAAGCGTACAAATACATGTATTTAATTGTGTTGTATTCAGACATCTTTTTATCGCTTGCAATAATCACTGTTTTTCATATGTACATGCTGGCGTTCGTGGTTTCTCTCATGTGTATAGAACAATGTCGAGTGCATTATTGCCCACTTTTAATGCAGTTCGGCACAGGATCGGATATATCGATAGTCCGGTTATATCGATATATTTTCCGACTCCCGAGAATATCGATATGACAAGACTTTACTGTAAGTCCTCGGTCCTTCAACCTAAAAAAGCACCATGATTCTTTAGGCGATCAATAATTGGATGCCGTCAGAATGAATGATGCCTGCCGTGCATCGATACAGCTCAATAGCTTTAAGCATTTAGGAATTAGGTCAAGTATTTAGCTTAGCTGTGTTCAGCAGGTTAATATAATCAATTGACCACATCATAGGCTGGTATTATGGTATCGGTGAGTCCTGTGGGGTGAGAGTGATGGTCGTTTAGAAGGGGCGGGGGGGGGCGAGGGGGGGTGCAGCAGCACGGCAAATGGTTCCGCACCTGAATAAATACCTGTATTTTTCCAAACCTTAAATATGTGCATTTACCTTCCAGACATTTTGGATTGCTCCGTACACACAGAACCATTACCATCCCCACCGACTGTGTGTCATTTCAGGCTAACACAACAATTTATCACAATCACACTCATTTAACGACGCATATGACACCTGAGCAGCGCTGCATATCCAAACATTTCCACATGGGGAAAAAAAAGTCATGAAAATACAATGAGGTAGGCAGTGTGCTTGTTGAACACAGGTTTCCCTTTTGCTAGTTGCCGTGAGCGTGAAATAACAAGGCAGTGGTAGGAACTACCTTTGGAGTTGATCTGGTGGATTTTTAGCATTTACAATTTATTGTAATGCATAAACATCTCAAATCAAAAATATCCATGTTTGTGTTTTATACTCAGTAGTTTGGAGTTTATCAGTCTCCGACGACGACCAAACATTCATTCACGCAAGGGAAGTGAAGAGTCTTCTTACCCAGGGACAACAACAAAAACAACAACCGCCAACCCAAACCGGTTTCTGGACGACCTGCTCTACCTCCACTGCCACCCAAGGGTCGCGGCTATGCTGGAGCCTATCCCAGCCTGGAGCCTATTTCTTTGGGCGAGAGATGGGGTACACGCTGGACTGATCGCCAGTCAATCACAGGGCACATATAGACAAACAACCATTCACACTCACATTCATACCTATGGACAATTTGGAGTCGCTAATTAACCTAGCATGTTTTTGGAATGTGGGAGGAAACCGGAGTACCCGGGGAAAACCCACGCATGCACGAGGAGAACATGCAAACTCCACACAGAGATGGCCGAGGGTGGAATCAAACTCCGATCTCCAAGCTGTGAGGCCTACACACTAACCACTCGACCATCGTGCAGCCCGGAATAATTCATTCATTGATTTTCTACCACTTTTTCCTCACGAGGGTCGCGGGGTTGCTGGAGCCTATCCCAGCTGTTCGGGCAAGAGGCGGGGTACACCCTGGACTGGTGGCCAGCCAATCACTGGGAACATATAGACAAACAACCATTCACACTCACATTCATACTTACAGACAATTAACCTAGCATGTTTTTGGAATGTGGGAGGAAACCGGTGTACCCGGAGAAAACCCACACATTCACGGGGAGAACATGCAAACTCCACACAGAGATGGCCGAGGGTGGAATCGAACTCCGGTCTCCTTGCTGTGAGGCCTGCACGCTAACCACTCACTAACCGCCCGAGTATGTCTTATATTTTCTTATTATGTCTGCTATATTGAGTAATATGAGTGTAAAGGTGACTGTAGGGGTGTTATTTCATGTTGAGAAGGCTCTAATAATGTTAAAAAAAACATATTCAGAGTGTTCTAAACAGGTTTTGTCGACATAAAACCAAAGACCAAATAGACAAAATATGAAAAACGGGTCCACTCATGTCAAAATGTGTTCATCCAAGTGACGTCATATTCAGTGCAAAGTAAGCTTCAGTATAAAAGCATGCTTGGATTCGACTACAGCACCGAACTAAAAGGCCTCAGCAGCTGTGTTAGATGAAATATATAAAAACAGAAGAATAAATGTTTCAGTTTTGGTTACTGTATGTCAATGACTGTCAGCCAATCAAAACGCGTGTCTACAGAAACAGGTTCCACTGTAATAATAAATGTTGTTATTTAGCACTTTGGCTTGAACAGGATTGTATATAAGACAGAAGCACTCTAAAGTGACGCTGTGGTGCCTTATGTGTTGTGTTCCTTTACATGTGTGTTTATGTGTGTGTAGCTGAGTGAATAATGATAGGCCGGGGCTCCTCTGAGGGGGATTGATAATAGCCTGGGCCAGGGGGGGGGGGCCCTGGGGAGTGCAGGTAGACACTCTACAGCCCTGCCTGACCCTGCACTCTCACATTACTGAGTGCTGGGCTCTCACCCTGGCTCTTTTCCATCCCAATCCCCACCCTGTGGAACCACAATCCCTCCACCCGCCACCCACCTTCAGTGCATCATGACATCACTGCTAGACCTTCTATCTTTATTATTTATTGTTCTTTATGAAAAATATTTAGGATTGATCCAAGTATCTTTGTGTTTCTTGTGGACCGCTTCGGCTCAGGAACGTCAAAATTGCAGAGTGCAGAGTCCCAACTCCAAGTGGAGAACAGTCAACTTCAACACAAGAGCCTTGGATGGAGTCCAAAAGGAGAGAGAGAAAGAGAGAGAGAGAGGCACAGGTCCACTGACTCATATCCTTCCCTCTCTGAGTCTACTCCAGCAATGATGTAATGCTTTTGGCTTTCCGCCCTCCCCCCACCCTGTGCCTGCCTACCCTAAGATTTGGTCCCTCCCACCTCGATTCCTCTCGCCAACCCCCACACCCCCACCCCAACATGCAGTATCATTGCGCGCTCGCCCGTGCTGGGGTGAAGTCACCGTACTTCTTGGGTTAGACATAGCAGCTAAAAACTTTTTCAAAACGTAACCAAAACATCCAACGTCCAAGTTCCAGACGCTCGAGAGAGACGGTGGTGCAGTCGCCATGGGAACAGAGGTAAACACAGAGAGAAACAAGGGCCTCAAACAGCTTACAGCTGCCTTGGCTCTCCGAGTAAACACTACACAGGACCTGCCCCTGATTTACCGCCTTTAATCACTGGTGGGAGGAGAGTGCCATGGGGTTTGGGCTTAGGAAATAAAAACCAATCTGATCAAATAAATCAAGCCCTAATGGGTTAAGACACAGGCTGACTTTTATTTGCTGGCTAGCGGAGGGATGGTGCTACGTTGTGAGAAAAGATGATTCTAGGATGGGGTGGGTGGGGGTGGTCTCAAGATGGTTGAGTGGTGAATGATAGTCTGCAATGAATTAGGGGATGGTGGCTCTATAATTCTACTAAATACGATGTGGCATTAGCTGACGACATCAAGGATTTGTCTTTTACTGTGAAAGAAAGCTTATGAAAGATTGTCAGTGGATTCCTCTTGCCGCTAAATCTACTGGCAACATTTGTGTCATCTTCATAAGAAACCCAATAAAGTGCAACTTGCAGTCCCGTTGCGTTGCATTTATAATACCTCCTATCCACTAACTGGTATGCTTTGGTTGTGTTAAGTGGTGGTGAAGTACAACTTTTATTGCATTTTTATTGCAAAGGTTCCACAATATCTGAACGGTTTCACTTTCAGTACCTCTTTGTCGGTCGGCATGGATGCTTCTATCCACTGATTGGCCAAATCAGTGACATTTAAAAGTAGATATTTACTTAATAATTACTTTTACTGACAGCATAACAGACCTCATAGACCCGGGTTCAATTCCACCCTCGGCCATCTCTGTGTGGATTTTCTCCGGGTACTCCGGTTTCCTCCCACATTCCAAAAACATGCTAGGTTAATTGGCGACTCCAAATTGTCCATTGTCCGTAGGTAAGGTTCTAGTAAAATTGCGTCTCTCAGCCAATCAGAGAACTTGGGTGGGCGAGTGTTTAGATCACATAAGCAATGAGGATTGGCTAAGGTTTTAGTAAAATTGCGTCTTCGGCCAATCAGAGAACTTGAGTGGGCGGGTGTTTAGAACCCATAAGCAACGAGGATTGGCTAAGGTTTAGTAAAATTGCGTTTTCAGCCAATCAGAGAACTTGGGTGAGCAAGTGTTTAGATTTCATAAGCAATGAGGATTGGCTAAGGTTTAGTAAAATTGCGTTTTCAGCCAATCAGAGAACTTGGGTGAGCAAGTGTTTAGATTTCATAAGCAATGACGATTGGCTAAGGTTTAGTAAAATTGTGTCTTCGGCCAATCAGAGAACTTGAGTGGGCAGGTGTTTAGATCACATAAGCAATGAGGATTGGCTAAGGTTTTAGTAAAATTGCTAATAGTTACTTTTACTGGTAACTAGTTACTTTTGTAGTGGAGTAACTCAGTTTGTAACTTGAGAAGTAACTAGTTACTATAAGTAATTACTTTTTTAAAGTCACATACCGGTCGAGTGGTTAGCGCGCAGACCTCACAGCTTGGAGACCAGGGTTCAATTTCACCCTCGGCCATCTCTGTGTGGAGTTTGCATGTTCTCCCCGTGCATGCGTGGGTTTTCTCCGGGTATTCCGGTTTCCTCCCACATTCCAAAAAACATGCTAGGTTAATTAGCGACTCCAAATTGTCCATAGGTATGAATGTGAGTGTGAATTGTTGTCTATATGTGCCCTGTGATTGGCTGGCCACCAGTCCAGGGTGTACCCCGCCTCTCGCCCCAAGACAGCTGGGATAGGCTCCAGCACCCCCCGCGACCCTTGTGAGGAAAAAGCGGTAGAAAATGAATGAATGAATGAAAGTCACGTACCCAACACTGCAGATAATCATGCACTTTCTTCTGTGTTACAATGGATTAGAACACAAAACCCTATTTAAAACAATACTGTGGACTAGAATGGAAGGAGAATTCAAAGCCACGGCACCGGCATCAAACTGCAATGTACTATGTTTAAATAATGGGAAAAGATATGTATAGTAAAATGTAATGTCACTCCCCCAACCTGCTGTGGAAACACAAGTCTTTTTTTGGGATCCAGAAACAAGCCTTTCAATTTTCTCCCACCAAATCTGACAGTTTATAGCTTTTGCACACTTGCCACCAGAATGATGATTCATCTTCACATTAATTTCCCAATCTGTCCCCAGTCTTTAATTCCTTTTTAAAACATGATCTTTCTTTTCCTTTTCCTTGTGCAAACAAATCTCTTATCCTCTCCTGCAAAACCCCACTCGCCGTCGTCCTGCTAAACCCATCCGATGCCTCCCCTCGCTGCTGAATCCTTCATTTCCTCTCCTCCATGCACCTCCTGCCCCCTCTTCCTCTCCTCCATCCACCTCTGATCCCTTTCTTCCTCCCCTCTGTCTATACCTCTGATCCCCCCCTCTTTTCCACACTTCCCCGTACCGTGATCCTCGCGAGGCGCGTCCCTGTGTGTGAGTTTTGCTTGTGCAGGAGGCTGCATGTGTGGTGGCCCCGGGGCAGGGATGACACAGCCCCGCTGGAATGAGAGGGAACAGAGACCGGGCGTTCCTCTGCAAACGCACTATTAAACGCAGCGCAGTACACAATGAGCTCATCTTAATTCAGGTCAGATGTACATCCCGCTTTCTTTTTTTTTCTCTCTTTTTCAACATGATTGCTTCTCCGGGACCTTTTAATTCATGCTCATGTTGAAGCTTAGCACCCCCCCCCCAACCCCAACAATCCCCCCTTGCCTAAAGTGTGTGTAGCTACAATGTATGGTTGACTTACGCTCATGTTCGCATGTGGAGAAGTGTGCCTGTCAAGTCGGGACATGAGGGGCCACCTCAGGCATTTTGTAGAGGTCTTGCTCCCCTGCACTCAGGAAAAGACCCCCCCCCTCTCTTTCTTATCTCTCCAAACCAATCATAAACAATAATAAAATGTGTTTTGTTTAAATTGTCAAGTCTATGAGGTTAAAGTTTATCTACAGAAACACAAAAAAGGCCAGTCTGGTGCGGAGGCTTTAAACTCCAGCATGTAGATATACGTATATAAATATATTTAAGGAACTCCAACAACACCAGACGCCCTCTGTGGGCACGGTCGTTTTATTGGAGGCATGGGGAAACGGTGTTCTGCAACGCATGAAAATGCACATTGCATAAACGATTAGAAATTAAAAGCCACGATACGGCGCCACTGTTGTAAAACTCGACACACTGACTTCAATTGTTGAGAAAGTGGCAGCCAATGTGAAGGAATTATCGGAGTCCCCCCCCCAAGGAAAAACTTAAACCCTGCATTATTTCGAGTAATATAAAATCGACACGGACGAAAGCTCGGAGCAAATGTGCAACCTTGCACATGTTTTGAATTAAAAGCAGCTTCTATTTCCTTTCAAAGGAAAGATAAGGACCGCAAATGGCTGGTGGCTCAAAGTTGTGAAAAATATTGAGCATTTCATGCAACAATGGAGAACAAACCACAAAATTGACTCGCTTTGGAGCTGTGATGTAACACACACGTTTGCACACAGTGAGGCATTGCTAAAGTCACCATTTTGTAACAATAATAATCAATCCCATTATTACAATTATTATTAGAGATGCTCCGATAGATCCACCGATTAGTATCATCCAAACATGTACAGTTCATCACAGCTAGCCGGTCCGTGATGAGTGAATTCCTGTTTTGTAACATTATTAGAGCCCTCTTGACATGAATTAGCACCCCTATAGTCACCTTTACACTTGTATTACTCAATATAGTAGATTTTCATTCATTCATTCTCTAACGCTTATCCTCACGAGGGTCACAGGGGGTGCTGGAGGCTATCTCAGCTGTCTTGGGGTGAGACGCGGGGCACACCCTGGACTGGTCACCAGCAAATCAGTTCTACTCAGTTCCAGGGTCAAACTGTTTCAGACTGATCATAAAATATGTACAGTTCATCACAGCTAGCTGGTCCGTGATGAGTGAATTCCTGTTTTGTAACATTATTAGAGTCCTCTAGACATGGAATAGCACCCCTACAGTCACCTTTACACTTATATTACACAATATAGTAGATATTCATTCATTCATTCTCTACCACTTATCCTCACAAGGGTCACAGGGGGTGCTGGAGCCTATCCCAGCTGTCTTGGGGCGAGAGGCGGGGCACGCCATGGACTGGTTGCCAGCCAATCAGTTCTAGTCAGTTCCAGGGTCAAACTGTTTCAGATTGATCATAAAATATGTACAGTTCATCACAGCTAGTTGGTCCTGTTTTGCAACATTATTAGAGCCCTCTAGACATGAAATAGCACCCCTATAGTCACCTTTACACTTATATTACTCAATATAGTAGATTTTCATTCATTCATTCTCTAACGCTTATCCTCACAAGGGTGCTGGAGCCTATCCCAGCTGTCTTGGGGCGAGACGCGGGGTACACCCTGGACTGGTCGCCAGCCAATCAGTTCTAGTCAGTTCCAGGGTCAAACTGTTTCAGACTGATCATAAAACATGTACAGTTCATCACAGCTAGCTGGTCCGTGATGAGTGAATTCCTGTTTTGTAACATTATTAGAGTCCTCTAGACATGGAATAGCACCCCTACAGTAACCTTTACACTTATATTACACAATATAGTAGATATTCATTCATTCATTCTCTAACGGTTATCTTCATTAGGGTCACTGGGGGTGCTGGAGCCTATCCCAGCTGTCTTGGGGTGAGAGACTGATCATAAAACATGTACAGTTTATCACAGTTTTATTATTAGAGCCCTCTAGACATGAAATAGCACCCCTAGAGTCACCTTTACACTTTCATTCATTCATTTTCTACCGCTTATCCTCACAACGGTCGCGGGGGTTGCTGGAGCCTATCCCAGCTGTCTTCGGGTGAGAGGCAGGGTACACCCTGGACTGGTGGCCATGCAGCCAATCACAGGGCACATATAAACAAACAACCATTCACACTCACGTTCATACCTATGGACAATTTGGAGTCGCTAATTAACCTAGCATGTTTTTTGGAATGTGGGAGGAAACCGGAGTACCCGGAAAAAACCCCATGTATGCACGGGGAGAACATGCAAACTCCACACAGAGATGGTCAAGGGTGGAATTGAACACAGGTCTCCTAGCTGTGAGGCATGCGTGCTAACCACTCGTCCACCGTGCATTTTTAAATTTGTATAAAAAGGTACTAGCATGGAATAAACAAATGAATATTCCGTCTAAGGGAATGCTGTAATACCAGGACAGGGGTGTGAAGTCATGCATCATCCGATTGGAGGATGTCATTTAATTGTGAGAACCCACAAAAATTTACAGTTACGGCTTTGATATGACTATTTTGCAGGACCATTGACTAAAACAAAAACAATAAAAACTCCAGTATGATATCATTGAAAGACACGCATATCTCTGACAAGGTGGAATATGGATCAGACATCTGTACTGTAATCACCACTGGCTTCCATTAAAGCTGATTGTACGATGTAATGGAAACAACTGGACGGAAATCCTCTCAGGAGTCGGAGCAGAATCATGTCATTTTTAATACTTTGTGCCCCCGCCCATGTCCGAGTGAAGAAAGTTGAGGTTGTATGCCATAGTTGACTAGTAACGTCCGATACGTTTAACTCTGACATAACTCAGATGTTTACAACTGGAAAATCAGAAAGTATTTAAATGTGTTTTTCTTTTGTACGATAATCACGGACGTGACTTTCAGATCTGTTGTTTTTTACTATGGGGTTTTTAACACTGGTTTGTGTCAGTGTCGCTCCCCGAAGACCATTTTTAGGGACACGGAGAAAGAGAAAGGCGAGGCAAAAGGAGGGAGCGGGAGAAAGAAGTCCTCGGGTTTCACAGCTGCAAGCGGCCCAGCTCAAGTCGAAAGTAAATGGACTTGAGGAAAGCCAATCCTAATTGATTCCAAGCCTCAAAGCTCTTTAGTAAACATTGTGGAGCAATGAAAATGACTTGTTATCCTAATTCATTGGATGCCCGCGTTGTGTGTTCCACAGGGTTGAGGAACAACAACAATAACAAAGCGAACGGCGCTGAGATTAAAATGATATTCTTTTTACCAATCATTTTACCAATGCAATCTCTGTGCGCCTATTGTTCCCATAAAGAATAAAAATTAATAAGTTTTACTAACTTCTAGACACATACCTCTCCATTCTAAATGAGGCTAGTTAGTTACAGTCTATAAAATTCTTTTAAATAAAGTTGCAGGGTTGAATACATTAACCTATCATCATAAACGTGCAAAATCCCCCCCAAAATATTCATTCATTTTCTACTGCTTTTCGTCACGAGGGTTGCGGGGGGTGCTGGAGCCTATCCCAGCTGTCTTCGGGCGAGAGGCGTGGTCCACCCTGGACTGGTGGCCAGCCAATCACAGGGCACATATAGACAAACAACCATTCACACTCACATTCATACCTATGGACAATTTGGAGTCGCTAATTAACCTAGCATGTTTTTGGAATGTGGGAGGAAACCGGAGTACCCGGAAAAAACCCACGCATGCACGGGGAGAACATGCAAACTCCACACAGAGATGGCCGAGGGTGGAATTGAACCCTCGTCTCCTAGCTGTAACAGTTGTAACATGTCTAGAGCCGTCTAGACATGAAATAGCACCCCTAGAGTCACCTTTACACTTTCATTCATTCATTTTCTACCGCTTGTCCTCACAAAGGTCGCGGCGGGGGAGGGGGTGCTGGAGCCTAGCCCAGCTGTCTTTGGGCGAGAGGGCCAGCCAATCATATAGACAAACAACCATTCACACTCACATTCATACCGATGGACAATTTGGAGTCGCTAATTAACCTAGCATGTTTTTGGAATGTGGGACAAACTCCACACAGAGATGGCCGAGGGTGGGACTTTCGTCATAAACGTGTTTATTTACAAACAACGAGAGTCGTTTTTAACAAAGACAACGTCGCAGGATATCAGTTCAGAACAACGGAATGAAAAGCTGATTTGCTAATTTCACTGTCAATCAAAAAGGGATTCCGCCTCAAACAGATCATCCATTCAACATGCAGAAGCCGAGCGTCCGGGCCAGCCCACTACTCCGTAGAACACCAGAGACGCTGAGCATCCGATGGGCGGGACAAAAATCAGCTTTTTTATCCAATGACCACCCAGACTTCTAGACACATACCTCTCCATTCTAAATGAGGCTAGTTAGTTACAGTCTATAAAGTTCTTTTAAATAAAGTTGCAGTGTTGAATACATTAACATAGTATTATCATACACGTGCAAAATACACCAGCAGTAATTACAAAAAGATGTGACCAAGGTCAAAATATGAATAGGACCTCCTGTAGGAAGTTCTAGTGTGAATGTTATAGGCCAGGGTTGTCCAAACTGCAGCCAGGGGGCCATTATTTATTGGTCCTCTGCATATTGTACAGATAAAATTAATTCATTATTAATGAGATATATTATTAAACATTTATTTTATGAGTATCATATATCTTATCATGTTCTCCCCGTGCATGCGTGGGTTTTCTCCGGGTACTCCGGTTTCCTCCCACATTCCAAAAACATGCTAGGTTAATTAGCGACTCCAAATGTGAGTGTGAATGGTTGTTTGTCACACAGTAGACTCTCAGTATCGGACTGTGCCTTAAAATTAAAATCGCCCTGTTACCTGTTTTAAGTAACCAATGGAGATGAAGTTATTTTGGATATTTGAGGTTGAAGCTAGCCAGTCTTAGAGCAACTGTCATTGGCTGAAGCTGGAGGATTAAACATTTCTTCACATCATCACATTTTTTTTTGCTATTTCTGCATCCTTAATTAAGTGATGCGTTCAGAAAGCATATTATGAATTTATGCTAGAAGTAACAGCACTAATGACACACAAGCTCATTATTATTAAGACAGCGAGAAGGTGAGGAGCTTTTAATGACAGGTAAACTCAGGTGAAGCAGGTCCGGCAAAGTTTCTGTTACTGGCCGTGATTGCGGCTGCTCCTCCAAAAGGAGATGAAATTCCATCCTTGTCCTTGACAAAGGGCCTGACAGGGTGTCACTCAGGCTTATAGTGATGGGCCTCCCATCCAATATTCACTAGCTTCTCAAGCTGTAAATCTACACAGGACAACCTCGACGCAGCACGCACCGATCCGCCGAGATGGGGCCGGTTTAAAGTAACACAGGCCTGGCACAAGTCTGCAGGTGGTTGAAGTTATAGGGATGAGGAAGCTAAGGAGGTCAGCGTAATACTAAGAGCGTGATGAGAAAAAACGGTACTTCCATGAAGATCTTTGTTCACGCACATTCAGCTCCAACACAGCTGAAAGATGTCAGTCTCGCTACATAAATTCCTTTATCCTTTTATGATGCGTGGAAGCGTATTTGGTAACTTAAGTGTTTAAAATAACCGCTACACTTTCATAGAAGTGCTGTAGAATATGCCGATTTCAGTCAACAAAAAATACAGAGTAGTTTTTTTCAAGAATAAAGTTGTAAACTTACGAGAGAAAACTTAATTTTAACACTTTGTCGTAACAGGCGTTGCCTGAGACAGCTATGAAAAGGGGACACTTATGTGACCTTTGGCATTGGGCAATAGTCTTGTAATGGACTTTATTTCTGATAAATACATTTTTTTATCAGAAAATTCACAACTTTATTCAAAAAAAATTTAACGGAAATGTACGACTTTATTCTCAAAATCTAGGATTATTTTAATACTAAGTTGTAACAGGCGTTGCCTGAGACAGCTACGTAAAAGGGAGACTGATGTGACCTTTGGCTTTGAGCAAAGATAATATTATGACTTTATTTCTCATAAATAAATTTTTTTTATCCAAAAATTTACAACTTTATTCTCAAAAAATTAAAAAAAATTTTTTTACGGAAATGTACGCCTTTATTCTCAAAATCTAGGATTATTTTAATACTAAGTCATAACAGGCATTGCCTGAGACAGCTATGAAAAGGGCAGACCTATGTTACCGTTGGCCTTGGGCAAAGATAATTACGACTTTATTTCTCATAAATAAAAATTTTTATCCAAAATTTATGACTTTATTCTCATAAAATTCACACTTTTTTCACATAAATGTTTGATTTTATTCTCAAAATCTAGGATTATTTTAACACTCCGTTGTAACAGGCATTGCTTGAGACATTGCTATGGCCTTGGGCAAAAATATTTATCATAATTCACCATTTTTTTCTCGTAAATTTACAACTTTATTTCACATAAATTCAATTTTTTATCTGAAAATTTACAACTTTATTCTTGTAAAATTCACACTTTTTTTCATAGAAATGTACAACTTTATTCTTAAAATCTCTGATTCTTTTAACACTCTGACGTAACAGGCATTGCCCGAGACAGCTATGAAAAGGGGAGACCTGCGTGACCGTTGGCCTTGGGCAAAGATATTACGACTTTATTTCTCAAAATTTTTTATTTTTTATCTGAAAATTTGGGACTTTATTCTCCTAAAATTCACCCTTTTTTCACGTAAATGTTTGATTTTATTCTCAAAATCTAGGATTATTTTAACACTCCATTGTAACAGGCATATTTATCATAATTCACCATTTTTTTCTCGTAAATTTACAACTTTATTCTAATAAATTTAAAACTTTTTTTCAAGTAAATTTTAAGACTTTATTCTCAAATCATGTGATTTTTTTACAATGTCAGTTGTATTATAGTATATGTATATATGTATAACAACAAAAAAAATATTTAAAAATATCTGAGGCAGGCCTTTTCAAAGAGAGGTACAGCGGCTTGAGAAAAATAAGGAAAGACATTTTTATTTTTACCGTCACTGAGTAAAAACAGTGTGGAGAAAAGTACTTATTTTTACACTTGTGAAATGTTAAAAATGCTTTACAGTTAATAAAAATTGCGACAGTTTAACCCTGAGCAGGATTAACTGTATTCCCTTTACTTCCAATGGGAATATTTGTTTTGTATTTGAACAAATTAGAGACGGACTAGCCTCCTGGGATGGAATGTGTTCCACCTTAGATGTTCCACTGTTGGTGGTGTTATTACACACCTGTGGAATGACTGAGAATCCCATCTCTACAGCTGTCATTCCCTCCGCAGTGAAAAGAGCAATATTAGAACATGAAATGTTAAACTATTGTTAAAGCCTCAGTCGTGTCTGCCGGGGCTTTAACAATGACTTCATCTTTGGTATGTTCCGCTCAGGGACAATGCCGAAACGAAGAGCAGAACGCAGACCCGGTTGCGTTGTGATGATATTTCAACTGGTGGTGAGTCACGTGATAATTCTTAATTAACTAAGAGATGATTGAATTCCTCTGGAAGTGTCAGCTACTCACCCAATCTGTCTGTTAGTGGATGGAGCCTGAGTGATGACGGAACTGGACTGGGGAGAGGGGAGGGCCTGCTGGATCACTATGCTGGTATCATGGTTGCCCATTCTTGAGTGGGACTGCTGGTGTTGGCCTTGGCCCGCCTGGCCGTGCAGAGAGATGTTCTGAAAAAGCAAAAATAAAAGAAAAAGAGAAAAAATATAGATATTTTTTTTTACTTTTAAAATTTTTTCTTATTAGTATTTTTTACTGTTATATATTTTTTTATACTTTTTCCACCAAGTGACACGAGAAAGCACAATGACACCATCCATCCGTTTTCTATGCCGCTTATCCTCACTAGTGTCTCGGGTATGCTGGAGCCTATCCCAGCTGTCTTCAGGCGAGAGAGGTGGGGTTACACCCTGCACTGGTGGCCAGCCAATCACAGAGCACATATAGGCAAACAACCATTCACACTCACATTCATACCTATGGACAATTTGGAGTTGCTAATTAACCTAGCATGTTTTTTTTTTTTACCTGGAGAAAACACACGCATGCACGAGGAGAACTTGCAAACTCCACACAGAGATGTGTCCAAGCGGAGAATCGAACCCAAGCTGTTTGGCCTACGTGCTAACCACTCGTCCACCGTGCGGCCAGTACAATGGCACAATATTTAGCAATCTACTAATATAATTTCTACTATGTTACACTCCTCTGCACTCTGTGTGTATGCTAGCGGCCCCGTCTCCACCCACCCAGACAAAGAGACTGTATGACTGACAGAAGTGCAAAAGGGCTCACTCCGTTCCTGCCATTGTTCAATGGAACAAAGGCGCCATGGTGCTGAAACCAATGCACAGAGTGAACCCTCTTCCTGAAAACAATTACTGTAATTAATTATTGTAATTTAATGTATTTACAAGTATTTATTTCATGTAATTTGTGACACTCTTACCGCATACAAAAAAACTAGATTTATTTGGCAAATATCTAACTTTTTTCACACATAATAAACAAATAGTTTTTTCTTTTCAGTATGTCCCTAAAAACTGTTCTGAAGTGATATATATATATCACAGATAAACATATAAAAATGAGCTGCGGGCTCCAAATGGCCCCCCGAGTCGCACTTTGGACACCCGTGTTTTCAACCGCTCACTTCTGTGTATTTTGCTACGAAGCCCCCCGAGAGTCTAGCTCTGTCTCACCTCCTGCTGACCGTGCACTGGCTGGCTCCCGTCATAAAGCACACAGACTGGGGAGGCTAGACGGGGTTGACCCGAGCACAGACAAGATCCAGAGTCAAAACACCTCCACAACATGCTTAGCAACAGCAGGTTTTCCAGACAGATTAGATAAGAGGTACCAATATGTCTTCTTCATCTGCCACATCTCCAAAGCCTTTTTGTATGATGATTGTTTTTCTCCAACGTACAAAGGAATCCCCCAAACAAAGTGTGCACTGTGTCTCCATGGCTTTTGTCAGCAGAAGCGTCCCGGGTGTTTTAACTTTTATTTGAAGTTACAAGCGGAGAACTGGATCTCTGGACTCATCTCCAGTAGTGATTGACAAATCTGCACCTGCTAGTCATGTCTGTCACTGTCAACAAACGTGAGAGGAGAAGGAAAACCGTTCATTTCAGTGAATTCAGTGATCATTCCGGTTCATTCAGTAAAAAGATCTGTTCATTTCGTTCATTTCATTCATTTCGTTCATTCCGTTCATTCTGTTCATTCCGTTCATTTCGATCAATTGGTCGTTAGCCTGTGATCTCCCCCCGTGCATCGACCCAGTCAGCCGTGTCGAGTCAGTCCGTTCACTCATGTTCACGTTCATTCCGACTCAACTGTCGGTCATGAATGAACGGCCGACGACTGCCGGTCAATCTCTTGGTTTCGGTCTGAACGGGTATTTTAGGGTATAGGGTATTTTCGTTCATGACCGACACACCACTAGAAGGAACGTATGTGAACTGAACAGTCGAGTCGAGTCAGTCCGTTCACCCATGTTCACGTTCATTCCGACTCAATTGTCGGTCATGAATGAACGGCCGACGAGTGCCGGTCAATCTCTTGGTCTCGGTCTTTCAGTAGGCTGAAAAAAATAACTAGTTCTTTTGACCCGTTCGTTCATGACCGACACACCACTAGAAGGAACATATGTGAACTGAAGAGCCGTGTCGAGTCAGTCCGTTCACTCATGTTCACGTTCATTCCGACTCAACTGCCAGCCAATAAAAAAAAGCATTTGCTACTGAACGGGTATTTTAGGGGCGGTGACCTTGTGCATTCCGTTCACAAAAAATAAGTAGTTCTTTTGACCCGTTCGTTCATGACAGACACACCACTAGAAGGAACGTATGTGAACTGAACAGCCGTGTTGAGTCAGTCCGTTCACTCATGTTCACCTTCATTCCGACTCAACTGCCGGTCATGAATGAACGGCCGACGAGTGCCGGCCACTCTCTTGGTTTCGGTCTGAACGGACTGAACCGGTATTTTAGGGGCGGTGACCTTGTTCATTCCGTTCACAAAAAATAAGTAGTTTTTTTGACCCGTTTGTTCATGACCGACACACCATTAGAAGGAACGTATGTGAACTGAAGAGCCGTGTTGAGTCAGTCCGTTCACTCATGTTCACGTTCATTCCGACTCAACTGTCAGCCATGGATGAACGGCCGACGAGTGCCAGTCAATCTCTTGGTTTCGGTCTTTTAGTTGGCTGAAAAAAATAACTAGCTCTTTTGACTCGTTCGTTCATGACCGACACATCACTAGAATGAACGTATGTGAACTGAACAGCTGTGTCGAGTCAGTCCGTTCACTCATGTTCACGTTCATTCCGAGCACGCAGATAGCCAATTTGACTCTCCAGCCAATCAAAAAAAAAGCATTTGCAACTGAACAGACTGAACGGGTATTTTAGTGGCGGTGACCTAGTTCATTCCGTTCACAAAAAATAAGTAGTTCTTTTGACCTGTTCGTTCATGACCGACACACCACTGGAAGGAACGTATTTGAACTGAACTGAACTCGGGTCTCCTCGCTGTGAGGCCTGCGTGCTCACCACTCGTCTTGCCCTTGCTATCTACTGCCTCATTCCTGTCAGTGCTGACGCGGCTGATTGCAGAAATAGCAAAATTTCCCGTTGAATTGGTCAGCACACATCACATGATTTATCAGACACAATTACTCAGAGCACACAAAGCAATCCCAGCATTGTAAACCTACCAAGACAAAGTGAACTAAACTCTCCCGCTCGCGGCAGAAAAGTGACATGATTGATGGCCAGAGGTCACCAGCACCTGACCTGACCTCTGTCGTGAGTGCATGTGTCCTTTGGGTTCACCTGTTTTAACCCGAGGCTTCTATTGGCGCAGTACCTGTTTGGAGTCCTCTTCTTCCTGGGCCTTGCAAAACTCCTGTTCAATGGAGCAGTCCAGCTCACTGAACAGTCCCACCTCCTCACAGTTCTTCAGGAAGCGCGTTGGCGTTGGCGTCTGGTCTGAGAATAAAGCAGAAGCAATAATAAGTACCGGCTTGGGTGTGATGCTAACGTCGAGCGTACGCGTTTGAGATGGACGGAATGAAAAACAAAAGCTTCATCGCTCGAATGTGGTTGCTATTATTTTTAAGAAAACATGACAATTTTCGATGGGATGGTGAGGGGGGGGGCAGTTGTGGGGGGGGGGGGGACTTCTTTTGACACGTCCGCTGCAGCTGATAAAGCACAGGACTCACCTACCATGCGGGAGTCTCATTTGTTGAGCTCACTCAAAGCTGTGGTATTCAACTTGGCTTTGTTGGGGGGGTGGAGGAGGGGGGGGGGGTGCACATGGCTCAGGTTTCAGACAGTCCAGGGTGATTTTCGGATCAGGGTTGTTTCAAAGGCTAAAAGCATAGCTCGGAGTTTGTTTATCTGCTTTCAGGAAGAGCAAGGCTCGTTTGACTCTGACTTGTATGTTGACCTATGAAGCCAAGATTCATATTTTTGGCATATTTTCATACTTACAAGTTGGGAAATTCAACGTGCTAACTGTATTTAGTTCATGGTAAACTCCTTGACGAAACAATTACAGGATATGGAAAAAATTAAGCAAAAAGTGAATGAAAGCAGGGCTGCACGGAGGTCGAGTGGTTAACGCACAGACCTCACAGCAAGGAGACCCGAGTTCAATCCCACCCTCTGTGTGGAGTTTGCATGTTCTCCCCGTGCATGCGTGGGTTTTCTCCAAGTTCTCCGGTTTCCTCCCACATTCCAAAAACATGTTAGGTTAATTAGCGACTCCAAATTGTCCATAGGTATGAATGTGAGTGTGAATGGTTGTTTGTCTATATGTGCCCTGTGATTGGCTGGCCACCAGTCGAGGGTGGACCCCGCCTCTCGCCCGAAGACAGCTGGGATAGGCTCCAGCACCCCCGTGACCCTCATGAGGAAAAAATGGTAGAAAATGAATGAATGAAAGCAAGAAGCTTCCATATGATAAAAAAAATATTAATTGTGTGTATGCTGGAGCCTACCCCAGCTGACTCCAGGCGAGTCTCCAGGTACACCTTGGACTGGTCGCCAGCCAATCACAGGGCACATATAGACAGTCTCTGTTCTCTTAATTAGTTGGAATTGTATAGTTAATTAATATGGCCAAGTAATGTAATCTAACTTTAATGGTGTATATTAAAAAAAACACAAAAAAACACTTACACATGATTGGCTCTGACAAGATCAGGGGTGTCTAAAGCTTTTTTAAACCCAAAAATTTTATATAAATTTTTACTAAAATATATATTTTTTATATTATTTTTTTAGAATATTTTTACTAAAAATAAAATGAAAAAATATTAATGAGATATATTATTACATGTTACACTAATTTGCTTTGTTACCTATACCACATAGCTAAGGTGTCAATTCATTCATTCATTCATTTTCTACTGCTTATCCTCACAAGAGTCGCGTTGGGTGCTGGAGCCTATCCCAGCTGTCTTCGAGCGAGAGGCGGGGCCCACCCTAGAATGGTGGCCAGCCAATCACAGGGCACATATAGACAAACAACCATTCACACTCACATTCATACCTATGGACAATTTGGAGTCTTTTTGGAATGTGTGAGGAAACCGAAGTACTCGGATAAAACCTATAATCAAAAGTTATCATTTTCATTTCTGTGCTCAGCAGATATGGTCCCATGTAAACTTGTTTTTATTTTATTAGCCATAGCAGTAGTCGTATTACTGTACGGTATTGTTAAACTAGCCGAGACTGCCCCAGAATTAGTCATCTGTGGCCTATTTTTCAATTTTCTTACGTCCCTCATGGGGTTAATAAAGCATAACTACAGTATTTACAGCTGCACTCCACATTATTCAACCCTCATTGCAAATGCCATTCATTTTCACAGTGACTGCAAGTTTGTAAACTTATAAATATAATTTACAAGTAGGGTAGAATCATCCAGAAGGCTACATAAACACCCAGGTATAAGATCAGCATTAATGATAGCCGAACCGCAAATCAAGCCAGTGTCAAAATATTCAATAAAGTTGGTTGTCTCAGTTGTATGTCAGCATGTCGCCGCCCCCCCCCCTGTGTGAGTCACATGACTGTAAACAAGACACACCGTGAAGATTACAGGCGACTGGCAAGCCGTAACTCACCTGATAACATGTTGTCGTTCTTTATGGAAGGAAACTTAAGGGTCATCTCATGTTTGTGTCGATGGATCATCAGATGGTCTTCGGTGGGAAAGCGCTTTTTTTTTGTGCATGATAAAGGAAAAACAAAGATGTGCAAGTATAGAAATTAATATCACGGCGAAAGCTTAGTTAGCTTCCTTTAGCTTTCTCCACAGACTCACCTGAGAACAGCCAGGAGCATTGCAAATGAACGGCCTTTCCAGGTCTGAGTTCATCACAACTTGTCATTAAACTGGAAAAAGGACAAAAAAAAGAAAGACAGGAAGTAAGTGGCGCATGTTTCCTCACCAGCATCCTTGAGGGGGAAAAAAAAAGTACATGTGACATAAAATTATATTGCACAGCTGCAAGGTAATTTCGATAATAAATGTTGTCTACTCACATTTCACTCTTTGTATTATATATTATATTAATTACAATTGGTCGGAGTTTTCAAGGACTGAAAATTACTGCTTCAGTAATGTCTCCTTGTGGGACACCTGACAGGTTAATGTGGAAACAAAGCTTATACGCAATCTGGGAGCGGAGCGCGACTGCTGGCCCGGGAAAATTGTTTTTCCTCTCAATTGTTTCGATAATTTGCCAGTTAGAGTGGAAAAGGGGGCAAATTGGCTAAGGCGGATAAATGTTACACTTAAATGTCGTTTTGGGGGTTTGGGGATTATGTGTTCAAGTTTCATCCACGAAGCGGTCATTTCACTGTCAAGTTCACTTAGTCGGTTCTAATGATGGCAGAAACATGAATGGCAAGTGACAACGCAACATCGCAAGGTACACTTTTGTTTTTAGTAAAACAACAATAAAAATTCGTTTTCTACTGCTTATCCTCACAAGGGTCAAACTAGCTGGTCCGTGATTAGTGAATTCCTGTTTTGTAACATTATTAGAGCACTCTAAACATTAAATAGCACCCCTATAGTCACCTTTACACTTATATTTCCCAATATAGTAGATATTCATTCATTCATTCTCTACCGCTTAATCTCACAAGGGTCGCAGGGGGTGCTGGAACCTATCCCAGCTGTCTTTGAGCGAGAGGCGGGGCACACCCTGGACTGGTCGCCAGCCAATCATTTCTAGTCAGTTCCTGGGTCAAACTGTTTCAGACTGATCATAAAACATGTACAGTTCATCACAGCTAGCTGGTCCTGTTTTGTAACATTATTAGAGCCCTCTAGACATGAAATAGCACCCCTATAGTCACCTTTAAACTTATATTACACAGTATAGTAGATATTCATTCATTCATTCATTCTCTACCGTTTAATCTCACGAGGGTCGCGGGGGTGCTGGAGCCTATCCCAGCTGCCTTCGGGCGAGAGGCGGGGTACACCCTGGACTGGTCGCCAGCCAATCCGATCTAGTCAGTTCCAGGGTCAAACTGTTTCAGACTGATCATAAAACATGTACAGTTCATCACAGCTAGCTGGTCCGTGATGAGTAAATTCCTGTTTTGTAACATTACTAGAGCCCTCTAGACATTAAATAGCACCCCTATAGTCACCTTTACACTTATATTACCCAATATAGTCGATATTCATTCATTCATTCTCTACAGCTTAATCTTACGAGGGTCGCGAGGGTGCTGGAACCTATCCCAGCTGTCTTTGATCGAGAGGCGGGGCACACCCTGGAATGGTCGCCAGCCAATCAGTTCTAGTCAGTTCCAGGGTGTCAGACATGTACAGTTCATCACAGCTAGCTGGTCCGTGATTAGTGAAGTCCTGTTTTGTAACATTATTAGAGCCCTCTAGGCATGAAATAGCACCCCTATATTCACAAATTTAGACTATTTTGACTGATCCTGCAAGACACATAGAGTGATAGTATGTGTAAAAGATTAGAGTGCAATACTACATTTTGTTTACTGAAATTCCACATTTGGTTACTGCAATTCTACATCTTGGTACTGTATATGTTATTGTGTTTTTGACTGTAATTCTACATTTTGTTACTGTATAGGTTATTGTTTTTACACTTATTTTGAACAGCACCTAGGGCGGCAAAGCGGTCCAGTGGTTAGCGCAGACCTCACAGCTAGGAGACAAGGGTTCAATTCCACCCTCTGCCATCTCTGTGTGGAGTTTGCATGTTTTCTCCGGGTACTCTGGTTTCCTCCCACAGGTTAATTGGCGACTCCAAATTGTCCATAGGTATGAATGTGAGTGTGAATGGTTGTTTGTCTATATGTGCCCTGTGATTGGCTGGCCACCAGTCCAGGGTGGACCCCGCCTCTTGCCCAAAGACAGCTGGGATAGGCTCCAGCAATCCCGTGACCCTCACGAGCATAAGCGGTAGAGAATGAATGAATGAATATCTACTATATTGGGTAATATAAGTGTAACGGTGACTATAGGGGTGCTATTTAATGTCTAGAGGGCTCTAATAATGTTACAAAACGGGACCAGCTAGCTGTGATGAACTGTACATGTTTTATGATCAGTCTGAAACAGTTTGACCCTGGAACTGACTAGAACTGATTGGCTGGCCACCAGTCAAGGGTGTACTCCGCCTCTCACCCAAAGACAGCTGGGATAGGCTCCAGCACCGCCCGCGACTTGTGAGGAAAAAGCGGCAGAAAATGAATGAATGAATGGACAGCACCTGCCACTTTTATATTTATATTGTTATTATTTATATTGTTATATTGTTATTTATATTCTTATTTTTACCTTCTACAAAATGCACCAAAGGGTTGCACTCAAATTTCGTTGTATGCAAGTCGATTCTGATTCTGATTCTGAAACGAGTAATTTGCCAAAAAAGTACTGAAATGAGTCTAACAAATCTGTGACAAAGGTTTTATAAACTCCTGTCCTTATGTTGTTGTACGATATATGGCATGTAAAAACAAAAAAAACAATAAATTATAGGTCTACAAATTCAGCGAATCTCTCATCCCTCTGTTCACTTACTGTAATTGAAATGTACACATGACCATCAGCACAAGAATACATTCTGCATTCAGCTAAAAATACATTTATGGCAGAGCATCAGAGGGAAAAACAGCACATGAAAACATTTTAACTGCTTCTCAAGATCAATCCAAGGCCGACATTGTGGCGTTTTTTAAAGGCTCAGAGGCCCCTGGCTGCGTTTAGGAAAAATACAACCTTGACTCGATGCTGCAAATGTGAAACAGCAAAACAGCAAACACGGACTTCTTGGGTAAAGCATCAGCCTTTTAATCTGAGGGTCAAGGGTTCAAGTACCCTGTTCGGGTGGTGTGTTTCAGGGTGGAAAGTGACTATCTCTGAGGATTTATACAAGATAATCTCTGCTTTGGATAAAAAAAAAATGAGGAAATGCTACAAAAGAAAAACAGTCAAATTTCTCCCTTGAGCAGGACTCTCAACTCCCCCAACTTCATGGGGACAAAAGATTGACCTGCCTGCCTTGTAAACACATTACAAAAAATAATTATGGAGGAAAATTCAAACTACTGCACAAAAGCTTCTTTCTTCGAGGACCCATTTCTAATTTCAACTCTTTCCGATCTGTAAAAAGGTTCCACCTGGGATTTTTAACAAGGAGTCTGCATGTATTATTGTACAACATTGGGACTATAGTTAAGTCGGGCTGCCTGAGGCTTCAATCAGGGTGTCAATCATTACAGCCGCAAAGTCATGTGTACTATGTGTAAAATATCAGCACTTTGGTAATGTGGTAATGGTAATGTAATTTTTTATTGTCTAATTTTATTGTTTTTGTATGAAGTCACACCCTGAAGTTTCATTGCTTTTGGGCTAATTTAGGGGCGAACTCAGCATCTGTTGATGGGCTCCCATTGTCAACTTGTTAAGAAGGCAAGGTGAGGAGCGGGGAGTAGCGAAGAGGAGACGTGAAAATAGGGGTGCTCTGCCACAATGTAATGAATTTCAATAAAAATACCTGTAAGTGAAGGCTTTCCTGAGCAATTTTTAGGTAAAATTAAAAAAGATGCACGGTGGTCGAGTGGTTAGCGCACATACCTCACAGCTAAGAGACAAGGGTTCAATTCCACCCTTGGCCATCTCTGTGTGGAGTTTGCATGTTCTCCCCGTGCATGCGTGGGTCCATAGCTATGAATGTGAGTGTGAATGGTTGTTTGCCTACATGTGCCCTGTGATTGGCTGGCCACCAGTCCAGGATGTACCCTGCCTCTTGCCCGAAGACAGCTGTGATAGGCTCCAGCACCCTCCGCAACCCTTGTGAGGATAAGCGGTAGAAAATGAATGAATGAATGAACATACAGGCTGCATGGCGGACGAGTGGTTAGCGCGCAGGCCTCACAGCTAGGAGACCCGAGTTCAATTCCACCCTCGGCTATCTCTGTGTGGAGTTTGCATGTTCTCCCCGTGCATGCGTGGGTTTTCTCCGCGTAATCCGGTTTCCTCCCACATTCCAAAAACATGCTAGGTTAATTAGCGACTCCAAATTGTCCATAGGTATGAATGTGAGTGTGAATGGTTGTTTGTCTATATGTGCCCTGTGATTGGCTGGCCACCACTGTGACAGCTGGGATAGGCTCCAGCACCCTCCGCGACCCTTGTGAGGAAAAGCGGTACAAAATGAATGAATACAAAAGATTAATTAGATCAATTAATTACAGATCATAGTTAATTCATGTCTAATCTCACTGTGCCGAACTAGGGTGTGATTTCCTTCTTTCTAGCTGAGCATTTGTGATGTAACCTGTTCTATGGTAGGATATCTCCACGGAGCCTGGGTAGCTCAGTCGGTAGAGCATCAGACTTTTAATCTGGGGGTCCCAGTTCAGGCAATATGACTTGTAAGGCAGTAGTAACCTCCCATGACCTGAACTGTGTCATTTAAGGGCGTAATCATAAGTAACAATAAAGTCCACCATGTTTGGTAGGTGTGAGGGTGCTGCCATTTTCTGAAGTTTGTTGACCTTTTCCTTTGGCGGAATTGGAAGAAGAGGCCATGGGACACGGCACGATTAGCCATGCACGCCCAACATAGACGAATCATTATTATAATGCAGTTCCTCCTTGTAAGGTCATGAGAAATAATGACAGATAAATAGAAAGACTGAAAATGGCACGTTCCCTCAGTGTACATTTCCTCTCACAAATAATTAATGACAGTCGCCACCTTGCTCAAGAGCAATTATCAGAACAACTCAAAACAATTTGAGGAAAATTGCAGTAATATAGCTTTGCATAATTGAGGCGTATGAAGACATAGACTTCAAACCTGTTGAGTTAATAAGAGTCAAAATACGTTCCGGAAAATCAACTGTATTGTATTCATTGTGCCGTACTTGAGAGCCGTTCGGTTCTCAGAGTGACCCCCCAGGGGTCCGAGAGCTACAGTTTGGGGTCTGCAGAATGTTTATTTTACACTAAATGAATTCAGTTATGGCATATTCTTAAAAAGGTGCATAGTAGCTATGAATAGGAACCACTAAGTTCGACCCTCTAAGGGGCTGCTTGGGAACTAAAGTCCCAAGTCTAAAGTCACATTCACACTAGGCCAACCTAAAGTCTGGCATGTTTGGCTCGTGTGTGAATCCGGGTTCTGATCATAAAAAGTCGTCCAACGCATGAATTGCGTGTTATTATTATTGTTGGTGCACTGAGTCGGATCTTTCAACTATATTAACAAGTATACGGAATATTATACAACACTGATAAATACATGTTTTATACAACCAACATTAATTCCACACAACACATTTATGATTATTTCACCAACACCAGATGTCACGTGTACGCTACTTAGCAAATATGCCTTTTTTTTTTAATGACTACAGACTATTTCCTCAAGCACAGTCAAAACACTCAAATATTGTGTTATGCTAAGCAGTGCTGTTTTTCCCCCAACAAGCTGTACTTCATGACCAAGCCTGCAGAACAGGGTCTGGACAGGGTCTCTCTGTCAGAGTACCAACTGGTCTCTCTTTCTGTCACTGGGTCGCCGTGGGCCCCCTGAAAAACTCAGCTGGTCCGACTTTGACACAACAAACAAACTGAGCTGAAGATGACAAGTTTCTGGTTTTTCCATTCTAACCTGTTTCTGCTTTTTGTCAAGCTCATTTGTCATATTAACTACTGTGGAAAACAAAACTAAAAAAAAAAAACGGGTATCTCGAGCTGAAACATTTGTCTTTCTGTATGTATTTCAAATAGACCTTTTGCACATTTGTTAGGAAATTCAAACCATATGAGGCTTAAAATGTGTAATCATTAATTCTGTATATTACCCAATGCCTCTCACACTCCACATAATCAGCGTTAAATATCCTTTGCTCAGAAAAAAAGCACTTGGCTCTAATTTGATATAGATGTTTGAATTTAGCAAAAGGAAATTTGGTTACACTTTGCATTAACTATAACCTGATGTCTGCACAAAAGGGGGAAGGATTAAGGGTCCCGAGTTCAATTTCAAGAAAAAGTAAAAGGAATGAATTCTCCGGGTTGAGCGCATATTTGAATTTCAACAGCACATCAAGGGAATGAGTGGCTGGGGTGCAAAAAAAAAAGGCGTACGGGGTTAAAGCAAGCAAAAACATGCACAGCAATTCAAACCCCCAGTTCCCCAACAGTCGGGGGCCTTTGACAGCACAGGTTCAAGGTAGGATCACAGAAATCCCCGAGGCGGGAAACGTGGTCTTCTTCGACAATGTCTGCCCGGAAACCTCAGTTCTCGGACTCAGACAAAGACAATGACTAAGTCTACACCTGAGTTTTTGGTGCCTTCTGGTCTTCTATACCGCCGACAACTGAATGTTTAAAACTATTGACTCAACTATGGGCTGATGACATTTGACCTCGCCCTACATTTAGGCCGTAATTAGGAGAGGATGGTTTTACATTAGACACATGTAACAACCATCAAGAAATAAGCGGACGGACTCAGGGTCACGTTTCAACCTGCAGCTGGACAATCATCAAGTTGATGACTTGACGTGAGAAGTATGCCAACAATTAGTTCTGCATTAAGAATAAGTGCGGTTTTCGATATGTAACAGTAGGTTGAATTTGTGGTATTTTACATATGGGGGAAATTGAAATGTTATTATTAAAAATACCACACTGAAATAAGATACTTAATTCATTCAAGAGCATGTGTTTTCCCAGGGTGAATATACGGGTGGTCTTATACTCGAGAGATTTATACATGCAAACCAGGGGGGGTAGCTCCAATGCAACTTCTCCCGGAGGGAGTCAGAGGTTTTTTTCCTGTCACTCACACATGGCAGGGACTTAAAGCCATGACCCGGCGACGTTAGGGTTGGAAGAGGAGGTTCTCAAAGGTTGTTAGCATGTTAGCAGAATCTGAGTTATGATGTGAATTTCAAAATAATGGTCGTCACTGAAATAGAGTCATTAAAGAACTGTTGAATTGTTCAGAATTTCGTATTGTTCCTAATGTGTTTGAATGGAGCATAAAACTAAGAAAATGACTTGTCTGTATTATATTATCTGACAGGAGGCCATACTTTGAAAACCTAGCGGGGGTAGACTTGGAAACACCCTGAAGAAGAGCCTGGATAGCTCAGTCGGTAGAGCATCAGACTTTTAATCTGAGGGTCCAGGGTTCAAGTCCCTGTTCAGGCGTGATGCTTTTAGTCGTGTAGTGACTTAGTAATCGATGGATTGTTGATGAATTGTTGTTCGCAAGGCATAATATGGCGAGGTTCAAGGTACTTAATTAACTAAATCAATCCCAGCCATTTTTCAAAAGTCGTCCCTCTCGGTGCCGACCATTTTTTTAAATGATTTTGACATATATTTCAAGGCACACAGACTATTGCGTTCTTGGGAAATATCAGTGCTTCTCAGTTATTTTCTGTCATGGCCCCTAAAGGACAGAATTATTTTCGCGCGGTCTAATTTGAAATAATGGAGAAACTGATCTTATTTATATTTGTTTATCTGTACTGTACAAACTGAACTTGAAAATGAAAGCAGGAAAATGCAACAAAATGGAGAGCATACAAGCGTATTCAAGAGTCAAACTGTATGTTGGGTACTTGTATGTATTTCAATGGCAAAGATGAATGCCAAGCTCATATCAAATCTTCTACTTCTACCAACTTTTGGTCATTTTTTCGGCTCAAAACTGCGCTCTTTGACTGTGGAGTTGCATCTTTGTGCCCTCTAGCGCTAAAAAAAAAAATGTATGAGCTGCTTACTGCTTTTTGATTTCTATTGAAATGCTACATAAATAATTTTTGCACAAAACATCAAAACAGAGCAGGCATATTGAGATATTTTGTAATAGTTTGTTGTAGCATTGCTGTCTTTGTATTAAAAATAACTGGAAATATTTTATACTAGATCCCACTTTTCGCGACTACCAGAATCCATAATTGAGATGACCATAAAAATTAAAAAAAAAATTAAAAATCCTCCAAACACACTTAATGTTAACATTCTCCTCCATCTACAGATCAACATTTGCAATAAAAGTGACAAATACACAGTGCTGAATCGTGAATACGTGGGCATCCACTGTACTTTAGGATGCTAACTCATGCTCAAAGGTACTCCAAAAGTACTGATTCAGACACAGTAATATTGTCCATCCATGCATCTTCTATACTGCTTATCCTCACTTGGGACGCAGGGGTCTCAGCTGACCGGATACACCTTGAAGTGGTCAACTTAGAGTTGCCAATTAACAGTAATATTGTAATATTAATCAAAAACACATTTAAATGACAGTTTTCAGTCACGGTTTTCCCTATAACACAGGACCAAACTCCCCCAACTGCTTGTCTGGAAATCAAGACAAAGTGAACACGTTTAGGTTGTGCACTTAAAGTAAACATAACAATAAATGGAGTACTAAGTCATGTTCTATAATAAATGACAATTAAATATATGACTCAGCAGCAGTTTTCTCTCATAAATGTGATTTTTTTTTTATAGGAGTATGCATCCCAGAAGCAAAGTCATCCATACGCTGCTCTCTCAAATGTAAGAAGTCTGCTAAGTGCTGAATAAATAATGGTGTCATCAAGCTTAAAGCTTTTATATGAGGCGTTTGATTACTATAAATAATTAAAAAGGGGACACACATATCCATCTATACAATCATTTATTACAGCAGCATGCACCGGGACACAAGTGCTTATTGATAGAGTGTCACATAAACGTAATGACACCGGGGAGTAATCAAATAATGTGTTTTATTATTTTTTTTTTGTTGTTGCTAAAACCTCCCTAGCACAACCTTGCTCAAAGTAAACCACCAACAACCTCAAATATCGACGGAGCTGCAGAATGACGTCATGATGTTCATAACGCTAATCAAAAGATAAAGAGGGCGTGTATTTATTGCAAAAAACAAGCATCGCTGTGTTTCTTTCGAAATGCTGGGAGTCCTTTAGTAGCGGACAAGAAGGTACGGGCCCCCCGGGAACCTACACCGGCTCTGCCTATCCCGAAACGGGACGGGCATGACAACGTCTACCGCGGCGTGAACAGTAAAGTATCCGATACAATAAAATACGTGCAATTATCTTTTTTTTTTTGCAAACTTAACAGTTAACAGACAGGACACCGGAGTCAGACGTCTGCAGCAAGTGACATTTAAATCCCAAGTAACGTGCATCAGTTAGAATAAAGCAACGAAAAGGAAACAAGCTGTTGCATTTTTTTTTAAAAAGTAGCCCGGGATGGCGCCCGGCTGCACGGCTGCATGCACTCTCTCCCCCCTGCCGAGGCTTTTTCAACTCACCAAACAAGTGTAGAAAATGTGAAGCAGCCTCTCGGAAGAAACCACGTTGGACTGAGGAAAGATTACAATACGTTCTATTTAGAGAAGCATCACGTCACCTCCCCGGGTGACGTCACGTGGGATTCCTGAAGTTCTAAATCATTGCGGTCCGCTAGGAGGCGGTGACATGGGCGGGGCTTGGAAAGTACACACACACACACACACACCCAGAGAGGGAGGGCCCCGAGACGGAGTGGGTGTGGTCCACGACTAGAGCTCCTGTACCAGCCAATTATGCATGATGCAAATAGTGGCACTGGAATTGGACTAAACTGTGTGGAATAGTTAGAATCACAGTCTCTGTTCTCTTAATTAGTTGGGATTGTATAGTTAATTAATATGGCCAAGTAATGTAATCTAACTTTAATGGTGTATATTAAAAAAAAAACAGCCTAATCCTAATGCCTCCTAGTCTTACACGTAATTGGCTCCAATAAGATCGGGATGTCCAAAGCCATTTTCAACCCAAAAAAATTATATTAATTTTTACTAATATATATATTTTTATATTATTTTTTTAGAATATTTTTACTAAAAATAAAATGAAAAATATTAATTATAACATATATTATTACATGTTACACTAATTTGTTTTGTTACCTATATCACATAGCTAAGGTGCCAATTCATTCATTCATTTTCTACCGCTTATCCTCACGAGGGTCGCAGGGGATGCTGGAGCCTATCCCAGCTGTCTTTGGGCAAGACCCTAGAATGGTGGCCAGCCAATCACAGGGCACATATAGACAAACAACCATTCACACTCATATTCATACCTATGGACAATTTGGAGTCGCTAATTAACCTAGCATGTTTATGGAATGTGGGAGGAAACCGGAGTACCCGGAGAAAACCCACGCATGCACGGGGAGAACATGCAAACTGGAATTGAACTCGGGTCTCCTAGCTGTGAGGCCTGCGTGCTAACCACTCCTCCGCCATGCAGCCGCTAAGGTGTCAATGTTTTTGCAAATATAGCTTAGCATACATTGGCTTACCTTGGACTTGGACTGGTTACAATATTCTTCAAGACCCAAGTGAACTCGAACCTATCCTAGCCGACTTTGGGCGAGAGACAGCGTACACCCTGGGCTGGTCACCTGTCAATCACACAACACATATAAACAAACATCAATATGGAAACAATAGTACCCAAAGAAAACCCATTCAGCAAGAACATGTAAACTCCACACAGGGTCCAATTAAAATTTTAACCAAATATTGCAATACTTGGAAGTACAACCCAATATTAGTGATGATGTCATGTGACACCTTAGCAGATCTTGTATGTTGAAGGGTGTGGATGAAGACACCAATGCCCTTAGCCATGCCTGTATGGAATACAACCAAATTAGCCTTTGGCCAAAAACATTGGCATCTCTGACATGCTAGTATGTTTGGCAATGACTTTAGATCTGTGACTGTCTGGCTAGGTTTTGGAACCCAACACTGGCACTAGAGTATTACTTTGACAATATTTTATGTACTGAAAACAAAGTGAAAACAGAGCTACATTTGTACCTCTACTTGGTACATTAGCTTTAGCAACATTCGACTGCACCTTAAAGGGGACCTGTTAAGCTAATTTTTTGGCCCTTTGTATTAAGTTGTGGACACCTATAGAGCAGCTCCACGCAATAAAAAATACCTAAAAAAAAACCTAGAAAGCTTTCTAGGTCTTCCAGAATCTGCACCTATTCCAGCTGTATTTCAAGTTGGCTTTCCAAAACATTCATTTTCTACCGCTTTTTCCTCACGAGGGTCGCGGGGGTGCTTGAGCCTATCCCAGCTGTCTTTGGGCAAGAGGCGGGGTACACCCTGGACTGGTGGCCAGCCAATCACAGGGCACATACAGACAAACAACCATTCACACTCACATTCATACCTATGGACAATTTGGAGTGGTCAATTAACCTAGCATGTTTTTGGAATGTGGGAGGAAACCGGAGTACCCGGAGAAAACCCACGCATGCACGGGGAGAACATGCAAACTCCACATGCTAACACAGTGAAATCGGGAATGCCCATATAAGGAAGTGCGACCACTGTGATGTCAAAGGGAGCTGGCGTTAGAAAAAACTCTTTGAAATGTAGCATTCAGAGCCAAGTGCTCACTTCCAAATGTGGACACCTCATTATGTGAAACTTTAGCATGGTTTAACTCGATAATACAACATTATAACAACATTTATAGGTCAGAATAAGTGAAAAAAAAAACATAATAGGTCCCCTTTAAGACGCTTAAATGGACGGAGTTGGTATGGTTGCTGCAGAGATGGCAGTTCAATTACCAAACCTATAATTCTTAAGATGATATAATAACACTACCTTTATATTACACAGTTGGATTACGCATTTATTTGAATAAAAACGTCTACAGACTTTTTCCATGTAATCACAGATTCTTCGCCTTGAAACCAAGTGCGGTTGCTCCACACCGTTTTAATGTGCGCCTTATGCAGCGCATAAGAAGAGATTTAAAGGGCTACTGAGTACCAGCCATTTATTTTGTCCCTGTGGTGCCAACTGGCTGTGATTTCTGGGGGTCCACAGACACTGCTAGCGAAGCCACAGCCCGGCTCCTGGGATTAATGACTCCTCACACACATTGAGAGATGTTTACCACTTGCCTGCGACCACTCGGCTAAGAGCACTGTCACCAAAACAATAACGCAGTCTGAAAAGCCCTCATAACTCAAGAGCTCCTCCGCCTGTGTCTTTTAACCAGAGCTTTAATCAACGTTTATGACATCCTTTTGTCTCTTTATTGCCAATATATTACCCAACCAGTCCAAACATTATGTTCTTAGAGAAGCAGACTATTAAGGCAGGAAAGCACCGATGCGGTTTGGGTCAGTGACCCACACTAAAGTCGATTTGATCTATATTATACTAAACCTTTTATTATTATGCCTTTGCGCAACACTTACGAGCATGTTCACCTTGGAAGGCATTGAGAGTGTTGCAGGAAGTGCAAAAGGTTAAGGGATCTATAAAGGCATTAAACATCAACAGTAGCTGTTGTAGATGATTCGATATTTGTGCTCGGACTTCAGCAGTGCAGGTTTTGTCTGAAGGGAAGGAAAATGTAACATGGAGCTGCCTGTCTTCATGGTTCTGTGGATTTATTTACGGTCCTATTCAATGTGCTTACCGCAGATCCATCCATGTTCAAGATCCGAAGCATTTCAGATGATTTTCTGAGCATTTTTAGGCATTTTATTGAGTATTGAGTTGAGTATTGAGTTGTAGACTCCTATAGAGCAGCTACACACAATAACCAGCACTGAAAGCTTTCTCGTTCTTCCATAATCTGCACCTATTCAGCTGTATTTTGTTGAATTTTGTGTATTTTCATCAAAGAACTTTTGCTAAAATTTTGGGCTCAGTTTTCGAGCAGCATTGCACGTAACAAAATCGCTAAATCCGAGTACCCAAATAAAGCGTCCTATGCGCTGCTGACTCACTAAATAACCCCCCACGGGGCCAAAGACAGCCGCATTGATAAAGAAGGTGAAAAGCACTACTGAATTCGATTTCCCCAGGGTGCACATGAAGTCAGTCTTTATTTTTCTACTTTGTTGTGGAAAAATGACTACTTTCTTTTACCAATATTTTGACTTCTTTGTCATAGATGAATATTTAATTATTGGTAAAATATTATAGTAATATAATAATAATTATACTCATACTGTCATACATACTGTCATATTATGACATATGACTTTATTTAGATTTTTGTTGTTTTCAGGGCTGCACGGCGGTCGAGTGGTTAGCGCGCAATCCTCACAGCTAGGAGACCCAAGTTCGATTCCAACCTCGGGCATGTCTGTGTGGAGTTTGCATGTCCTCCCTGTGCATGCGTGGGATTTCTCCGCGTATTCCGGTTTCCTCCCACATTCCAAAAACATGCTAGGTTAATTGGCGACTCCAAATTGTCCATAGGTATGAATGTGAGTGTGAATGGTTGTTTGTCTATATGTGCCCTGTGATTGGCTGCATGGCCACCAGTCCAGGGTGTACCCCGCCTCTCGCCTGAAGACAGCTGGGATAGGCTCCAGCACCCCCAAGACCCTTACTCTATTGACTAATATTGCTATAGAAATATTGCTATACTACTTTTGTGACAATTATATATAAACAGTTATGCCAATGTGAAAGTGAAGCTATTATACACTACAAATGTTATCCTTGACACTTTTAATGACTTTTATGAGCCCCTATTTTTCACCAGTTCCAACAGATATTGCAATGTAAGAGATTTATCAGTAATAGATTATTGCTATTGTGGGCGTTGTGACACCACCTCAAATGAAAGCCAATTTAATAACAAAACAGAGAAAATGATCACATATAAAACGATGAAATATGGATTGCCTTGCTTTTGTGTTTAATTGAAGTTCAAATAACCTATTCAAGTAAATCCCGTTTACTGGAAATAACAAATACATCTATTACCTCAGCTGCATTTATGAGCAAATTGAAAACCAGTGATTGGTTGCAGCGCTACTCAGCAGTAACAGCCATAAATAAATGATGCCAACATTACAACCAGAGGCTGTCAACCTTGAGTGCACAAAACAGCTTTCACCCAAGTGCTCAACAAGCCTAAAATGCATTCTACTGGCCCTCTGATGGCTTTCAGAAAACAAACAAAACTTCAGCGTCAAAATGTAAATTAGAACGAAGTCACGTTAAGCAGTTCAGTCGTGAAGCGTGGTTTTTACTTGCACGACACTGCCCCACTGTGGCTGTTGTTTTACATTGCATCCTTATTAGGTTCTCAACTCTAATCGAATACTTTTTTATAATTAGCTTAGACATGGTGATAGTAATGGTTTACTTTATTTCAAACATGCTTAACAAATTACAACAATAAGGATTATTTGCGTAATTCAAAATGCCTGAAACGAGTATATAATATATAAGTGTTTCAACATAAGTTTGTGATTTAAGTATGCTTTTATAATTATTTCCCCACGTCGCCACACATTGATGCAAAACTACTCTTGAGATTATTTTACTTGTTTCCGGACACCGCTTTTGTTGTGAAGGCTAGCCACTTTACTTCCGGTGTCGTTACCTGTCTCTGGCGAATTTGACGCTGCTTCGACCGCACACCGCCCCTCGCTTGCCTCTCCAGCTGTTCCCACCGCTGGTGCTCCTTCTGCCGTCAGCCCGCTGCTGTGCCGTGCCGTGCCGTGCGCCCGCATTTCCGATGCAGCAGCGACCATGACAGGCATCGCCGCTGCTTCTTTCTTCTCCAACGCTTGCAGGTTCGGCAGCTGCGGACTTCATTTCGACTCCCTGGCCGAGCTCATCGTGCACATCGAGGATAACCACATCGGTAAGAGCCGAACATGGGGAGCCACGGCCGAGCTAATTAGCCAGCTTGCCAGCTAGCACTAGCTGCTATGCTAGCGAGCTAGCCGGGTGGCTTCCTGCGCCTTGACAACCCTTGTTGCTAGGTGTGGTGTCAAGTGTTCGTGCGCTGCTACTGTACTTCCTGTCCATCACCCACGACGTTAACACTGTTTCCCCGTCCAGAAATATGTCGCGACGAGGCGACGACATCTTCACTCTTAACAGGAAGATGCCTTGTTGACGTTGCCCCCGCTGGCTCGTGCACATTATTGCGGCGCGAGGCCCTCTCGCCGAACTACCGGAAGTGTCTGTAGTTGACACGCAGAACATCACGCGGATTTAAACTTCTTGGGATTCCATTCGAAATAAAACTTTTAAACAATAAAGCACAAGTTAATGCCAAGATAATATCGCCGTATTTTGCAAAGTTATGATTTATTTATTTACCACATAGTATAGTGTAGTACTATCTTCAGGGATGTCCAAAGTGAGGGCCAGGGGCCATGTGTGGCCTGCTGCTTGTTTTTACTGGCACGCAGCACAAGAAAAATTAAGCAGTGAAACAAAATGTATAATGTAACTAGCAATTATATTACTACTAATACAAGTTATTAGTAATCACACTAATAAAAATCATCTAATAAGATGCTTTTACAGTGTACGCTATATATAATATACCTATTTTAAATTGTAAAATACATAATTTACCTGTCACTAATTAATGATAATAAAAGAAGAATAAGAACAGATGGAATTTGAATGGAATTGAAGTCAGTCTCCCCTTTAGCTTAGTTAGCGGGCTACTGCAGCAACCATGCTAGTGGTTGTACACTGTTATCACTAGTAGTCTGACATGATGCATGCATCCTTACAAACATATATTTAATATTTTTGGTCACCCTTGCTGAAATATTATATTAAATATTATTAATTAATTTTACCGCTTTTCTCACGAGGGTCGCGGGGGTGCTGGAGCCTATCCCAGCTGACTTCGGGCGAGAGGCGGGGTACACCCTGGACTGGTGGCCAGCCAATCACAGGGCACATATAGACAAACAACCATTCACACTCACATTCATACCTATGGACAATTTGGAGTCGCCAATTAACCTAGCATGTTTTTGGAATGTGGGAGGAAACCGGAGTTATTATATATTATATTATAATATATATATATTAGAAATATTTGAGGTCCCAGATTGTAAGAGTTGACTATCATCGCATATTTTTAAATTATTACTGACATACGGTGGATGACATGTCATTGTGAATCCACTTTGTGTAACTTCTTAGCATATCTACATTAGTTTTTTTGTGTGTTTATAAAATAAAAAACATCCTCTTCACCTTTTGATTTTTCAGTATGCGGCCCTGTATAGAAAACATATAGACACTCCTGGTGTACCGCAAGGCTAATATTGCCAGGGGGCCACATTTTCAGTGGAACTTCCACTATTACGCCTTTTGTGTATTTAATATTAATGCAATTTGACCTCACTAAACGTCTCATATAGTCATAAATGCTAAATATTCTACATGACAGGACCATTGTGCTGCAAAAATGTTAGCTAGTTTTTAATTGAACTTGTGGGCAAATCTGATGACATTTATGGACTGAATTTTCCGAATATTATTTCAAAATATATATTCACTGCAAACATCAAACCTGGGAAACTTGTTGCATGTGCTTCTACAAGACTGATATCAAAAAAAGCAATTAATAACGCAAGCCTTGATGAGGTTTACAGTATAATACTATATGTAGCGCCTACTGTTCTATGTTTCTATATGCCTGAATCGAATAAAGCTTAAAAAACACTCCAATGTCTTTTAGTTCCATGTAATGCGTAGAGTAAATTCCCTTGCTCACAGTTTAACAGCTAAGTTCCTACATCTGTTGCCTCCATCTAATATTTCAGTGTCGTTATTGAAGCTGACAAGGCCCCAGCTGCCTGTGTTGTTCTTGTTTGTTGCTTGAACGGCTTTAATATCCTTTCCCCTCTCACGGGGCGCTGTGTGCGTGTGTCTGAGGTGTTAGTCGCGGAGGGAAGAAAAACGCCTCAAAATGACTTATTGGGGAATAATGAGGCAATTAGTTTGCTCAAGAGTGGAAAAACTTTGCAAACCCAAAGTCCCCTTCCTTTGTGTGCTGGCCCTGTGTGCCCACTCGGAAGAAGTGCGAGATCTCGCGCACCGTGCCAAGTGCCTGTGAAGCGTAATTACAGACAGAGTGCCTGATTTGGCCGCTCTTCCTCCCTCATCTGGTGGCCTGCTGCATGAAGCACATTCCCCTTTGTAATTAGGTGCCTGGAAAACAAGCAATAACATTCTCCTTCCCAAGTTCCACGGCAACAAGACGGTCGGGTGAGGCTGACAGAACAATAGGTGGCGCTACCCTGCTGAGGTTGCTGCTCTCAGGAATATTGTACCCTAGCTTAACTTCAGTGTGAGTCAGTACTTTTGGACAATTTTATGCTTCCATTTTTTGGGAGAAACATTACAGTTTTCCATAACGTCCGCCCCATTACGCACCTTCGAGATAAACTAGAGGCACTTTCTGAGATCAAACATCAGCGATCTCTAACGTCAGAGATGTTCTTCTCAATAAATGGGCAAAATTTTCGATACTTTATATAATATACTTTAAGTAAGGATCGGGATCCAATGAGTAGCCTGTAGCCTTCGAGCCTGTAATGCCCCATTATATAATAATCATAATAATAATGTAATCTAATACATTTTCACGTCATTATGTAATGATGCTACATTTAAAAATTTAATTATTGAATGAATAATAAAATACATTTTACCGCATTTTATAATAACTTATTACTTATTGCAAAAGTTATTACAAAACATGTTGAAATGTACGCATTTTGTAACAAAGTCTACAATATGGCAGAAGTTATCACAAAATCTGTAAAAATTATGACAAAATATTTATGGGGTTGTGACATAATGACGTGAAAATTTGCAACATTATTATGTTGCAGAGCCACACTATAAGGGGACCAAAAAAATATGAAAAATTAATAAAATTTTATCAATTTATTATTGGCAGAATAAAGTAAAAAATAAATTATAATTGTAATTTTATGACAAGAAAATCAACAAAAAAGTAGTAATTAACGGGTACTGTCAAGCCATACAATATACCGCTCACTGTCATTTTAAGAATAGTGCGATTAATTAATTATGACCTGCAACTAATTGATCAAAGTCTCTTTTTTTTTTAATCTGACCTTATTTTGAAACATGGCTTTATAAAGTAATATGTTTTTAAACACAGTTGACCTTTGTATGATGTAATATAGCAGGATTCATTGTGGCTATATTAATAAATACTTATGAATTTCTATATTTTCAATTTTTTATTCCATAAAAGTTACTTAGTCTATTTGTTAAATAACAACAGTATCCCAGTATGGTGAGACCGGAAGCTGTGCGGGAAAAAAAAGAATCTGTCTATTTAATATTGTAAACATATTCACTCAGCTTAATCAAGTACTAACATTAAAGTATATCCTCATTGATCCAGTCATGTGATGCAGGAAAAACTTGATGGTGAAATATTTGCTTTGTTGCTAAGTAACCAGTCCTAAATTGACCAGAGGCACACTGCCAGTGTGTTTATTAAAGTGTGTGTGCGCGCTGTTGATGGCCTGCAGTGCCCAAAGCTTGGTCACAATCAGTCTGCTTGTTGCCAGTCGTCACTGCAGCCTCATTTAGAAGATTTTGCACTCCTTCACCCAAAAAAAAAAAACATGCGGAAGTAATAAATTTGAAAAGCACTAACTAGTTCCCTGATCTGTGCACCTGGTGGGCCTAATTACATTTCCCCATCCCCCGACACCACTGCTCCTGTTCCTGTGCACTGACTGTGAGACCGGAGGGGGGGGTCCAATGTCTGCCTTAACATATCACATATTGATAACACACGCTAGTTCATTGACTATTTTCATTGGTTCATTGGTTGAAACTAAAAAAGGAAGTAAAATTCATCCCTTAATCTACTTGAAATTCAGTTTTAGAATTAGAATTAATATTATGAACAGAACAGAAAAAAACTAATACTGCATGTAAAAAGTACTTAATACTTGCGTAAAGAGAGATAGATATTTTATCAACTCATTCAATCCCAGCCATATTTGATGATTGACTGATTTTTGACGGCACACAGAATATTGTGTTCTAGGGCTATATAGATATGGTATATAGGCTCTCATCTTTTATCAGAAGAAAAAGCTAGTTCATACATGTTTTTTCTTATTTAGTAATCAGCAGTAGAACGATGTTAAGGTTCAGCAAAATGTCCCAACAAAAGGGATAGAAACGGCTTTTTGTAAAAAGATACATTTCAAGGATAACTTTCAGTTTGACATAAATTTAGTCAAAATATATAAACAACTGTTCCTTCAATAACCCATACAAAAATGGTTGTTTTACATGAAAATAATAAAAATATTTCTATTTTATTTGGAACTAAACCGTGGGTGTGAATGCATTCAAATTTGAAATATTCAAATGGCAAAGTTGCAGACCGAGTTCTTATAAAATGCACTTCTGTCACCGCGTGGCTGTTTTCCCAGCTTAAAATTGCACCAAACATGCTTCTCTTCTCTGGTGGAGTTGCATAGACGTATCTATGGCAGAGATCGGACAGTTTAAAATAAAAAAATATATATATAAATATGAGCGAATGAGTTGATCTCCGAGACCTACTAACACCTACTATCTATAGCGATTGGTTGACCAACCTGGACACTTTTATAAAATGTATAGTGCCAGCCTCTGTGCTTGCATTGCTGTTCAAAGATAGTTCTAGCATATTTGCATGTACTTTAAAAGGGCTAATTTCTTTAGTTTCTGTGTCCTTTCTCCGTACCTAAAAGAATATTTTTGTCAAATAATTACATTTAACTACTGTGGAGGGAGCCTGGAGCATGTAGTATGAAAATGTCAAAATAAGTGCCTATATGAAAAATAATATCTTTGACGGATCATCTGACCTACCTCCTGTACATTCAGTAAGTTGCCAGACGGAGCTGGACTACTATGTTTCATTTCCTCCACATCATAATGAATGGCCTATGCCACCACTCCTGCTTGTGTCCCCCCCCTGCTGATCACAGCCGCCATAAACATGTCACCGTAATGCTCGCCACTCGCGCCCTACCCCACCGTGCATCTGGCCTTGAGGGTAGGATGGGGAGAGCCAGCCAGACGTTGCTGGAAATGAGAGGTGTGTGTTTGTCTGTGTGTGTGTGTGTGTTTGTGTGTGTGTGTGTGAGCGAGTAAGAGAGAGAGAGAGGGTATTGGATGCAAGGGTCGTGGAGGGCTTTGTTAGAGGCGTCACTTCCCCTCTGTTGCCATTGGTAGATTTGATGGCCACTTGGGTTCCTGTTGCACGCTGTCATAGGTGCACTAATGTGTGTGTGTCTCACACGCAAGCCCCGAGCCGCCATTTTAAAAAGTAACCTTGATACTACATTCATTCATTTTCTACCGCTTTTCCTCACGAGGGTTGCGATGGGTGCTGGAGTCGATCCCAGCTGTCTTCGGGCGTGAGGCTGGGTACACCCTGGACTGGTCGCCAGCCAATCACAGGGCACATATAGGCAAACAACCATTCACACTCTCATTCATATATATGGACAATGTGGAGTCACCAATTAACCTAGCATGTTTTTGGAATACTGTAGATTATTGGAGAAAATCAACCTAATTACAAGTCTGGAAATGATGGGGGCACCAAACTAAATCATTTCTATTAATTAATCAGTTATTTATATGCCAGTCACATGTGCTAACACGCTAACAAAATTTTGGCCACCAAGGTGGACCACCGATGGAGTTTGATTAAAGAGTTTCCCATCACGGCCTTCCTGGTCCTGCCGGTGGCGCCCCCAAAAGAATAGCAAAAGCTGTAGGGAATTGGTCCCCGCAGACCTTCCGTGTCCGCTGTGCCCAAGCGAGGTGTGTGTGATTTACGGTGTGTGGGAACAGATTGATCCACCGCTGTTGGGAGCGAGCTGACGTTACACTCACAGAGGCTCATTAGTGATCTTCTGGGGGGCTTGACACAACTATAACACGACTCCCTCGACCCGCCTCTAGCGTTTTGGCAGTCTTTTTCCATGACAGTGGATGGAAGGTGTCCTTCTCACGGCATGTGCAGCTAATGAAATGCATGCTTTGACGCTGTTCTCAGAGCTTTACCTGCCAGTGTCATAAAACTGTATGTTATCATCAGGGAATCAGTGCATGATGATGGGATGCTTCATTAGGTTCACAATACGTAGTCATTATAAAAGCTGCATTCACAAAGATGATAATGCAATGTTTTGAAATGATTACAAAAGTACATGTGCTACATGACCACTCCAGGGTGTACCCCGCCTCTCACCCAAAGTCAACTGGGATAGGCTCCAGCATATCCCCCACCCCATTTACCTACAGGTGTTGGGTTTAATTTCTTAAAACTTTGTGCTCTGTGGCTGCACGGCGGTCGTGTTGTTAGCATGCAGACCTTACAGCTAAGAGACCGGGGTTCAATTCCACCCTCGGCCATCTCTGTGTGGAGTTTGCATGTTCTCCCCGTGCATGTGTGGGTTTTCTCCGGTTTCCTCCCACATTCCAAAAACATGCTAGGTTAATTAGCGACTCCAAATTGTCCATAGGTATGAATGTGAGTGTGAATGGTTGTTTGTCTATATGTACCCTGTGATTGGCTGGCCACCAGTCCAGGGTGTACCCCGCCTCTCGCTTGAAGACAGCTGGGATAGGCTCCAGCTCCCCCTGCTACCATCGTGAAGATAAGCGGTAGAAAATGAATGAATGAATTGTGCAAGCGTGAAGAGACGTTAAATACAATCTAACGTACCCTGGGTTCCCAGCATGCCTTTATAAACAATAACTGTGTCATGTTTGTTGTTAGAGGTTCGTCAGTGTTACCCACATAGTATGTTAACTTATCTGTCCATTGTCATGATGTTTATTGTTTGTAAGCTAGTTGTTGGCTACTGCTTAAAAATGAAAGTACAGTGTTGTGTCTCTGACTATGCCGAGTTACGTTGCCATCTATTGGACGGTGTTGTAATGATAGTCCTAATATAATGTGACTGGGTCAGCAGATCTAAAATGGGAAACGCTGCGGTATATAAACCAAAAGCAACCTGCACTAGTTTCATCTCACAGCACTGATTTAGTTTTATCCAGAAAAGGTGGTATAAATGCAAAAAAAACAAGTGTCGTTCTACTCAAATTGACAGTTTAGCGAGGCGTTTGTAAGCTGCGGTGAGTAAACGAGCTAGCAGATGGATCCCAGCGTCGGCGTTCGACCACACGGGGGTAGCAGTCTTTCACGGGAGACGACGAGGCTGAGCTGCACACAGCAAAGCTTGAGTTTTTATGGGCCGTCTCTTCTCCCACGTGGACGCCGCTGTGAGGAGTGTTTGAAGTCAGGCCTGCTTCACCTCGGGGTGTGGAGATTGGCTATTGGCGCTTTTTTAGCACGGCTGGACGACGTTGGATGTCTGGCTCCTAGTGTACTGGACTCATGAATGAGCAATGCGGTGGCTGTGTTGAATAGTAGAACTGTTGTACAATACCTAACTAAAGGAAAACTCGCCTTAAGTGCGCTGCTGGGATAATTTCATGGTTTTGGTCTCAGACAAAATCACAGAAAATAAATTACTCAGTGTTATTGAGCCAAGGGACGTACAGTGTTTTTCGGTTAACAGAAAATTCATGCCATAATTTTGCCTCGAGTTATGTAGATTTTCCAGTTTGTGTCCAATATGAAGTGCATCTTGTTGTGTTGTTAATACGCTTCCTTATTAGCATCCTGTTAGCTTACCACCACATAGAAACAGAATTGATGAGACATGACATTATAATTATCATTACATGGCATGATAGAGTGAAAAACCCTCCCATTTGGTGTGGAAGTGGTCAGTTTCAACCCCCTTTCTTTAAGTTTAGTTCAGTTTGTTAGTTTAGTTAGCTGTAGGTTGCACATTGCCATTACATGGCATGATAGAGTGAAAAACCCTCCCATTTGGTGAGGAAGTGGTCAGTTTCAACCCTTTTCTTTAAGTTTAGTTTAGTTTGTTAGTTTAGTTAGCTGTAGGTTGCAAATTGCAATTGCGCAATGTGGTGTAAACAAAGAATAACAGGAGTGTGAAGGTAACTATAGGGGTGTTATTTCCTGTATGCAGGGCTCTACTAATGGTAAAAATATGCTAATTTTAGCTAGCATACCTGCATTTGCGCCGATAACTCCTCTCTACTCTGACACAAATAACTTGGTCTTGTCCAGAGAAACATCTACCAGGGTTCTGAAGCTAAACTCAACCTTCAAAACGACCCTTTCTACATTTCTGCTCGATTTTGTAGCCGTTTGTAGCTCTCTGGCATGATAGAGTGAAAAACCCTCCCATTTGGTGTGGAAGTGGTCAGTTTCAAACCCCTTTCTTTAAGTTTAGTTTGTTAGTTTAGTTAGCTGTAGGTTGCACATTGCAATTGTGCAATGTGGTGTAAACAAAGAATAACAGGAGTGTAAAGTTAACTATAGGGGTGTTATTTCATGTATGCAGGGCTCTACTAATAAAAATATCATAAACAGGATTTCTATGCTATAACTTATAAAAGTCGTCAGTTTAGTAATATGAATCTTACTCTGACTTACCGTGGTCAGGTCTGGAATCATTTCACTGCGATAAACACCACAACTCTATAACTTCTTAGCATATCTGCATGTGTTGGTTTACACAATATCAACATGGCCGTTGCATCCGCTCATTTGTGGAAAAAGTTTGGACTCGCCAGGGCTATACTATTAACTACATTGTTTTCTTCTCCTTGCTCAGACACAGACCCCCGCCTTCTGGAGAAGCAGGAGCAGCAGCAGCCCACCTATGTCGCCCTCAGTTATATTAACAGGTAAACAAATGCTATATATATGTATATATATAGTATATAAAATGTAAGCCATACAAAGGTTGTGTGTACATCAGTGTGTGTCTACCAGCATGTTTAGACGTCATCTGGCGAGTCGTAAAGAGGAGCCGCATCAGGATTCGGTAGCTGGTAGAGCCGGCAGTCAGCTTTGATAAGGAGTCTCACAGCCGCTACCTCCCAGCCTGCGTGAACACATGTTGGTGTGGTTATCACTTCATTTGAGGATTCCACTTTAGCTTTAACAATTTTTTTATGACAAGCATTTAAACCTACTGTCCATAAACCCCTTCTTGATGTCTTTTTTATGGGATTGGAGATGCTTTTTTTCCCCCCCAAAAAACCCTCAATGCACTAAAAACACATGTTAAAATTAGCGCTGTTAGTCAATTAAAAACATTTCATCCCAATTAATTGCATTTTGTCCATAGTTAACGCATATTTAATAATTTAATCATATAATAATAATAATTAATAATTCAATCATATGCAAATACGTCAAATTTTATGTAATGGGAAGTAAATCTTGGAAATATTTGCCATTATTTTAATCCCAACTAATATACACTTACACATTTTGAATGTGTAATGATAACGGCGATTTATCCAACTTTTTGACGGTGCTTGAACGCACCTTCGTTCTCTAACGCTGCCCATATGTCCTGCTATATTGTATTTAAGCCTGTTTCTTTCACCTTATATTTACTATATTTACTTTAAGTGCTGATACTATGTGGGAAATGCATAAAGGTAAGAGCTGATGACGGAATTCGGTGCTAATCTGCATATCTGTGGTACACAACCTCTCTGGAAAAAAAACAATGGCGGTTCTGTCTTCTATTAGTTGTTTGAATGTTTTAATATTCCGGTTATAGAGTTGCACAATCCATAATAATGAAAAATTAGACCGCTACAATGTACGTATGTTTTACTAACGTGTTGACTAGCTAGCTAGCGTACAAGCTAATGCTAATTAGCGCTATTGTCTTTGACATTAGCCTCCAAATAGCTGTCATCGGCTATGCTAATTTTAGCTAGCATACCTGCATTTGCGCCGGTAACTCCTCTCTACTCCCAGAAGCGACGTACTTCGTGACAGAAATAACTTACTCTTGTCCAGAGAAACATCTACCAGGGTTCTGAAGCTCAACTCAACCTTCAAAACGACCCTTTATATTCATTTCTGCTCAATATTTGTAGCCGTTTCTAGCTTTCTAACATCAGCTGCGGTTCCTTAAACTACGGCGTCTGCCGAGGGTCAAAACAGGATGTGCTCACGTTAATGGCGCGTCAAAAAATGGCGTCCTTAAAGGGAAATTGTTACCATTTATTGCGGCAAATTACACCAATTGTTTTGTTTGTGTGCATTTTCATGTCAAATGTCCAATTATGTAGCTGTAATTGTTGCAATTTCACTTTTTTGTTTGAATGAATGTATGAGAAACACTAGATGATGTGTCAAAATAGTCTTTTGTCAATATCATGTGAACATGGGATTTTTGGTCCCGCGTCTTTGCCTGCAGGTTCATGACTGAAGCTGCCAGGCGAGAGCATGAGGCTCTGAAGAAGAAGATGCTGCCCAAGTTGTCTCTATCTCTGACGGGCAGTCTGTGTCGCACCAGCGGAAACCTCACTCCCCCCGTCACACCTCCCATCACGCCTTCCTCATCCTTCCGCAGCAGTACACCCACAGGTGAAGCGTCCTTCTCCACACTGGCATTCATTCACACGAAGGCTTTTCTAATACACTCTCACCTTTTTCATTCCCCACACAGGTAGCGAGTGCGACGAAGAGGATGTAGACTTCGAGGAGTCCGACAGCGACGAGTCGTGGACCACAGAGAGCGCCATCAGCTCGGAATCCATCCTCAGCTCCATGTGCATGAACGGAGGGGACGAGAAACCCTTCGCCTGCCCCGTCCCTGGCTGTAAAAAGAGATACAAGGTTTGGGCTGTTGGTGTTCATTTTATTAGCATTAAGTCCTAATTAGCATAATGGAGTATATTCAACAAGAAAAAATTATGATAAGAAAAAATATATATAAAAAAAATAAAATCCTCAAAGCTATAAAGTGATTATTACAAAAATAAACTCATAATAATACAAGACATTTTGATGAAAAATAAAGTCATAACGAGAATAAAGTTGTATGGCTTCATTGTACAAAAATAAAATTATGATATTGCAATAATAAATTGGTAATATTACAAACAAATACATTGAAATATATAATAGAATAATGATTTTACAAATCCAAAAAAGCCTTATTTTACAAGACTACAGTCCTAATGTTTTTTTAGGTCGTAATATTAGTAGAAAAATTCCATAATTTAGTCCTCATTTTACAAGAATACATTCAAAATATTGCAAGAATAAAGTGGTAATATTGCAACAAAAATTTAATCTTTTTTGGACAAAATAAAGTAAAATAATAGCCAAAAAAATCATCATTATAGAAGAATAAAGATATGATATTTTGAGATTAAAGTCGTAATAGTACAAGAGTGGGAAAAGGCCTCATTGTACAAAAAGAAAGTTGTGATATTCTAAGAATATTTAGCAAGACTAAAGCCATAATATTAAAAAAATAATTAGTAGTAATATCAGGAGAAATATGTCACAATTTATCTAAAATAAAGTAATATTATTAGGGAAAAAATCTTCATTTTGCAAGAATAAAGTGGTAATATTAAGACAAAAATTTAATCTTTTTTTTTACAAAATAAAGTAAAATAATAGCAAAAAAAATCATCATTATAGAAGAATAAAGATATGATATTTTGAGATTAAAGTAGTAATAGTACAAGAGTGGGAAAAGGCCTCATTGTACAAAAAGAAAGTTGTGATATTCTAAGAATAAATTGGTAATATTACAACAAATTTATATCTTTACCAGAAAAAGAAGCCCTCATTTTGCAAGACTAAAGTCATAATATTATTTAAAAAAAATAATTAGTAGTAATATCAGGGGGGAAATGTCATAATTTATTTAAACTAAAGTAATATTATTAGGAAAAAAAGTCTTCTAAATAAATTAATAGTGTTGCAAGACTAAAATAGTAATATTACGACAAAAATGTCATCTTTTTTTGGGACAAAAAATACAAGAATAATGACATATTTTGAGATTAAAGTAGTAATTAAAGTAGTAATAGTACATTGTACAAAAAAAGTTGTGATATTCTAAGAATATTTAGTAAGATTGTCATAATATTATAAAAAATAATCAGTAGTAATATCAGGAGAAAAATGTCACAATTTATCTAAAATAAAGTAACATTATGAGGAAAAATTAATTTTACAATAATAAATTAATAGTGTTGCAAGAGTAAAGTGGTAATATTAGGACAAAAATAATTTAAATTTATATATTTTTTAAATTAATTATTATATTAAAATTACAGCCAAGTTGGTATTGCCAACTTGCTAATTGGTAATTTTTTTTAATTGGTAATAAATTTAATATAATTTTTTAAAATAAAAAGTGATGTACAGTCCTGATCAAAATTTGAAGACCTGTTGAAAAATTGCAAGATGCCCAAATGTTCTCAATTGGCTGTAGATGAAGAAAGTCTGCCTTTTGACGCCCCTGCACCAGACCACTTTGTATCCTAAGCACATGTCATCCACCGTGCTTCTTCCCAGAATGTCAACGGGATTAAATATCACGCCAAGAACGGCCACCGGACCCAGATTAGGGTCCGCAAACCCTTCAAGTGCCGCTGCGGGAAGAGCTACAAGACATCTCAGGGTCTCCGCCATCACACCATTAACTTCCACCCGCCCATCTCCACTGACATCATCCGTAAGATGCAGCAGTAGGGGGAACGAGGGAGCGCGCCCTTCTTCCTAAACGTCCACCATCACCAGCAGCAAACGCTGTTTCTTCTTCTCTTCACTTTGCTCCAACTGTGACACTAAGAGTCCATCATTATTTGCATGCTTTAAAACGCATACTATTTTTTTTGATGTTCTTAAAGTAGTCACAGTTTTGCGGTTTGCACATTTAAGCTATGAAAATGTAGAGTTTTTTTTTTTTTTTGTTTAAATAATTTTTTTGGACCTATGGTGCTTGTTGGCGAAAAGAAATCATGTCACGATGTTTTGCATTATTCAAACAAAGTGGATGTGCCAAAATCGGACCCCATTTGAAGGCAACATTAGCTACACCCGCACGATAACGATATAACTTATGCTGCACAACGCTGCCAACCACAATAACGAACATATTAATACACATGCCTAATAACGGGTGGCCATATTTTTATTTTTACATCACCCAACTCAGGTGACGTTTGCAAGCATTTCAGCAACGCGTTCTAACAGTGTTCAAACCCTCTTTTTTTTTTTTACATTCATTCCTAATACTGAAGTAGTTTTCTCCTGATTACTTTATAATGTGGGATTTTTAAGCACTTTTTTTTCTGTCTTAACAAGTTGCCAACAAATGAGCATTTTTGCCAAACTAACGTTCCTGGTGTATACGTATTATGTAAATAGAAAGTATACAAGATCTACTGTTAGGTGGTGTAGTCTTGTGATGTTTGTCCTTGCCTTGAATTATCAAATCATTCCAGATCATGACAGCGGAGGTAAATGGGTGTTAAGAGCAAGGGTGTCCAATATACGGATCTGGGAGCCTTACATCTTGCTAAAAAGGACTTTGTACAAGTTTATCATTCATTTTCTACCGCTTTTTCTCACAAGGGTGAAGGTGGGTTTCCTCACTTATGTTCATGAGCTTTGGGTCATACCGAAAGAATCGTAGCTGGACTCACCCTAAAAGATGAGTGAGGAGCCAAGTCATCCGGAAGGGGATCAGAGTAGAACCGCTTCTCCTTCACATCGAAAAGAGTCAGTTGAGGTGGCTCGGGTATCTCGTCCTCCCTGGTGAGGTGTTCCGGGCATGCCCAGCCGGGAAAAAAAGGCCACAGGGCAGACCTAGGACACGCTGAAGGGACTATGTCTCACAGCTGGCCTGGGAACACCTTGGTGTCCTCCCGGTGGAGCTGGGACCGGGAAGTCTGGGCTTCCCTACTGAGACTGCTGCCCCCGCAACCCGGACCCGGATAAGCGGAGGAAAATGGATGGATGGATGGGTGGCGGGGGGTGCTGGAGCCTATCCCAGCTGTCTTCTAGCGAGAGGTGGGGTACACCCTGGACTGGTGGCCAGCCAATCACAGGGCACATACAGTGAAGAAAATAAGTATTTGAACACCCTGCTATTTTGCTATTTCTCCCACTTAGAAATCATGGAGGGGTCTGAAATTTTCATCGTAGGTGCATGTCCACTGTGAGAGAGATAAACTAAAAAGAAAAATCCAGAAATCACAATGCATGATTTTTTAACAATTTATTTGTGTGATCCAGCTGCTAATAAGTATTTGAACACCTGAGAAAATGAATGTTAATATTTGGTACAGTAGCCTTTGTTTGCTATTACAGAGGTCAAACGTTTCCTGTAGTTTTTCACCAGGTTTGCACACACTGCAGGAGGGATCTTGGCCCACTCCTCCACACAGATCTTCTCTAGATCAGTCAGGTTTCTGGGCTGTCGCTGAGAAACACGGAGTTTGAGCTCCCTCCAAAGATTTTCGATTGGGTTCAGGTCTGGAGACTGGCTGGGCCATGCTAGAACCTTGATATGCTTCTTACGGAGCCACTCCTTGGTTTTCCTGGCTGTGTGCTTCGGGTCGTTGTCGTGTTGGAAGACCCAGCCACGACCCATCTTCAATGCTCTGACAGAGGGAAGGAGGTTGTTCCCCAAAATCTCACAATACACGGCCCCAGTCATCCTCTCTTTAATGCAGTGCACTCGTCCTGTCCCATGTGCAGAAAAACACCCCCAAAGCATGATGCTACCTCCCCCATGCTTCACAGTAGGGATGGTGTTCTTCGGATTGTACTCTTCATTCTTCTTCCTCCAAACACGCTTATTGGAATTATGACCAAAAAGTTCTATTTTGGTCTCATCTGACCATAAAACTTTCTCCCATGACTCCTCTGTATCATCCAAATGGTCATATGCAAACTTAAGACGGGCCTTGACATGTGCTGGTTTAAGCAGGGGAACCTTTCGTGCCATGCATGATTTCACATCATGACGTCTTAGTGTATTACCTACAGTAACCTTGGAAACGGTGGTCCCAGCTCTTTTCAGGTCATTGACCAAGTCCTGTCGTGTAGTTCTGGGCTGATTCCTCACCTTTCTTAGAATCATTGAGACCCCACGAGGTGATATCTTGCATGGGGCTCCACTCCGATTGAGATTGACCGTCATGTTTAGCTTCTTCCATTTTCTAATGATAGCTCCAACAGTGGACCTTTTTTCACCAAGCTGCTTGGTAATTGCTCCGTAGCCCTTTCCAGCCTTGTGGAGGTGTACAATTTTGTCTCTGGTGTCTTTGGACAGCTCTTTGGTCTTCGCCATGTTACAAGTTAAAGTCTTACTGATTGTATGGGGTGGACAGGTGTCTTTATGCAGCTAACGACCTCAAACAGGTGCATCTGATTCAGGATGATACATGGAGTGCAGGTGGACTTCTAATGGGCAGACTAACAGGTCTTTCAGGGTCAGAATTCTAGATGATACACAGGTGTTCAAATACTTATTAGCAGCTGTATCACACAAATAAATTGTTAAAAAATCATGCATTGTGATTTCTGGATTTTTCTTTTTAGTTTATCTCTCTCACAGTGGACATGCACCTACGATGAAAATTTCAGACCCCTCCATGATTTCTAAGTGGGAGAAATAGCAAAATAGCAGGGTGTTCAAATACTTATTTTCTTCACTGTATGGACAAACAACCATTCACACTCACATTCATACCTATGGACAATTTGGAGTCGCTAATTAACCTAGCATGTTTTTGGAATCTGGGAGGAAACCGAAGAAAACCCACGCATGCACGGGGAGAACATGCAAACTCCACAAAGAGATGGCAGAGGGTGGAATTGAACTCGGGTCTCCTAGCTGTGAGGCCTGCGCACTAACCACTCAACCACCATGCAGCCTCATACCTCATACATTCATTCATTTTCTACCCCTTATCCTCAAGAGGGTCGCGGGGGTGCTGGAGCCTATCCCAGCTGTCTTCGGGGCAAGAGGCGGGGTACACCCTGGACTGGTGGCCAGCCAATCACAGGGCACATATAGACAAACAACCATTCACACTCACATTCATACCTATGGACAATTTGGAGTCGCTAATTAACCTAGCATGTTTTTGGAATGTGGGAGAAAAACGGAATACCCGGAGAAAACCCACACATGCACGGGGAGAACATGCAAACTCCACACAGAGATAGCCGAGGGTGGAATTGAACTTGGGTCTCCTAGCTGTGAGGCCTCCGTGCTAACCACTTTACACCATGCAGCCGTTGTCAGTACATTCATTCATTTTCTACCGCTTATCCTCACAAGGGTCGTGGGGGTGCTGGAGCCTATCCCGGCTGTCTTCTGGCAAGAGGTGGGGTACACCCTGGACTGGTGGCCAGCCAATCACAGGGCACATATAGACAAACAACCATTCACACTCACATTCATACCTATGGACAATTTGGAGTCGCTAATTAACCTAGCATGTTTTTGGAATGTGGGAGGAAACCGGAGTACCCGGAGAAAACCCACGCATGCACGGGGAGAACATGCAAACTCCACACAGAGATGGCCGAGAGTGGAATTGAACCCTCGTGTCTAACCACTTCGTCACCGTGCAGCCCTTTTGCACAAGTTTTAATTGAAAAATCTTAACTTTCAAGTTGCCACCAATCATGTCTGAAAATGTATTTTCCACTGCATGGCATGGATGTTTGCATTTCAATGGAGAGTTGTGACAGTATTGTACTGCCAGATGTCTTTTAACAGTGTACAGTGAATGTATTACGCTTCAAGTGCATTAAAGTATATTTTCATATGTTTCTGGAGAGGAAAAAAAAAATTATGTAAAGGAGGTAAAATACTGACTGGTCTTGTATTTCCTCAAAAAAAAAAAGCTGCTTCATGTAAACTTTTGTTATGTTTGGAATAAAAACGTGTTCTCATGTTTCAAACTTTATTGGTTCACTTAACAGGTAAAACAAGTTGTGGCTAAAATAACTTAAGAGCCATAAAACCCGGCGAGGTGAGGGGAATTAACAGAAGCTATGAGCATGCAATGAATGAACGATGATAGATAGAAAAAGAATAAAGTCATACACCCGGCATCAAGGCATTGACAATAGAAATATTTTCGAAAATAAATTGTTTAGTAATGTTTTGCTGCACGCCGTTTTTCACGCGGCTTGTTTACTGATTACCGATTGCGTATTCTTGCAACGTACGCTAGATTAAATCATTTTTCTATGAAAGCGAGAATGGATTTTCACACCGGAGAAACATGCAAGGTGGGGAAAAAAGAGGATACAGGTACGGCGTCGGCTCTAATCGAAGCTGAGCATGTGGCCGTCAAAGTGGGTGAGCACGTGGTTCTCGAACGCCTTCTGGTCGCAGTCCAGCGGGAACTGCTCGCTGCACATGGGGCAGATTTTCCAGTGGCTCTCCACGTGCTCCTCGAACTTGGACTGGTCGTAGTTGGGCGGGAAGATGACCTCGCAGAGCGGGCATCGCTTCATGTCCATGCTACGCACACACACACACACAAAAAAAAAACACACACACACACACACACACACAAAAAAAACACACACACACACACACACACACAAAAAAAACACACACACACACACACGTTCGTTATTTAAAGGCTGTCTCGCAAGTGATGATGTGGGCAAAGCAGGAGCGCAAGCTAGTTAAAGCGCGTCTGTCTGATGCGACGTGGGTGGTCCCGCCGCTCTGCACAAAAGGCGAGTGGGGGTTTGTGCGTGTGCGGGCAGAACAAACACGTTACACATGTTACAATGCGTAGCTTATGGAAAAGGGGTGGGGCCGCGGGGTGTGGGGGGGTATTTATGACAGCGGGAGCGTGTTCTACCTGTGATCAAAGCAAAAAGGAGTCTGTCCGTCGTTCGCAAATGGGTTGGGGGGTTCCGTTGTGGTGGACTTTTCATTCACATTAACCTGAAAAGCAAAAAAAAAAAAATCATGAATAACTTAACACAATATCACAAATTTACTTTAGAGCAGGGGTCTCAAACACGCGGCCCGCGGGCCAAATGTGGCCCACAGGACACTAGTTTGAGGTCCCCGCCTTGATATGAAAGTTTAATGTTTGATATGGATGCTGTATGGTATCATGTACCCAGAAAAAAATATTACGCTTGATTAATGTTCATGTTAAAGGTTAAATAACTGTTAATAGTTATCCTCCCTATCCGTGTGGAAGTGGTAAGTTTTTGGCTATTTAAGTTTAAAGGAAATAACTTGAAGGCTACCGTTTAGGTCGCTAGCTCTCTAGTTTGCGAGTTAGCATGCGTCTCAAGACCCTGCAGTTGCGCAATATGTTGTAAATCAGGGGCCTCAAACACGCGGCCCGCGGGCCAAATGTGGCCCGCAGGACACTAGTTTGAGGCCCCCGCCTTGATATGAAAGTTTATTGTTAGTGCGGCCCGCGCAAGTTTGATATGGATGCTGTATGGTATCATGTACCCAGAAGAAATTATTACGTTTGATTAATGTTCATATTAAAGGTTAAATAACTCTTAATAGTTATCCTCCCTATCCGTGTGGAAGTGGTAAGTTTTTGGCTATTTAAGTTTAAAGGACATAACTTGAAAGCTACCATTTAGGTCGCTAGCTCTCCAGTTTGCGAGTTAGCATGTGTCTCAAGACCCTGCAATTGCGCAATATGTTGTAAATAAAAAAAGTATAAATGTGACTATAGTCGTGTTTTGTCATGTCTACAGGGTTCTAATAATGCTTTGTTCATTTTAATCTGAAAAAAATATTTTGTCTACCCACTAACTGTATGTGGTTTCTTAAGTTTTTATTATTTGCCGTTTTATTATTATTATTATATTTATTTATTACTGATTGATTGATTTTCTTTATTCTTGATTTGTTTATTTTTCATCTTATTTTGTGCAGAAAAATAAAATTAAGATATTTGAGAACAGTGAAATGTTTTATCAGAGCTTTTATTGTAGAAAATCGGAACCAAATCACTGAAATAGTTTGTATATAAATGCGTTTTTTTGTTTTTTTTTTGGAAAACCTGATGCGGCCCAGCCTCTCCCAGACCCTAGCTCCAGTGGCCCCCAGGTAAATTGAGTTTGAGACCCCTGCTTTAGAGTAGTCAGTGTACAGCCTGTATAGTACTATCCACAGCCATTATTGTCTAAATAAGTGAGCACTAAGATAATAATGGGTCTTATGAGGCATCATGAGACTGAGGCTGCATGAGTACTGCCAGCGCCGGGAAGTTGCGGTTCAATCGTGGGGAAGCATGAACCCTAACATGTACAGTAATAATGGCTACTACATGCGACGTAGTACTTGAATATCTAACTTCAAATACATGCGGACGGGTTGTTACGTTGTTGTTGTTGTTGTTGCTCGGTTTCTCCTCAGAGTCCTCGCGGCCTTCGGGCCGGGCCTGGTTGCGGGCGGGCTGGATACACACCACGTTGCTGTCCCAGGAGGGTGGGCCCACAGGGGGGAGACGAAGCAGCTGCTCAACTGAGTCATCCTCATCGTCGTCCTCGTCGTCGTCGTTGTCTGTGGGGGGAGCACATTCAGAGACGTAGCGTCAGAAGAAAGATCCTTGCTATAGTGTTCCATTTTGTCCAGTAGACAGTGATCAATTATAAAATAATCATTATTATATTATTAATTAGTTTAATTGATTATTATTACCATCATCTTTATTCTTCTTCTGATTATTACTACTACTAATAGTAGTAGTAGACTAGTATTAGCCTGCTTTTTGGCTTGCTTATTAGCCTGCTTTTGCTCTATTATATGAAATTTGTCAGATTTTGTTTTGTAAAAAAAATGTTCATTTTAATTTTAAAGTTAAAATGTTAGTGAATTTTAATTTTAAAGTTAAAATGTTAATGAATTTTAAAGTTAAAATGTTAAAGTTAAAATGTTAATGAATTTTAATTTTAAAGTTAAAATGTTAATGAATTTTAATTTTAAAGTTAAAATGTTAATGAATTTTAATTTTAAAGTTAAAATTTCATATGAATTTTCCTTTAAAGTTAAAATTTTATATGAATTTTAAAAATTTTAATGAATTTTACTTTTAAAGTTAAAATTTTAATTAATTTTACTTTTAAAGTTAAAATTTTAATTAATTTTACTTACATTAAAAAATTAAAATTAAAATTAAAATTAAAATTAAAATTAAAATTAAAATTAAAATTAAAATTAAAATTAAAATTAAAATTAAAATTAAAATTAAAATTCATTTTCTACCGCTTTTGCGGGGGATGCTGGAGCCTATCCCAGCGGTCTTCGGGCGAGAGGCGGGGTACACCCTGGACTGGTGGCCAGCCAATCACAGGGCACATATAGACAAAAACTAAAATTAATTAGGGGGGCTTAAGAACATTTTAGGGGAGCTGAAGCCCCCCCCTAAAATAGGCCTAATGACACCACTGCTTTAACTACACTTACCTGGGCTTAATGTTGTATTGGCACTCTCGCCACTCTACTGTACAAGGTGGTTTTATTCAGCTGTAGAAGTATTTTTTCCCCTTTAAAATGTAGTCATATTCAACTCTCACTTGTCTAACACTTTTCTATGCTATTATTTCATTGGCTCCCTGAGGATCGAACCAGCAACCATCAGGTCGGGAGACGACCTGTGTGACGTCTGCGTCTTTTTTTTGTCTCGTGCAAATGACATGAACAAACCTTTTGAGTCGGAGATGGTGTAAGGGTTCCCGAAGTGCAGCTTTGAGGGGCTCTGAGACACCAACAGAGGGGTGGGGGCATCCTGGGCATACGGGACGGGGTACTGCAGGAATAAAGGCACACTGGACTGAACATTCTCCAGACTGGTTTTCCCGCTGGCCCCCTGCTCTCCCTTCTTGGTGTTCTTCTGAAGCTCCTGGGGACACAAAGTGTTGTATTCAACAACACCCAAGACAGGGTGCACCACTGGATGTTATCCGATCTACCCTCGCGTATATTTCAGAATTTCAGAAACCATCAGTAAAAACGTTGAAAGTCGCAAACGAACAAAGGTAGTGCTACACAAGATGGCGGACTCGCGGCGACAAAAACATACGGCTCATGAGTTTTCGTAATGTAGTTCAGTGCTTTTAACGCGTGCACATACATAGTTCAGTTCCTAATGTGAAAATTGTTGGTATTGGGCTGCACGGCGGATGAGTGGCTAACGCGCAGGCCACACAGCTAGGAGACCAGAGTTCGATTCCACCCTCGGGTATCTCTGTGTGGCGTTTGCATGTTCTCCCCGTGCATGCGTGGGTTTTCCTCCCACATTCCAAAAACATGCTAGGTTAATTGGCGACTCCAAATTGTCCATAGGTATGAATGTGAGTGTGAATGGTTGTTTGTCTATATGTGCCCTGTGATTGGCTGGCCACCAGTCCAGGGTGTACCCCGCCTCTCTCGCCCCAAGACAGCTGGGATAGGCTCCAGCACCCTGCGACCCTTAGCTATGTGGTATAGGTAACAAAGCAAATTAGTGTAACATGTAATAATATATCTCATTAATATTTTTTCATTTTATTTGTAGTAAAAATATTCTAAAAAATATATATAAAATTATATATTTTAGTAAAAAGTAATATAAAATTTTTGGGTTGAAAATGGCTTTGGACACCCCTGATCTTATCGGAGCCAATCATGTGTAAGACGAGGAGGCATTATGATTAGGCTGTTTTTTTTTATATACAACATTAAAGTTAGATTACATTACTTGGCCATATTAATTAACTATACAATTCCAACTAATTAAGAGAAGGGAGACTGTGATTCTAACTATTCCACACAGTTTAGTCCAATTCCAGTGCCGCTATATGCATCATGCTGTGATTGGCTGGCGACCAGTCCAGGGTGTACCCTGCCTCTCGCCCGAAGACAGCTGGGATAGGCTCCAGCACGGCCGCGACCGTCGTGAGGATAAGCGGTAGAAAATGAATGAATGAATGTTGATATTAGCAAAAACTAAGCTGGTTTCCTGCACTTTCTAACTTGTCCATGGACTACTACTGATTACTAAAAAACGAAAAAAGGCGGCAGTCTTTATAAACAAACACAAGTCTGGGTTTTTTGTTTTGTAGTGTGAAAGAACACATAAAACATCAGATTTGAACAAAAAAAAAAATCCAACCCGGCCATCATACCCTGCAGTGTGAACGTAGCCTAAGAGACAGAACCGGTCTCTTTCTAAAGGAACGGGGGACATTTTAGTTTTATTTGCTCGTAGCAGACGCCAGTTGAATTTGCAGTCTCAACCTCAAATTGGGTCTTTCTGCTCCTTCAAGCTGCACCAGCATTATCTCCAAACTAGTCCTTGCTGTGGTCCAAACTAATGGAATGGAAAATAAGAACACGTTGACTTGGCTTTTACAATTAGGAGACATTTCACACTCGGGACCAGGCACTGGAAAGAGTCTATAAAGCAGAAAATGAAAGCGCTCACAAACCTCCAGTTTTTCCTTCTCTCTCACAACGAGCGCTAGTGTGTCCTTCAGGTCCTTCACCTCCCGCCCCTTCTCGGCTACCTGGCTCTGCGGTAAACAAAGAATAAACAATTCTTCTCCTTTAAATGCCATGTGGTGCTCATAGAAGACGACGCCGTTGAAATGTGTGCGTGTGTGTGTGACATGAACTCATTTGCACTACAAAAGATTCCTCTTTGCACAGCGTAGATTTATGTCGGGTCCCGCTCTTGAGTTAAACAACATGTTTGAGTTCCTCAGAGACACCATGGCAAATATCCGCCCGCCCCGAGCCAAGCGAAGCATTAGGCCGGCAACTGGAGAGGACGTGCGCGAGCCAAGCTTCACTTGTCTCCAGCGGGCGGATATAAACAGCCGTAAAGTGTTGTCTCGCAGACGGGGGGGCCGCTCAGAAACAACACTGTCACAAAGGCTCGGCTTACATTAGCCATACATTGAGGACACGACCGTCACATGACCCCGTGAAGCTAAGGACACGTGCGTTACTTTGTACTTATGTGCGCATAATGAGAATAAATATAGAGAATATTGTTTGAATAGTTTGGGTGTGGAAAAAGGCGACAAATATTTGTCTTTACCGTCGCACCCACCTTGCAGCGGTCTTCCTCAGACGCCAGCTGCAGCTTCAGGTTGTCGTTAGCCTTCAGTTGCTCCTTCAGTTTCAGCTCCATCTTGGAAAGCTCATCGGCAAACATGCAGCTCCGCTCCTTCTCCTCCTTAAAAAGCAATGACACATGAATTTGAAATATTGCGTAGATAACAGAAAAAAAATGATGTTTGTTTTTTTTTACCATTAACATCTGCTTGTATTTCCTGCATTTATCATTCCTGTCAGAGGCTTCTCTGCTGAGGCCTTTGAGCTTCTCCTGGATGATGGCCTCCAGCATGGGATCTGCAGAACCAGGACTCCCTAAGACGACCATAAAAGCTCATATCATAATCAAGTGTATCATACTACAGCAAGTACACTCCTTCAAATACCTGGCACTGACGTGTCTGGACTCACTGATGGCGGTACCGTCATCAGCTCTTGTGTTGAGCCCCTCTTCTGCTCCTAAACAGAAAAATCAAACATCAAAGCTCTGTGTTCATTCCCAGCGCCGTGCAATGTCGTGTTGGTGGACGGACCCCTTGCTGCTCAGACAGTTTCAGCACTTGCTTTTGCAGCCGCGTACAGTCCTTGTATTTCTCCTTGTAGTGCTCGGCGGCCATGTGCAGCCGCAGCTTAAGGTCCTCCACCTCTCTCTGCAGTTCTGCCACGAGAGCATGGTCTGTGCTGCACATATCTTCCTCTGCTTTGGCCTGTCAAGGTCAGACAAAAGAGATTGTTTCAAAATGATATTAATCAATTGAATAGTAGTAGTTGTACTTGAGAGCACAGAAAACCTGTCTATGACTTTCTAAATATGGATTTTCACACTATTAGAGCCCTGTAGACCTGAAATAACACCCCTATAGTAACTTTTACATTGTATTATTCACTGTTTATATCACATTACGCAGGCAAGGGATCACGGCATGGACAAAAGATGGTTGCCAATAGTATAACAATTAGATGACTAGTGAGCAGAACACTACATATAACTTGTCAACTAATAGTATAGTATAGTATAATACTATAGTATAACTTGTTCAACTAATAGTAGGCCATAGTTAACCACGAAACAGCTAGCATTTGTTTAAAAATAAATAAATAAAATACGGAAAACCTGTCTATGGCTTTCTAAATATGGATTTTCACACTATTAGAGCCCTGTAGACATGAAATAACACCCCTATAGTAACTTTTACATTCTATTATTCACTGTTTACATCACATAGTGCAGGCTAAGAGATTACTGCATGGACAAAAGACCAATAATATAGCAATTAGATGACTAGTGAGCAGAACACTACATATAACTTGACTTTCAATATTTTTCAGCTAATAGTAGGCCATAGTCAACCACGAAGCAGCGACCATTTGTTTAAAAATAAATAAATAAAATACGGAAAACCTGTCTATGACTTTCTAAATATGGATTTTCACACTATTAGAGCCCTGTAGACATGAAATAACACCCCTATAGTAACTTTTACATTCTATTATTCACTGTTTACATCACATTGTGCAGGCGAGCATGTGTTTAAAGAATATAATAATACAGAAAACCTGTCTATGACTTTCTAAATATGGATTTTCACACTATTAGAGCCCCGTAGACATGAAATAACACCCCTATAGTAACTTTTACATTCTATTATTCACTGCTTACATCACATTCTGCAGGCTAAGAGATTGCTACATGGACAAAAGACCAATAATATAGCAATTAGATGACTAGTGAGCTACATATAACTTGACTTTCAATATTTTTCAGCTACTTACAGCCTCTTGTTTGGCCTCCGCCCTCATCTGCTCCACCAGGCTCTCCAGGAGAGCGCAGTGAGCCTGAGCCTCGGCTTTGGCCTGTCGTAGGGCATCAGCCTCCAGCTTCATATGGTACAGCTCGGACATGGTGCGGTCGCGGGTGCTCGACGCGTCCCTCAGCTCGGCGGCCAGCAGGGAGGACTGCTGCTGGTTGGCCTGGAGCTGCTCCTCTTTCTGCCGCAGTTGCTCCTTCAGTGCCTTCAGATCTCCCTGTCAGATCAATGAACACGTTCTAGGCATAAAAAAATAATTCTCGAGTGTCATTTCTGGCTTGATTAAGTGTGTACCAAGGGGGAAACTTTGGCCATGATTTCTCTGTACTGCTTCTCCTTCTCTGTAAGGCACATCTGCAGGCGTCCCACCTCCTCTTTAAACTGAGCGATAGTGTTGTCTTTGTTTACATCCACCGACTTCAGCACCTGCAGCTCCGCACTTAGCTTGGTGTTCTCCAACTCACGGTTTTTCAGGTGAATCTGATGCACACGCACACACAAGGGAGAGCTGATTAATCAATATAAAAGGCGTTTGCCATAATTATTTAGCATGTGACAATCAGAATAACTGTACTGTGACTTTAATGACTACAACAAATAATTTGAGAAAGGACCAGCCAGCGCGCAAAGTGTTTTTTTTTTTTTTGTTTTTACATTTCCGTGGTGACTGTGTAGTTTGTGGCACTCCCATTTCCTGCGCCGTGCCCACCACAACAAAGATTCAGAAACACCAGACACAGCAGAAGACTACTCAATAAGGCAAGCCCACTTTCAACTGTATGTTTGGGAAAAAGTGTGCAAAATAATCACAGTAATAAAAAAAAAAAAAGGTTCAAAAACAGAAACAGGAAAACCCGATAAAGTGGACCTCCCTAACATTAGAACAAAAGCTGCCACTGAACATAGTTGTCAAGGAAACGGCTGCCAGTGACACATCTTGAAACCTTGCCATTGCAATGCTGCTTTTAATCTTTGGTGTAATGACACTGGTATCTGTAAAGCAGCCATCTTGATCCCAACATACCACACAACACTAGCGCCACATACGGTATTACCTTGTACAATTCCTTCTCATCTCTCTCGTTGTTGACTTGGGACTCAAGGGTTTCCTTCTCTGCAGTGAGTTTCTTCATTCTATCCTTCAGGCTATAAAACACAAAACCAAAACAGTTACCATATGACCTATATTTACATGGAAATGTTTTGGGTTTTTTTACCGCCAGTTGAAAACAAGCAAGCAAGCGCTGGTGGAATGTTTACAGCGACAGAAACTTTTTTTTATTAGAAGGTTCAAGACCCATTAAATAGTGTCCATAAGATGTAATATATATTAGCCACAACAGAAAAAGCCCATCTGTATTGCATTCATTCATTCATTCATTCATTTTCTACCACTTATCCTCATGAGGGTCGTGGGGGTTGCTGGAGCCTATCCCAGCTGTCTTCTGGGGTTGCTGGAGCCTATCCCAGCTGTCTTCTGGGGTTGCTGGAGCCTATCCCAGCAGTCTTCTGGGGTTGCTGGAGCCTATCCCAGCTGTCTTCGGGGGTTGCTGGAGCCTATCCCAGCTGTCTTCGGGGTTGCTGGAGCCTATCCCAGCTGTCTTCGGGGTTGCTGGAGCCTATCCCAGCTGTCTTCGGGGGTTGCTGGAGCCTATCCCAGCTGTCTTCGGGGGTTGCTGGAGCCTATCCCAGCTGTCTTCAGGGTTGCTGGAGCCTATCCTAGCTGTCTTCAGGGTTGCTGGAGCCTATCCCAGCTGTCTTTGGGGGTTACTAGAGCCTATCCCAGCTGTCTTCAGGGCTTACTAGAGCCTATCCCAGCTGTCTTCAGGGCAAGATGCGGGGTATACCCTGGACTGGTGGCCAGCCAATCACAGGGCACATATAGACAAACAACCATTCACACTCACATTCATACCTATGGACAATTTGGAGTCGCCAATTAACCTAGCATGTTTTTGGAATGTGGGAGGAACCCGGAGAAAACCCACACATGCACAGGGAGAACGTGCAAACTCCACACAGAGATGGCCGAGGGTGGAATTGAAATCGGGTCTTCTAGCTGTGAGGCCTGTGCGCAACCCACTCACTACTGTGCAGCCAATTTGTATTTCATTCACTAACAATGTTATAAAGTAACTAATAAAGTTGCAGGTGCTTACCAGTCGAGCTCAGTTTCCTTTTGCAGGCCTCTCTGGGTGACTCCAATGAGGTCTTCCTCCAATTGTAACACCCTGGATGTGGCCTCCTCAAGCCTCCTCTTCACTTCCTCCTTCTCCTCTTGCAGGGCCTTGGCAGAACTCTGCACCTCCTGGAAAGCATCAGATGTAGTCTGACGTTATTCGTCTTAATTCTTACGAACTGTGTCAAGATTATTGAATTATAAATAAAACCAGCTTCTAAGTATACATTAAAAATGTAATAAAGTAAAATCCCTATAATCATATTGTCAATATTGTTCATTTTTTTAATTTATATTCACATCACATAAAAAAACAGCCAGAAAATCAGCCATCACTCCCTCTTATGAATGCTGTTTTGAAACAAGGAAGATTTACGGCAGAAGACATCCAAATGAATTATTACTTTAAAGTACTTTAAGCGTGTGCTATAAAAATGTTGGATAGCGACACTGATAATACAGAGATACATATTTGTCTTGTCAAAAGTGCGATTTATGACGCCATTGGGGAGGCACACGTTTAAACAGGGCTGGATGTCTTTCACTAGGGGGTGCAAAGATACTGTTTGGCTCTGTGGAGTTTCCCCTCATTGTAAACAAAATAAGAAGAAATCACATGGAACCTTGTTTTTTGTTGTTTTCATTCATTCATTTTATACCGCTTTTTTTCCTCACGAGGGTTGCGGGGGTGCTGGAGCCTAACCCAGCTGTCTTCAGGCGAGAGGCGGGGTACACCCTGTACACTGGTCGCCAGCCAATCACAGGGCACATATAGACAAACAACCATTCACACTCACATTCATACCTATGGACAATTTGGAGTCGCCAATTAACCTAGCATGTTTTTGGAATGTGGGAGGAAACCGGAGTACCCGAACATGCAAACTCCACACAGAGATGGCCGAGGGTGGAATTGAACCCTGGTCTCCTAGCTGTGAGGTCTGCGTGCTAACCACTAGACCACCGTGCCGCCCTTTTTGTTGTTTTTTTCAACAGAAATTATTGCCACAAATATGTCTGGGTTTCTATACACCCAGATTGGTTGTATTGGTTGTCATAAGCACTGCACCGAACAATAATGAGTTGTTCAAACGCACTGCGTATGAGTATCTGTGCTTTTTGAATTCGGACAACTGCAAAAACAAATTCTGAGTGCTATAACTTTAAAAAAGATATCAAAGAAAGAAGTCGTAGCAAAATTCGCAAGTCGGGAAAAAAAGTGACATTTGTAACAGACTAGAATGAAACGTCCGTGTTGCTCGTCCATGCGTTCTCTTCGTCCCGCCACTCATCTGTGTTAAAGCTGAAAGTCATGTTTAATGTTCATTTCACTATTTGTAACGCGTCCATCCTTTTGGTACAAAATTAATGGCGAAAACCGTAAAAGCTCGACCGCCACCTGCATTGGAATCTTACCTGATTCTGTCGTTTGAGCATGGCACAGTTCTCCTTCTCCTGCTCACACTCTTTCTGCAGGCTCTCCTTGGCCGCTTCCAACTGCACCATCTCCTGCTGCAGCAGAGCCACCTTTTTGACCAGCTCGTCTTTGTCTCTCTGGGCTTCTTCCACTTTTTGCTGCACAGAGAATTTCACTTCTTGAGAAGCATTGTCGTTTTTTTCCCCAACGCTCACTGTGAAGCATGGTGGGTACAACATGGTGCTTTTGATGAGTTTAGTTTTATTGTGCATCACGCTTATTTTGGCTAAAAGATGCTGCAAGTCCATGTAAAGCAGGGGTCTCAAACACGCGGCCCGGTTTAATGTTAGTGCGGCCCACTCAAGTTTGATATGGATGCTGTATGGTATCATGTACCCAGAAAAAATTATTACGTTTGATTAATGTTCATGTTAAAGGTTAAATAACTTAATAGTTATCCTCCCTATCCGTGTGGAAGTGGTAAGTTTTTGGCTATTTAAGTTTAAAGGAAATAACTTGAAGGCTACCGTTTAGGTCGCTGGCTCTCTAGTTTGCGAGTTAGCATGTGTCTCAAGACCCTGCAGTTGCGCAATATGTTGTAAATAAAAAGAGTATAAATGTGACTATAGTCGTGTTTTGTCATGTCTACAGGGCTCTAATAATGCTTTGTTCATTTTAATCTGAAAAAAATAATTTGTCTACTCACCAACTATATGTGGTTTCTTAAGTTTTTATTATTTGCCGTTTTATTATTATTATTATATTTATTTATTACTGATTGATTTTCTTTATTCTTGATTTGTTTATTTATTTTTCATCTTATTTTGTGCAGAAAAATAAAAATTAAGACATTTGAGAACAGTGGAATGTTTTATCAGAGCTTTTATTGTAGAAAATAAAAGTTTGTATATTTTTCTGTTTTTTGTTTTTTGTTTTGGAAAACCTGATGCGGCCCAGCCTTGCCCAAACTCTAGCCCCAGTGGCCCCCAGGTAAATTGAGTTTGAGACCCCTGATGTAAAGGGATAAATAAGCCGTTTAACTGTTAAGCTATGTGTTTAAATACTTTTCCATAAGGTTTCATATTGAGATACAATATGGTTTAAGTGGACATGTCTTACGTCAGCGCCCGCAATTTAAGCATGCCGCATGATGGCGGCGTTACCTCTAGAAAGCCAGCCTTGGTGGTGACCACCAGGATGTCGGAGTTGCATTCGTCCTCCACAGTCAGCAGCTCTTCCTCTGAGGGGCTCTTGGCACGAAACAGGAAAGGTGTGCTGGCTCCCCGAATCTCCCCTTTGTGGGTCACATAGCAGAACTGGTAGAACTCGCCGTCATCATTGGGGACATAGTATCCTAGGAAAGGATGTGTGTTATGATTCAACACAAACTTATCAACTTGCCTTTTATCATTTTGTACTTTTTTTGTACTAAACAGTTAAACGGTCATCCATTATGTGGTTTATTAAAAGATATCAAATGGTGTAACGCTATAATCTTACCCTGAAAGACCACTGTTCTGTTGACTGCGGTGCCGTCCACATAGTTCTCAGGGAGGGGGGACCACAGGAATGTGTAATAGTCCCTTGCGGTACTCCAGCCGACCTGTGTGTGAGACATTGCGGGAAATCCAATCAACCAGACGTCCTCACCACATCAGTATAATATAATAACAATGGAGACGTCAAAAAAGGGAGACTCCCAAGTAGTTGCACACAGGAATCCTGCATTTGCTGAGGTGATAGTGTAACGAATATAGCAACTTTTGTGAAGAATTCTAACAAATAGAATTCTAATGATGCATCAACTCACGTTTAACTAACTAAAAATAGGGCAAAGTCTTGTACAATGGCGACCTGGAAATGCTTCAAGTGTATGCATTTTATGTGTTGGTAACTGATCTTGTTGGGAACGTCTGCCTGCCGCCATAAAACTGTCAAGATGAAGAGTCACATGTAGCGAACAGCCTTTAATGCACACCCTCTCACGTGCATCCGAAAACAAACCCCGCTTTCCATCCCACACTTTGTGACAAACAAGCGGCAAATGCGTCACTTTGCGGCATTTATCTGAGGACATATTGCCTGTGTTGTTTTTCTCACCCGTGTCCCAAAAGCCCGGAGCTACAATACAGCGATTATTTTCATCAGAGCCAGAGATAGAAGGCCCCGGTTGCGGCAAAACCCCCAGTTGTTAACCGGTGCAGTTCCAGCCTCCAGCAGTAAAGAACAGGAAGCAATTAAAACATGCACATAGTGAGTTTATGTCATTACTGAAGGCAAGCCCCCGCCAGTCCACTCATTAGTGGCGGTGGGTGAAAACTCCTGAGAGCAACTCTTTCACTTGCCTCAGACATGCCTACAATGCATATATACTATACTATACTACAATAATAATATATTTTAGTTATTTAGCTACATGAGAGAGTCAACAAAAGGTTTTAAGTACGATGCGGATCAGGCAGTGTTATCGACATGTTAAAACAAAAGCCAACAGGAGGCCGTCCAAGTGCCAGTCAGGCTGAACACACGCAGGAAGTGTTCATGAATCACATACTGAGTGAGACACGTTAATTACAAAGCTGTGCTAGCTTTCTCCAGTAACTCCCCCTGACAACCTGCCCAAACCCCAATCCTCCAGGAGCCTCGGAGCAACTTCTAGTCACCAAAGGCTGCATTCGCTAACGTGACAAGAACAACAAAATGTCTTGTATAAATTGAGATTTATGGTTGATATGATTTATGATGGTTCCTGATTCAACATTTTCACCTCAGATATGATTCTGATATTGCAGTCTTGATTTGATATCAGCACGAATCATACATTACTAGTGGTGCCACCGATCGGGATGGCCGTATAAAACTTTAAACGGAATATACCTAATACATACTTTTTGTTTCAAAGCATGACCCATTTACATTTTGGTGTATAGTTTTATCCACAATAGGCCTAATGTAGAGAGGCTAAAAGGTGCTCAATAAGGGATTTAAACCCGACATTACTCACCTCCAACACGGTCTGGCTCAAATAAGTTTTTGCCACAACGCGGGAGTTTCTCACGCTTTGCAAATTTGTTTCAGAAAGCTGCAAAAATCTTGTTCCAAATACGCAACGACATTGATCGGATTCAATTTCCCCGGTTCAAGTTTGGACATGACAGGCTTTGGACTAAACTGCATGTCTTTTTTAAGACTTTAAAGGGATAGTTGAGGATGTATGACATAACAGTGACTTTTCCCATCTGAACCTATTGTGAAGCACTTTGAAAATGTCTTCCAACATCAAGGCTAGATTTTGGGCAATATATTTTATTTACACTACTCAGAGACATCTGAGACTTATGTAAATTTGTTGACAAATACTATAATACGCGTGCTTTAATGGCATCATTCACTGTTACTGTGTAGTATATCAACAAGACACAATATCACCTCATTATTCATTCATTCTTGTACAAAGCAAAAATACTTTGATGGTTTCTCTTATATTGTAATACAGTGGACCTGAATTAGAGTCCGCCCTTATGAGCGCATTTTTTGGGTAATGTCAAAAAGTCACACAACAATTGCGTACACTCTCCAGTCATATAGGTATTTTATTATGTATTCTGTATATAAAACAGTCAATTTGTTCATAAACAAGCAGTGTCAATAAATGCTGAACATGGTTATTTACCTTGAAAATGCCAACCCAGTCCTTTGCGTGTGGTTTGATGAACTGTGTGAGGGTATAGTGACACTCCAGGGCAGCGTGAGGCAGGTAGCTCTTCCATACATTCTGGAAGATGACGTGAGCAAAGTTTGACATGTCCATGTTGTTGTCTAGTAAATGTCCGTCCCCAATCAGCGCCATGAATCAGTCAGCATCGGACAAAACTGAAATGACAAAATATTATCTGTAAGATTGGATCAATGGTACCTTAAAAAAAACATGCTATGTTAATTGGCGACTCCAAATTGTCCATAGGTATGAATGTGAGTGTGAATGGTTGTTTGTCGATATGTGCCCTGTGATTGGCTGGCGACCAGTCCAGGCTGTACCCTTTGTTATAGGCTTCAATGTTAATAACTTTGATATTTTTGTACTTGGAGCATAGAACATCTGTTTATAACTTACTAAATACATTTTTAACAGTATTAGAGCCCGAAATATATTAAGTAACACCCCTATAGTCACCTTTAGACTCCTATCTTTTACATCACAATACCATGCTGCAGGACTCGAGACGGGCGCTAGCTAGCAGGCTAAAAAGCTAGCAAGCTATACAGTTAGCCTTTGATCTTTTTCTTCTAAACTTAAAAAGCCAACTTACCACTTCCACATGGGATCGGGGGATAACTTTTTTTCCCACTTCATCATGTCAGACATGACATGGCTGACTTTGTGCGGTGTTTGTCCTAATGTTTTGTGGCATTACTATAGCCTTGTGACCAGAATGCTGCATAGCACTCGCATTTCAGTATGTTTTGACATTTATTACAATTACATAATTTTTAAAAGAACTGCAAGATTCCGAGGGACAACTGTATTGTGATACAAGCACTAATGTTTTTTTAACAGGCTCGCACCTTCATCTCCAAACCTTTCATCATTTTTAAGTAAATATGAGCAATTATATATTACTTCCTTGTAGCTAGTCGATAACAGTTGTGAAAACAGTGCCTCTGGCGTTTTAGTGGAGAATTGCAAGTCAAGCCGAAGAGCCGAATTGAATCCAAACTCCCTCTGAATGGCAGGCGTAGTGTCTACACTGTAGCATTGCCAAGCCTTGGGAGTTTCACGTTGCGTTGATGTCTTGGTAACTCATCCCTGTGAATATGGGTCAGGGTTCAGGAAAAGCAATCCTGTGAGAGGTGTTGCGTCTCAAATGTCAACAATTTTTCTCCAAGCCAACATTCAAACCAAACTCAAAACATGCACTGTCATTGTAAAAGTACACGTCTTTGCAACTCTTGTTACTCCTTGTTATGTAATGTTTGCTATTCAACAGGCTGTCAAGGACAACAACATGAAAAACGGTTATCACATTAAACAGTGTTTAAAACTGTTACGATTTCATCAAAGTGTATTTGTAGAGCTACTACATACTTGAACGTTAATGCAGTTAATGACGCAACGTATTTTTACACTTCAAGGCGACGCCTTATTACGTTTTGATCATTAAAGGAAAACTTATGAGGTTCAGAGTTTGCAAACACTCTTCTTTCTACCCAATTCAGTTGGTCCTCCAGTAGCTGACTTTTGTAAAAACATGATAGCTAAAGCTCAAAGTGTAAAAAGTGCCTCAAAGACGAAACTATCATCTGTCATGTACTGCACTTAACTGCAGGGTGAGGCCTACAGAGATTAGACTGTCAGCTATGGCTAACGCTAGCCATATGTTTTACCAAGGCAGGAGTACGCTTTCAATTTATACAATAACACAACTATTCAACGAAAACGTTACTCTACTACCGATTAAAGTACATTGTAGTAGCACAACAGTTTAACACAAAACTCATCGTCGGCACTGCAACGACTTACCTGCCAGTAGGAGGAGGACGGTTAGCTTAACGTCAACAGTTAGCAAACGCCGACTCCCGAGTTAGCTCTTCAAAGCCATATTTAACACAGCACATTTCAACAAAAAAACGCATTGCTCACAAAATAACTGAGAAAAAAAACCCTGCATACATACCCAGTTGCCATGTTTGAGCGGAGACTAAAATCCAAATTTATCATAAAAAGGAATGTTGACGCAGTTCAGTGCTTTCCCGTGTCCTCTTCCTGGAATAACAACAACACTGCGTCATTTCCGGGATAGGCAGCCACTTGGGAATCCCACCCATGTCAAAAAAAAACATGAAAAATATATTAGTAAGAAAAATGCCTTCATAGAATAAAACAAGTCGTATCAGTATGTTTAATCAATGATGAAAATATAATCAATGAAAATAATCAACGCGTATAAAATACAAGGCGTTCACATTCTGTTCGTGAGGAACTTATGACTTAACTAATATTTAGTGTAACTATATATTTGAGATGTGACTGTTTTGTAGACTGTAAACAAAAACAAAACAAAAAACAAAAATCTTGATTAATAATATTTTCAAAATAAATACAATTATTTGCAGCTAATTGTGCTTTGATCCTCCTACCAACCTCCACCCCACACAAAATAATACGGAAAAGATTACTGACACGCCCCTGCCACTCATTGGCTGAATGCGGGGGCCGTGCAGGGTTGGAACGCTTATTTGATTGGCTAAGGAATCTGTCATTGAAGAATGTAACATTACGTCAGCAGACAGAGTAAAGGGGAGACAAATATGGCGGCTGTGCTGAGGGGGACTCGGTACATGCTCAGTAGTCGGTGCAAGAATGTTGACTTTGCGATTGGTAAGGTTTTCTAACTTTACAGGTGTCGCATTTACTTGTTGGTTTTTAAACTTATTTGCTCATATAGGGCCCATTATTGCGAAAAATTGTTAAAGCGAAGTTTCAGTACATTTTTGACACACAGTTTAGCTAGTTTGGGGGTGATTCTGTTGTCATTCGGACATTTGTATGAGCTGTTTCCGTCTCAGTTTAAACTCGTTTGTAACCCAATGGTAGTTTCTCGAACCTATTCGAATGAACAGTGAACTAGACCAGCTATGGTAATGTTTTCAACTATTAAATGGCTAATGTGTGCTCTTGTCTGGTACTGCTGGTCTTGTGTTTCAGCAACATTATGTAATAACTGCACTCACTGTCGTAGGACTTTGCCCTCAGTGGCCTCTTCAGAAGGCCTGACGATTTGAGCGGGAAAACGTTTATCTACGCTTAAATGATTAAACACTTTTCTACCTGTTTACTGTTGTCGTCTGTTTATATATTCATTATTTTCATAACAAAGTAGGCAAGTTGTCTTTTAATTACAACTTATGTGTTATACTATTAACTGTATGACTGCATTAACTGCATGCTAGCTTAAATGCATAGTAGTATTTAGCCATGTTAGCTAATGATACAGAGCTAAGGTTTATGCTTTGTTCAATGAATTTGCAAAACAAATCTAGTATCCTGGCTTTATAATAAGTATTCACCCATTTTGTAAAAGCCTCCAAGAGGTCTATGGCCTCCAAGACACAGGTGGGCTTTATTGGCCTTGGCAATATGGGAAACCCAATGGCCAAGAATTTGCTGAAGCACGGCTACCCAGTCATTGCCACCGATGTCTTCCCCGAGTCCTGCAAGGAAGTTCAAGATCTGGGTGCCCAGGTGAGATAGTCAAAGATACAATCAAGCTTAATTTTTTTTACATTTTAAACTGTCTCCAACTTCTTGTTTGTGCGTTTCCACAGATTGTTGATAATCCTGCAGAGGTAGCAGATAAGGCTGACCGCATTATCACAATGCTTCCCTCAAATCCCAATGTAATTGAGGTGTATACTGGATCCAATGGTATTCTCAAGTATGCATTTCATTTGCTATATATTTGCACAAATAATTAAATTACAGTTTCCGGATTGCATTGTAACAATCTTTTTTTTTTTAACAGGAATGTGAAAAAGGGCTCCCTGCTCATTGACTCTAGTACAATTGATCCAGCTGTTTCAAAAGAGATGGCTGCAGCTGCTGAGAAGATGGGAGCAGTTTTTATGGACGCACCTGTGTCAGGAGGTGAGTTTTTTTTTTATATTCGTATTTGAACTTTAGGTAAAGTATACTATTCGATGTACAAACCCTAAGGTGCCTTTTAGGTCAGAATTTCATCTTCCCACTGAGCAACATGGTGTTTATTCTACATTATGGACATTTTTGAGGATGTGGTTTGGCTTGCTGCTGTGTTGTTATACAGTATAGGGTGGGTGGTCTAAAACTGCAGAGTTTAAATGTTTGTATTCTTTTTTTCATGTCATGGTCATATGACTGCCATTTTTGTAATATATAATTCTTCTGGGGTATGGCACACTATTGTCTCAATATTTAGCACATAAACATGTTGCATTTATAACCACAATACCTGTGTAATTGAAAGTATTCCAGTATATACATCATTATTATAGAGGATTATAACAGTGTTTTTTTGTTTTTGACTTAGACACAGGTTATTTCACTATAAGTAGAACAATATGGTTGAAGGAATGATTACACAATAAAACAATTCCATATGTGATATAGTGCAAAGTATTGCCTCACTACAAAAATAGTGGAAGTTTGTACACTTCTGGGTCAATTGAGGTCTGTGTAGATACTGGATGGTTTGATATGTCAAAAAATGTGCTTTGTAGAAGGGTTATGGGTTTTTGCCACAGTTGGACCCCACCTATACCATGAGGTAAGTTGCCATACGCTACAGCAAATGAATGGCACTTTGGTGCTAGGTGCAGAGATGTATAGTGAGGAAAAATAAGTATTTCATCCCCTGCATGGATTTCACTCTGGAGTTCTGATCTGAACTCATGGTCCCCCTGCTCAAGAAGGCAAATATGCAGTCCTGTCTGAAGTTTGCCGCTGAGGACCGTAACGCCAACCTTCCTGCAAACATTGAGGTGGAAGCGTTCTGTTTATTTATTTATTTTTTTATATTTTAAATCAAACTCCCTCCTGAAATCTGTGCAACCCTGGTGACCAATGACAAGAAACATCTGCAATCTAATTTGCCACTTAATCAGATTAATTTATAACCTTTTTTTTATTTTGTACACATATAATTCATCAAATCCCCTTTGCCAAGACTATGTCGGCCTGTTATGATCATCTATTTTCCCCACAGTCCTTGACCCAATAAAAACTGACCGGACCCTTTTGGAGACATTTGGGGAATGTTGCACTCTACTGAGCAGAAATTATATGAACTGTAAGACTATATTGCTTGAATAATATAGTCTTGTGCTTTTTTTGTTTGTTTTTTTTACAATTTATTATTTTTCATTACTAGCTTGTGACCGCTGTACTATGTAAAGTTGAAGTCCTATGTTGTTGCTTTAACTAGCATCTACGACTAACTAAAGTCATGGGACTTATTGACAAAGATGGCGACGAGGCAAGGGCCAGAGGAGGGACCTCCTTTTGTGTTTTGCTATGAGTGATTTCTTGAATTCAGTATTTTCTCATCCTTTTTAATTACTTTTGACACTTTCTTTGTATGTTATTTTGCAGCTGAAGATCAGAGACTTGGTTAGCATAGAGCTAGAGTCAACCGGTGATGACATCAAGACAAGTCGGGCCGAAAATGTGGGTTACGGTTTTTATCTTGCGACCATGCTAACGATGTGTCATTAAAAATGGTAATGGTTTTATTTAATTTGAACATGCATCAGATTATAATCAGTTCACAGTTCCACATGTCCAAAAGGACTAGGAAGAAGCAAAGCTTATTAAATCCTACCCCTCCATCTGGTACTTTTACAATCAGTAACTGTTACATTTGTTCACTTCCTGCTTTCCATAATACAGTTTAAGGGTTTTTTTTGTTTTTAATAATGCACCTCGTGCCGAAGTACGAGGCCATATGAAAAATGTTGCGAACAAAATAAAACTGAAAGAATTGCAATTCAAACTGAAAAATACGCACTCTGTGCTTTTCGCTAACTGATGTTCCACTTGCTTGAAATGTTGTACGTTAACCGGAGCGCTGTTTCTCGGGAGGTCCACGCAGAACAGAAGGTCTCTTCATCTCTTATCTCCTCAAATTAAAAGTTTGCCACGGCCTCACTAAAAGCGCACATAGTTTGAAGTGCGTCAGTGTCGTGTGACATAAGACTGAAATGTGCGTCTGACTTCAATCGCCAAGCTGTAGATCATAGGAGGGGAAACTTTTTTTTTTTTCGAGCAGCAATCAAAAGAAGTACAGTGGCTGGCAATTCCTGTATAATCTTGTATGGTTGAATCATAAACTTTAAAAGCGCACATGGTGTTGGGAACCTAATTGAGTCAGCATGTGTCTTATAGTTGATTCTTCATGTGAAATAATGTAAGGACCCGCCTAGTTTCAGCGGTTGTGATATCCCATTGACTGTATTTGACTTTTGATGTATAGGCTAATTCATTGATGAGTGTTGCCTTTCTGAAGTTTCAATCCCCATTGGCTTTTTTGGGGGGAATCTTCTAAAGCGATGATGTTTAAATGAGGTTATACATCTTCACCTAGAACCAAATTATATAGTGCCAGATTGCTCACAAGACCAAAGAACTGGGAAACCTTATGGAAATGTTGGCTTCTTTCCATTAGCTTCCTGTAAACGTTGATGACTGATTCCAACATTTCCTGGTACTCCTGTGGCTCGGGTTTTAACCCCGTATTAACCAGCATGATTCTGTCAATTTAGACACTTCGAAGTTTGCGTTCAAGTCTGTTTGTCGTAGATTTATGCTCCTTTTTATCGTTGAGCTTCTCTTTTGACTTGAAATTGATACCGTATGCCGTGATAACAGATAACTATCTGTTTTTTGGTTCCACTGTGAGTAAGACGTGAGCATGAGCCCACATGGCAGTTTTATGATCTGATTTTCCTCTGACTGCTTTTCATCCAGCCATGCATCAAAACTCTAAAGAACAATATTAAGCTCGGAGCAAACCATGACTGTCACATGATTTCCATTGTAGGTGTGGGCGCTGCCAATTCGGGAAAATTGACTTTTATGGTGGGAGGAGCCGAGGAAGAATTTACTGCTGCCAAAGAGTTACTCAGCTGCATGGGGGCCAACGTGATCTACTGTGGTCAAGTTGGAACTGGACAGGTATGAACTGACAAGTCTGTCTGGGACAAAAGAAAGCAATTTCTTTGCCTGTTTGCTGAACTTGTGTGCCAAGTTAAGATGTATAAACTTACGTCAAAGTTATTTTTACTCTTTTTTTCTGGATTCTAGGCTGCCAAAATCTGCAACAACATGCTCCTCGCTATTGGAATGATTGGGACATCCGAAACGATGAATTTGGGGATCAGGTAACACAATCTTGTAACAGGAAATTGATCATAAATGTAAAGGAATCAAATCACGGCGGCAAATGCATTCGTTTTCCTTTTACTCCCAGACTTGGTCTTGATCCCAAACTGTTGGCCCAGATCCTAAACATGAGTTCGGGGCGTTGCTGGTCCAGTGACACCTACAATCCTGTGCCTGGAGTGATGGAGGGGGTACCCTCAGCAAATAACTACCAGGGAGGCTTTGGCACCCAGCTCATGGCTAAGGTCTGTGTGTTCATTTCTCCTAATGTAACGTCCCATATACTGTTGGTTTGCCGTCTCCATGCATGCCCATAACAAACGGCAACACACGTCTTTCTTTGATTTTTTTTTATTATTTTTTTTACACTTTTGATCGCAGTCAAGTGGTTAGCGCACAGACCTCACAGCTAGGAGACCCGAGTTCAATCCCAGCCTTGGAAATCTCTGTGTGGAGTTTGCATGTTCTCCCCGTGCATGCGTGGGTTTTCTCCGGGTACTCCGGTTTCCTCCCACATTCCAAAAACATGCTAGGTTAATCGGCGACTCCAAATTGTCCATAGTTATGAATGTGAGTGTGAATGGTTGTTTGTCTATATGTGCCCTGTGATTGGCTGGCCACCAGTCCAGGGTGTACCCCGCCTCTCGCCCGAAGGAGGGAAATTTTTTACTCTAAATACTCTAAATTGAGTATTTTGAAGCATAAAAATATCGAAGCAAACTAAAATACATTCAAATTGTGAATGTAGTATTCTATATTGGTCACTAGGTGTCAGTGATTGGTTCGGTGAGATGAGCACCTGACTCGATCGCCAGAACAACAGGCTTTTATTGCAGCTCAAAAAACATGAATTTAATAATCATAATAATAACACAGGCTGCATGGTAGACGAGTGGTCAGTGTGCAGGCCTCACAGCTTCTCACCCGAACACAACTGGGATAGGCCCCAGCACCCCCGACCCTCGTGAGGATAAGCAGTAGAAAATGAATGATCAAAGCACCTTAGCTGAAATAGTTTAGTTAGACTGCGCATCTCCAAGTGTGTTCGATTTTTTTCCCCATAATTTAAGATACAATTTGGGAACCTATTTAACAATGAAAACATTTAAGGCGAAAGAAATCGGACCATTTTCTTGTAATAACAAGAAATTGTACACAATGTTATGGCGTATAATGACATGAAGGCTGTGAGTCAGTGTTTCTTTTAAGTTGTGATCTTTTCATTTCCAGGATCTCGGGCTGGCCCAGAACACAGCCACCAACACCAAGACCCCTGTGCCGCTCGGCTCTTTAGCCCATCAGATATACCGGATGATGTGCGCCCGCGGTTACGCCGCCAAAGATTTCTCCTCTGTATTCCAGTTCTTGCGTGAGGAGGAGGAGGGGGGACAGTAACGTGTGCCTCCTCCATCAGACAAAGCCTTACTAATACAGCAGGGCCTGCTGCCATAGCGGAGCGAAGGGGGTGCAGTTGTCGCCCCGCAAATGTGTCAAAAGACAAGAGTTACATGAGGTCCCTTCCCAATCAATCAACAGGTCAGGTCTTCTGGGCACTTTTTTTCCCCTTTTCATATTTGCTGAAAATGCAACACTCCTTCCACTTTCAGAGGCTACATAATCCAACATGCAGAGCATTGAAGACCGCCACAACAATGACACTTAAACACGAAATGAGCCAGGTGGGAATTTTACTAGTTACAAGAATGGGACTGTATTTACTGTTATCGCTTTTTTTCGTCATCATTTTTATGTTAGGATTTTCTCTGTTTATTGGGAATGATTTCTGAAGATTGGAAATGTGACTTTGGCCTAAAGGTGTCATCTTGCAAAGAAATAAAGACTATGTCTTCGACTTTGTTAACTTCATTAAACCTACACTACTAATTAACGTCCTATGGCGTCATAACTAAGTTTAATTTAGCTTTAGACATTAAGTTTCCGCTGCTAAGTTTATACAGCATCACTCATTCAGTAGTAAGCTAAGAAATAATCACCCAAGACCCAAACCAGGTTTGCAAATAATCCCCATTGGTACACAATAAACTTGATGCATTTTTCCCCAGAACATTTTTGGACCAGGATCTGTGGTCTTTTCATCCCCGCTTTTGGCTCGGGCATGTTTCTGATCTACTTCTCCAAAGAGCCACTGAGGGGCCAAGGTGCCACGGGTCATGCGATCACAAGACAACCCCATAAAAAGTCCATTAAGCACTGAAGGCTGAGAGGTTGTGTTGTCATCTGCTTGATAGGTACTGCAAACACAGCAGTACTTTGCTCTCAGGCCTGCATGGAAAACTGTCACGCCAACTCGCACCCGTTTTTGCTCAAAATGTTTCAACCATTCTAACAATACTTTTTCATGTATTTCGTTTTTGATGTAACATCGGTTGTAGACTAAGCTTTATCCTGTTAATCCAAATTAACAAAAAAATTTGACCATTTTAAGATTTTTAAATTAAATCATATCTCTTGAAAATTAATACATGTCTACAGACCAAAAAAAGATGGTGTTTAACTAATTTTTTATACATAAAGTCAGGCCTAAATGGATTTTTTATATTAAAGAATGTATTAAAATGGCAGAAAAATATCAACTGACACAAATTTTGTTTCCCCTTAACCTCTTAATAACATTCATTTTGATTCTAATTACTTTTTTTTTATATAAGAAAATACATTTGGTCATATTAACCCATTACAAGAATAATCACACAAAGTTAATCTATCGAGTTATTTTCCCCCTGAAATGTGCTCCGGCACTTCCCTGTACAAGCTATGAAGTCGCTCCATAAAAATTTATTGCCTCCAAAAGGTGGGAAAATTCTATTAAAATATATAAAAGGGTCCCCGATTTAGGTTAACATATATTCCTTATTGAGTCTGCAGAGTTGACTTCCTAAAACACAGAATGTTGTTTAAAAATTCAACCATAAACAGCTTTTTTTTAAGTTTATTTCACTATAACCTTGAAAGCTTGTATATATCATTTCCACACATATATATTACATTTGGAGAGAATACTTTTCTTGTACTGAAAAGGTCAATTATGCAGGATATTAAACTATTGTGCAGGTTTCAATGTGGATATTTAATGTTTTTTTTAAGATTTTGTTTTTTTGTGAAGCTTTTTCTTGCCATTTAACTGTGTCTTCTCTTCTGGCCTCTTGAGGGTCTTTTGTCTTTCAACTTGACTTTGGACTCCAGCCGCGTCCTGACCCCCCCCCCCCACCGCACCCCTACCCCTGTCTGTGGTGGACTGCAGCCAAATGCTGGTATGTTATTGCCCTTTTTATTATTATTATTATTTTGTGTGTGTTTGTATGCTTAAAGTATTTGTGGCCCCAAATTATGAATGCTGGTTTGATTGAATGTTGGGTTCAATTCACAAAATTAGGGTGATTGGATTATACCAACCATTTTAAAAGGGGTAAAATTTGTTCTACTTTTTGCTTTTGAAGCCATTAAAGCACCCCTGCAAAAAAATATAGTTGACATAAATAAATGGGTGCATAAAATGGCATCTTATTAGCAGTTTTGAGGCTATTTAATGAGAAATAGTATGTGCGGACAAGCTGCATTATCTCCTGCGCAGACCTTTATCATCTCCTTTGCATGTCACGTGTTTGGCCCGGGCCAATAACGTCGCTACGCTTCCGTCTACTGTGGTGGTATCGTTACCCTGCCACAGAGTCGGTGTCTGGGTTGCGTTCAGTCGTGCAGGGGGGGTGTTTCGGGGAAAAGAGCCGGATTCCGTGCATGTGGCGGGACATGCTATGACCGCGTCACTGCTGCTGCACTCGCACTGGGCCGATCCGGTGATGTTCGTGTATGACAGCAGCCTGGAGGAGCGCGGCAAGAACATGGACGGCTTCCCCGGGGGCAACTTTGCGCCAAGCCAGTGCAGGAATTTGTTGGCGCATCCCACCTCGTTGGCTCCGAGCACCGCCTACGCCAGCAGCGACGTGCCCGTGTCCGGTGTAGGGGAGCCGGGGAAACAATGCAGCCCGTGTTCCGCCACGCAGAGCTCCCCCAACGCGTCACTCCCTTATGGATACTTTGGCAGCGGTTACTACCCGTGCAGGATGCCCCACGGCGGCGTCAAGGCCTGCGCTCAGCCCCCGTCCTTCGGTGACAAGTACGTGGAGTCCTCCGTGCCCGGCGAGGACTTCTCCAACCGGGCCAAAGAGTTTACATTTTACCAGGGCTACTCCCCGGCTCCGTACCAGGGAGGGTACTTGGACATGCCCGTGGTCCCCGCGTTGAGTGCGCCATCTGAGCCGAGACACGACCCCCTCCTGCCCATGGAGCCCTACCAGCCTTGGTCCATCACCACCAACGGATGGACTGGCCAGGTTTACTGCAGCAAGGAGCAGTCCCAGGCCCCCCTGTGGAAGTCCTCTTTGCAAGGTAGACTATTTTTGTTTTGATTGTTTTACATTAATAAGCCGATATAGAGCCTATAATATATATATATATATATAATATATATATAATATGTTATTGAATATTCGGATATTTATTCTTAAATTGCAACAATAAGCAAGTTTTTTTTTATTAATTTACGTTTGTTTAGCACCACAATAATGCAAAATAATATTGCTATAATATATAAATAAATAAATAATATATAATATATATATAATATATAAATAAATAATATTGCTAATATATGCTTTTGTCAATTTTAGTGAAAATAGATGATTTATAAAATATGTAATAATGTACACCTTTCATCTGCAAGTAATTCAGGAAAAAATAAGAAGATATTTCAGTGTTTGCCTTTTTCGAACATACAAATTGTCTAGACTGACTTATTTTATGAAACTTTTTTTTAATTTGGGGGGGGGTGAAAAAAATATTGTGCAATAATTTAGGGATAATTTAGGAAAAAATAAGAAAATGATTCGTATCGAAAATGCTCATATTTTAAGTGCATCTCCGTGCAGAAATACACATATAAAATAAATACAATGTAGCCTTGATATAATATAATACAATATTAACAATTTTATGCGTGATATTTAGTTTTTCCCGTTTACAATAATGAATAATTTTCACAAACTGTATTTACTTGATTTGTTTCACAACGTCAAAAACGTTTACCCACATTATATCATATATTCATGTTTTTATTCAGCTTTAAATAAGATTAGTTTAAAAGTAATTAATACTAGTACAGTAGTACAATTTTCAGTAGGAAAGAAACATTTTGAAATGACCCCTCCAATTAAATACCAGCTGTGATTAAATGTGCCAACATGATACTTTATGATATTTGAGAAATATACGAATAAAAAAAAAGCACTGTAGGCCATTTCAGATATTTAATTAAATGTTTCTCATTCAATAAAATAGCATTTTTGGTTAAATTAATTAATTAAGAATGTTTTGTGTGTTCCAGCAGGTCGTTATAGTGTATAGCATTAATATTTGTGTTGCATTATTTGACTGTTTTAAGTTTCTATCCAATTACATTCATTTTTTTATGCTTTTTAATGCTTTTTACGCACATTATTTTGATTAAATGTGACTATTTTCGGCCAATAATGTACAATAAACGTACGCACGAATGAAATAATTTAGTATAATAGCTCAATGGGGATTTATAATGTATGTTTTTATTGTATTTCTGTGCGTAAAAAGGCTCAAACTAACGTTTCTCCAACGTTTACAGACAACACATCTGGAGGATGTGGAGATTCCCAAGTGCGCCGTGGAAGGAAGAAGCGTGTTCCATACACCAAAGTGCAGCTGAAGGAACTGGAAAGGGAGTACGCCACCAATAAATTCATCACCAAGGACAAAAGGAGGAGAATTTCCGCCCAAACCAACCTGACGGAGAGACAAGTGACAATCTGGTTTCAGAACCGGCGCGTAAAGGAGAAAAAAGTGGTCAATAAATTCAAAAGCTCCTGTTAGCTGCTCGTCGAGTTTGGACACGGACGTGCCTTGATCACAAATAAACTGACTTATAATTTATTACCTTAAATTGTGTCGCCAGTGTGCCTCCTTTTCCACCCCCTCCACCCCCCCCCCCCCCCTACCACTCTGGTTCTCTCCATTGCGCGTTTTAATTGGAAGCAGTCCACGGGGAGCGTTGACAGAAGCTCGGAACTTTGAGTTCAGCCGAGCCAGCATAAACTTCCACTTTTTCATCGAAATCACTGCCTTGTCACGCACGACATCTTTTACTGGTCTTTTAATTCAATCCCATTGGTTGCATGAATGTCACCGGAAATGTGGCTAAGTTGTATTTCAATCAACAAACATGTCACAAACAGGCCTTTGAGATAAATTTATATTTAGTTAGCAAAGAAACAGGCTGAAAAAAAATCATATTAATTCCCATTTTATCAACAGTCTCTTCTTATTGATTTGTATTTCTTTCGTTTGTCACTTCATGTCATTTTTTTTAAATAATGAATATCCTGGTTTTATTTAAATTGTAAATATTACAATTCCCTATTTGACTGCAATTACCAAAGTGTTTTTTTTTCAATAAATGTGTTAGAGCCTTTGACGTTTTCATAATTGATTAATTATTACTCCAGGTAAGTAATTCCATAAAGTTGTTTCCTAGTTTGGTTGTATTGAATGTTGTTGTTAGTGTTTGTAGCCATCTAGTGGCCACAGTGTGTAAGTACAGTCAATGCTTTCTTAATGGTGTGTATTCTTCTTTAACAGGTGACTTCATTCATTTTCTAGGCTTATCTTCACGATGGGTGCTGGAACCTATCCCAGCTGAGGTAGGGTACACCCTGGACTGGTGGCCATGCAGCCAATCACAGGGCACATATAGACAAACAACCATTCACACTCACATTCATACCTATATGGACAATTTGGAGTCGCTAATTAACCTAGCATGTTTTTGGAATGTGGGAGGAAATCGGAGCATGCAAATTCCAGACAGAGATGGCCGAGGGTGGAATTGAACTTGGGTCTGTGCACTAACCATGTGCACCAAATTCATGTTTTTGAGCTGCAATAAAGGCCTGTTGTTCTGGCGATCAAGTCAGGTGCTCATCTCACCGAACAATCACTGACACCTAGTGACCAATATAGAATACTACATTCACAATTTGAATGTATTTTAGTTTGCTTCAACATTTGTATGCTTCAAAATACTCAATTTAGGCCAGAAAAATGCCACAAAAATGCAGTTTTTAAATGACACCTTTTATGAAGGTACAATTACTGTAGAAAAACAACTGCAATCAAGTATTTTCGATAACTTGCAATGAGTCTCTTACAGCGCTGTGGAGGAATTTGGACCCACTCATCTTTGCAGAATTGTTGTCATTCGGCCACAATGGAGGCTTTTCCAGCATGAAGCGCCATCTTAAGGTCATGCCACAGCATCTCAATCGGATTCAGGTCAGGACTTAGACTAGGACTCTCCATTGTTTTCATTTGGTTTTTCTTCAGCCATTCAGAGGTGGACTTGCTGGTGCGTTTTGGATCATTGTCCTGCTGCAGAACTCAAGTCGGTTTCCGTTTGAGGTCACCAACAGGATTTTTGGGTAGACAGCAGAATTCATGCTTCTTCCAGGTCCCCAAGCAGCAAAACCGCCCCAGACCATCACACTACCTCCACCATATTTTACTGTCGGTATGATGTTCTTGATCATTTGTCTCGCAAGTATTTTCTCGAATATCTTGGAGAGCATCAAGATGTTTTCTGGCAAAATTGAGACAAGCCTTAACATTTTTGTTCAGCGGTGGTTTTGGTTTTTTGGTTTTGGAGCTGTAGTCATGAACACCGACCTTAAGTGAAACCTATAGTTCTTTGAATGTTGTTGTGGGGTCTTTTGTGACTTCTTGGATGAGTCATCGCAGCGACAGGGTTCACCACTGTTTCATGTTTTTGCCATTTGTGGATGCAGTCTCTCACTGTGGTTTGCTGGAGTCCCAAAGCTTTAGAAATGGCTTTATAACCTTTTCCACACTGATAGATGTTAATTAATCTCAGGTAAGTTGCTTTTTGGGGGCGGAGGCAGGGGGGGGGGGCTTCACATCTTTACACAGGTACTTATGTAGGTTTGGACTTAAGTGGAAAGTTTGACTTAAAAATTACATTTTGTGTTCAGTTGTGTTATCATTGATATATATATAATATAATATTTACAGTATTTATAGTATAATATTTAAATTTGTTTGATGATCTGAAACATTGCAGTGTGACAAACGTGAAAAAAATCAAGAAGGCGGCAAACACTTTCACACCACTATGTATGTATATATATATATATATACATATATATATATGTATGATATATATGCACCTAATATTGATATGCTTGATTCTAATTGATTCCATTTTCCTTTGCTATACAGTATTTCCAGGAGGCTCATGAAAAGGTAAGCTAAATGTTTCTTTACATAATTTTGGGAAATTACTTTGTTGTTGTTGATTATTATTATTATTAACCCTAGGGTTAATAACCCTAACCCTATTAATATATATCACTATGTAATATTCTATGATATATAATATATCAAAATATATTATTATTATTATTATTATTGATTATATTTATGTTTTATCGTTGTGATTTCCCTGGTTTACACACTAAATTATTATTCATACCATATTTCTATCAAGTTGTCTGGTTAGATACACTGCCTCGTTTCTTAGTTGTTGTTATGTCGCCCTCTATCGGCTGAGTAAGCGAATTGTTTGTGTGTTGCTATATAGTATGTAAGAGTAGAAGTTAAGTAGTATTTTTGCACAGAAAAAAAATATCAATGTTCCAGTTAAAATTTTTAAAAGAAAGTATTTGGAAACTATTACTTCAAACTCGAAAGCCATCGAAGACATTGTGAAGTTTTATAAAATGTTGTTTGCAGCTGGCGCTTTACTCCATGTAAAGACTTACAAAGGTCACATAGGTGAGGGATAAAAACCATTCCACTCTTTTATATATTTAGAGAAAAAACATATTCAGGCTTAGTAGTATTATCATATCAACATTATCAACTGCCTTTTTAAATACATTTCCCCAGTTATGGACTGTAAATGTCGCTGGGGCCGCACTTTAGACACCCCTGCTGTACACTAAACCCAAGAAAAAATTAGTTAGGGTTAGCAAAATAAAACAATCTGCATGCAACAAGCGACTAAAACGATGTCGTGAATATTCCAGCTGTTTCCTTGTCGATTTTTGGTCATCATTTGAAGTCCAAAGGTGTGGTTCTTACTTTACAACAGCCATGTTTGTTATGACTTCCATCCCAAATGAAAGCACCTCTCTGGGATTCATGGAATAACACGCATTATGAGGCTACGGTTAACCCAAAATATTTATTTGAAAACCTCTTTGGTGGGCGAAACGTGCCAAAAACTAGACCGCTCTAGAGGCTGAAACGGTTCACTAAAGAATGTAAAAGAACATTTCATTATAGGACTATAAGATTAGAAGATTCTTTCATGACTCAATTCATGTGTTTGCAGTCAATTGGGGACTATATTTAAATACAAATATTTTTACATTTGGACTTACTTATTAGATATAGTACTAACATATACAGGGGATGAAACTATTGACAATTTGTTATGAATTATTTGCATATACTTCAATACATTATTTTCTCCAACAATGATATAAGCTTATAAATATTTTTTAATTTTTGATTAATTAAATAGTAATTTAATTAGTATTTTAAATAATTAAAATATATAGTTGCATAGGTTAATTAATTAATTAATTAATTTTAAAAATAAATAATACTTATTATAAATAAATTAAATAAATAAATAATAAATATTTAAAAATATATAATATGCCCCATATATCAAACTTGGACATCCTTTTTTAATCATGCTATTATATTATTATATTTGTATTATCATTACATCACATTTTACCTAATTTTTTACTTAAATTATTATATAATTTCATCTTAAAAATTCTTTTTTGTTAATATTGGATAATTTAACAATACATAAACACAACAAGATCTCCCATTAGTTTTTCAACAATATAACTTTATTAACACATTTTGGAAAAACAGACAGGAAGTGATATATAGCGATCTTATCATGCTAGTATTGATCCTATACTGGTACTACACTTACGTAGTATCGCTGCTATCTTATATTTAATATTTGGATCTACCCCCCAAACCCCCCCTCATTCCCTGCCTTGTACCCCGCCTCTTCCTGCTTTGAATACATAAGCTACGCCGACATAACACACTCATTAGTTATCTTTATCACCGGCTAATGATAGCAATTTGGCTAAGTTTAGCTACGTCATAATAACCACACAATGACACTAAATTGTCATTGTTGGTTCTCTGCTGGTTTTGTGTATACTGCAGTACTTATTGAATAGTGTGTGTCTGTGGTGGTAATGCAGACCTACCAACATGTACACAATTATAGTACTCAACATGCAATTTGTAATATTATCAATTTGCCTTGTATTTCTAATCTGGACGGGTGGGGGGGTTATGTGTGTTCTTATAGGGAGGGGGGGCATGACAAAATAACGGCAAAGCATCGGCAGACAATAACATTTGCTAAGCAATCGCATACAGTCCCCTTTAACATAAGAGGTGTTATTGGTTGTTGCCCCCGTTGCCTTGGTAACCTCATCTTTAGAGCTCAACCTTTGCAGTGTGTCAGCTGCAGAGAATGCATTAAAGCAGGGTGCGGTTGGACTCTCAACCTGCAAAACACCACATGTCATTTAGGTTGCAGTGTTCTTCAGCCAAGGTCAGAAGCGGGACTTTGGCGTGGAGAAAAAGGAAAGAAGTCATATAAGTCGTGGAGTTAAGGTGTGTACTTCCTTGGGTGGGGGGGGTTCTACTCAAACTCACCTCTTTTAGAACAAAAACTGGACACAAGAGTCGGTTTAAGTACTAATGTGTACTAATGTGATGCTTTTATTTTGAAATTTTGTTTGTGATGCGCTCCACTCCATCCAAATTAATGACCTCTCTTTTCCTTTTTTGTTTTCCACGCTGCACTTTATGACAGTTCTGTCGTGATTTATTTTGGTCTTTAGGTCTCACATTACAGGACGGATCCACTTGGAAGCCTTTTTCAAAGTGGGGTGGTGTGTGTGTGTGGGGGGGGGGGGGGGGGTATGCACCTGTTTTACAATTGTCCTTTTGACAATTTAGATGTCGTGGTGTACATAAAGTTTTATTTTGTATACTTTCCCAACCACAATTAGTCCAAAGTGACAGTATCTGTTACTTAATGCCGCAGTATTGCGGTGATTTATGTTGGCGCATAAAATACAATACACACTAATACAAAGTAGCGTTAGAAAGTTGTAATAAATGTCAAGTAATACTCCCTGTTTAGTATTTAGTACTTATTCATGATCTTTAATCCTATATAGTAAAAAAAAAGGAGCGTGTGTACTTTAAGGACCTTATCCTGCGTAGGACTTTAGTATTATTACATACAGTGCCCTGCTAATTATGTTTATTAAAATTTATTTTGATATTTACATTTATTTTTGTTTATCTTAATTGTAGATTAAGCATACTTTTGTATAATTATAATACATGTTACTATAATAGTTCATGTTTTCGAGATAAGCTAACCGAACTTTGAAAAAGTAAACAGGGTCTCTTTTTAAAAGAAAACAGTGTTTTTCAACGAATTTTGACAATTTACTGTAAGAATAATGCAAAATAACGCCCTGCTAATATAAATATACTTAAATGTGAAGGCAGACGTTCATATGACACATATAACAATAATAATAATGCTATTTAAATATTACCTTTCAGTACAAACTCGGGGGTAAAAAACCGATATGTGACGCCCAAAACCATGAAAAACGTCCTTTATCATGCTAAGTCGGTTAAAGTTTCCAAACAGACGAACGAACAAAAAGCCTCACAGTAATAACTCAAAGCGTGGGAGTGTTTCAAGATGAGAAAAAGCTTCCAAAAACGGATCGAAATGATGCAAAATGTATTTTTCCTCCTGCCTTTGCAGCCAAGAGGGCGGCCATTGAGTCATGGGCCCCACACTAAAGGGCGATATGTCATGCTCGTGCCAGTGGTCACATGACTCCCGGACCCGACATGGCTCCTCACGTCAGCCTAAGGAGCAAAAGCGCTCAGAGATTCCGCCTCATTAAAGTCACTGCAGCCCAACCCGGCACAGCAGCGATGTGAGGATTATTAAGGAACGGAATATGGATTTGGATGCTTCGAATATGTATTTACCGAGCTGTACTTACTACGACTTCACGGGTCTGCCTCACTATCTCACGCAGGGGCAGTCCTCCTCTTGCCCGGTGGCTTACTCCTACCAGTCGGCGTTGCCTCAGGTTCCTTCCGTGAGAGATGTTGCGTTCAGGGACTACGGCATCGATAGTGCAGCTAAGTGGCACCACGGTAGAGGGAGTCTACCTCACTGCTACGCTGACGACGCCTGGACAAACGGGACCCCCAGAGGCGGGGATGTTCCCGGGAAAGGCGGGGGTGTCCACACCGGCTCAGGGGGCTTCCACAGCGGCGTGGGGAGAAACGGAGTCTTACCGCAGGCTTTTGATCAGTTTTTCGACTCGGCTTATGCGGGAGCTGAGCACGGAGTCACGCCGACTCAGCACGCGACACACTCGGATAGACAACAACTCGTAGTCGGCAAGACGAGCCCAGCTCCGGATCCTCCGGCACCGGGCTCCGTGACCGCGGACAGCTGCAGCCCCAAATCGTCACCCGAGCTCGGCGAGGAGGCGAGCAGCAAGGGAGGCAGTGAGTATACTACTGGAGGGACTCGAACAGCTTTTCCTCTTATAAAGACTTTTATATGCAATTTTATACCCTCCTAAGCTTTATGGTTACTTTTAACACACTGAAAACTATTTTTACAAATTCCACCACACCATGTGATTGGCGTGAAATTAGCCGTGAAATTATTATTATTATCTTAAAATCCTACTTTTTAGCCCTTTTTTAATCAGCAAAACTCCACTTTTTATTCAATTTTATTTATTTTTTCTGCCTTTTTTTGCTATAAATATCAACAAAGCAGTTAATCATTGACTTTAACTGCACAATATTCAAACAAGAACATTTTCTCACACTTTTTGTGATGTTTAACAGTTTAAAAGAGCAGTTCTAAGCATCATTAAGCGACTTAAACGTGAACTTTAACTAGGCTGGGCTCTTATTAACACTTTCTACCATACCTTGAACAACTTTACGCACCAAAAAATGCAAATAAGCACATTTTCTTACACTTTTTTTGTAATTGCGAGCCATTTAAAAGAATCACAGACTGAACATGAACTTTGTGTTCCTATCAACACTTTCTGCAATACAATCAACAACTTAACCGCAAAAAAAATACGCAAATAAGCACATTTTCTCACACCTCACAATGATTGAGCCTTAAAAAACAGCACTTATCCTCACATCCTAACAATAACCAGCGACTTAAAATGCAACTATTGGTGTTTTATTGTGTAATGAACAACTTTAACTTGCGGGAAAAGTGCAAATTAGCGCATTTGATTGCATTTTTTTTAGGCTCCCCTTTAAACTCTTGTAACTCCTAACGTGTTCTATAATATAATAATGTAATGTAATGACCAACCTCAGCTGAGAAAAACGTAAATATAAATATAAATATAAATATAAATATAAATATAAATATAAATATAAATATAAATATAAATATAAATATAAATATAAATATAAATATAAATAATGTAATGTAATTTAATAAAATTTTATAAAATATAATATAATATAATAAAATTTTATAAAATATAATATAATATAATATATATCTAATATGTAAATAATATAAATAAATATATATGTATAAATCTGCATCTTAGTCATACTTTTGTCATTATTAAAGGGCATGCACGGCCACGTGCATCACCTCAACATTAACTATTGATGTCCTGTAATATAATAAACATCAACCGTTATGAATATCATTCCAGATGATCATTTATCTCACGTTTCCACCATTTTTACGTGTTTTTTTTTTGTGTGTGTGTGCAAAAACTCCAACCCCACGCACGACTATATAGCCGGGCCTTTAATCCAGCTGTCAAGTGTTTGGGTTTTAAGAGCTGCTTATAATTTTAATGAGCAATATGTGTACAAATTTACTGGTTTTGCGGGGATTTAATATACCCACGCAGCTGCTAGAAGAAACCCTTTTTACGCACAGCCAAGTGAAAACCAAAACTGGACTATTTATTCATGTCTGACTCCGATTTTGATATCCATTTCAACCCCCTGAGACCACCTCAGTTTATGTAACAGTCACATCCTAGTCTTATGATATTATGATATTGTGTTTTTTTTATTTTATTTTAATTACAGGTGCGCAAAGGACTCGCAAAAAGAGATGTCCTTACTCCAAGTATCAAATCAGGGAGCTGGAGAGAGAGTTCTTCTTCAGCGTTTACATCAACAAAGAGAAACGTCTTCAGCTTTCCAGGATGCTCAACTTGACTGATCGACAGGTGAAAATCTGGTTTCAGAACAGGAGGATGAAGGAGAAGAAACTGAGCAGGGACCGTTTACAGTACTACACCAGCAACCCCCTCTTGTAAAAAAAAATGGACGCTTCCACATCACAACACATGGACCCCCAATGGGATTGCATTGTTATTCTTTCTTGCTTTATTATTATTATTATTATTATTATTATTATTATTATTTTATGCTAATATAATTATTTCCATGCTCACATTTACACGCACAAACAAAACTACCAACTGGAATCAGTTTATTTGTACAATACTTCATTTAATTATAGCGTGAAGAAAAGAAAAAAAGGGTTATTTTGTTTTCTTATTGACCTTTTTTTTCCAGTGATGCCACGCCCACTTTATGTCTGTTTTTAAACAGGCATAAAAGTTGTATTTATATTTTTTAAAGCACTCTGAATCCCCTCCAATGAAACATCATATATAAATATAAATATAAATATAAATATAAATATAAATATAAATATAAATATAAATATAAATATAAATATAAATATAAATATAAATATAAATATAAATATAAATATAAATATAAATATAAATATATGTAATGTAATTTAATAAAAATTGATAAAATATAATATAATTTAATAAAAATTGATAAAATATAATATAATATAATAAAATTTGATATAATATAATATAATATAATATAATATAATATAATATAATATAATATAATATAATATAATATAATATAATATAATATAATATAATATAATATAATATAATATAATATAATATAATATAATATAATATAATATAATATAATATAATATTAAAAATGGACGCTTCCACATCACAACACATGGACCCCAATGGGATTGCATTGTTATTCTTTCTTGCTTTATTATTATTATTATTATTATTATTATTATTATTATTATTATTATATGCTAATATAATTATTTCCATGCTCACATTTACACTACAAACAAAAACACCAACTAGAATCCGTTTATTTGTACAATACTTCATTTAATTATAGCGTGAAGAAGAGAAAAAAAGGGTTATTTTGTTTTCTTATTGACCTTTTTTTGCAGTGATGCCACGCCCACTTTATGTCTGTTTTTAAACAGGCATAAAAGTTGTATTTATATTTTTTAAAAGCACCCTGAATCCCCTTCCAATGAAACACTATCCCTTATTTTTATTTTTATATTGCAGCAACATGCCTGATATTATAACATACCCCCCCCTTCACCCCCCCCCCCCTCCAAGCAGACTCAGTAATAGGATCTGCTGCAGCTTTTAATTTGATATCCATTACAAAAGAGCTCAAGTCGTTTCCTGCAGGCTGAATTCTGACCTAACGTGCCTGTTATGGGATTTTTTTTAGTTGGGGGGGGGGGGGGGGTGCAATCTTTTTTTGGTCCCTTTGCACTTATGTGTTTTTAGCAAGTTTTTTTTTTTTTTTAAAGTATATTTGAGCACCTGAATGCTTCATTTTGGAGCTAAAAGCAGGCCTCTTTGAATGACCCCTGCAATAAGATCGTACGACTTCCTTATATCGTACATCCTGTGAGACTCCCCCTGGAATTCCGCTTTGATTGTTGCACATCCTCCCAGTTGCTCCAGTAACTTGGCCATAAAAAGGGCGGATTCGTCTGGAGCGTTTGGAGTGGAGTGCAATAAAGCGTCTGAGAACCAAGGTTATTAACTACGACGCCTGCGACAAACAAGAGAGCTGTTGCGCCATATCGGAGCATTCGGGCTGCAGCGTCAGCACGCAAAACTCGCAGGAATATTCCGGATTGTGTATATATATATATATATATGTGTGTGTGTTTGGTGTGTGTGTGTGTGTGTGTGTCATGGTGCAATGTAGGCCTGCAGCTTTTTCTCCCCACTGGAGGGCGCTAAACCGATCAATGTCATTGCCGTGAATCCCGTGGAAGAAGTTGTCTTTCAGATTTTAAAGATGTGACTCCACTGCACGATTTCAGCCTTCAAGGTAAGCACGACGATTTTCCAACAACTATTAATATCGAGTATTATGGAGTATTATTGAGATATAATAACAACAACAACAAAAGTCTTAAAAGGTCTATGTTATCTATCTGGTGACGTTTATTTGCGGCTTAAATCAGCGTCAATTCGTGTAGTAAAGTCAAACATGACAGCAAACGCATCCATCACGCACGTGGCATTAATATTCATAATATTCACCCAGCTGCAAATCATTACAATACATTCAAATGAGGCTGCATACTTTTTTTTGGTTTCAAACAACCATTCTCGATGGTATCATAAATAGGATTTGTTACTTAATACTTAATATATATATGTATATATAATCTATATGCTGTTGAATGGGAATAAAAAGCTTCTATTAGCAGGCGTAAAAACATATTTTTTAATATTTTTTCTGCAGTTTTTTTAACCTGTCTTAATTAATTTAGTGACATAAGTTGCAGTTTTAAAAATAGAGCAAATACTAACTGGTTATGTTTATGAAAGGACGTTATTAGGTTGTATTCTTTAAAAAATGTGGAGATTATTAATGAGTAAATGTAAAATAAATTAATAAAATATTTTTTAAAAATGTATAATTGCTTAAATATTTTCTAATGAATTAATTAAACCCACTCTGGTTAAATTTCTCAATAGAATGTTTTTTTTAAAAATGTAAACAGTTTTAATTTTAGGATTTTGCAAGTGATTGTCTTCTGAATTAATTATACGTATTTTAAAATTTGTTTTTTTTATTAAAAAAGTAAGCCAGTAACTGTAAAAAAATATTTAATTAAATTCATACATTGCTTAAAATAAATTACAACCTTCTAATATATTTAGTAGAACCTTAAAATACATATTTAAAAAAATGCAATAAAATCATTTTAACAATTAATTCTTCAATATTTTATTTCCATAATAATGCATTAAAAATATTATAATGATATGCCCATATTATGAAAAATAACAGATTTTCAAACTACTTTTCATTTCAAATATTTTTGAGCATTTTGGTCTTTTAAATTGCATTTTTAATGCATTTCCATGCATTCCAATTGCACGCCTCTAAACATTAGAAATAATGACAGAGCCCCCACTCCCACCCAAAAAAGGAGGTCAAGAAAGAAAGAAAGACCCCCCCGAGGAAGACCTTTTGGACGTATGATGCACCTTTACTGCTCCTCATTTTTTACAATGCTTGTAAAAGCGGCCATAAAGCAAAAGCATCGTCCAGGCAGGCGTGAGCCCCACTCGCTTAAAACTCTTGCTTCGGTTTGCAACAATGACGCGTTCACGTACGTGTGCTCCAATGATATTTTACCCACAATCCCCCAATCCGGAGGTGCGAACCTTTCTCTCCTTGCACTTTTTCCTCGACTTAACCTAAAAGAAAATATACGACGGTTGGAGCAGCGGGCTGGTCCGGGCTGGGAGGAGCCTGCAGCCCGCCTGCTGTTTTAATTGGCTGCGGGGGCTGCACGGAGAAGCGTGAGTATCGGTTAATTATTCCGCAATGTTTTGCACAAGAAATGTCGGCCAGAAAGGGCGATCTTCAGCCGTCGTCCGATTTTAGCACAGCCATGACATGCCCCAACAACCAGGCTGCGAATTCTTTTTTTGTGGACTCCCTAATAAACGTGAGGGGCGACGGGGGGGCTTACTACCACAGCAACGGGGTGTATCTACCACCGGAATACTCGTACGGACTCCCTGCCGGATCGTCCTGTTTCCCGGGAATCGGCAAGCGCACAGAGGGGACTTCTCAGAGTGGCATGCCGCCTTCCGCGCCCTACGCTCCGGGGATGGAGACCTGGCTTGAGGCGTCTCGGTCCTGCAGAGTGGAGCAGCCGAGCGGCCAACACATGACCCAGCAGTGCTCCTTCTCCGCCGCCATCAAAGAAGAGAACGCTTATTGCCTTTACGAGGCGGATAAATGCCCCAAAGGAGCCACAGTGGAGGACATCTCCTTCTCCGGTGTGTCTTGCCCCGTCACAGGCGGCGGCACCGTACCGGTTCCGGGCTACTTCCGCCTCTCCCAGACGTACACATCCTCCAGGCTTTACCACCACGACGTCCAGCCGAGCGTGAACACCTTCCCGCCGCAGAGACCACCTCGTGTGGATACCCAGCCCTCTCTCACCGCTCCTGCACCTTCCAGCGTAGCGGAGCCGGGACTCCGGGAGAGCAGGGAAGAAGCTCCCGCGTCTGAGCCCTGCATCCCGGCCAGAGACGAGGACAGCCGGCTCTCATCCGAAGGCTCCTCCTCATCCTCTCCGGAGCTTGTGGAGGCATGCCGTGTGGAGTCTGCAGAAAAGCCCATAAAAGGTTGAAAACTTGTTGTGTATTTTACTGCAATGACACGTAAACATCACATGTGTTTCTAGTATTTTTACGCGTCTCTATCATACCGAAATAGACAATCTTTGATCACAATCGCAAAGTCTGATTGTATGCTTGTTTGCCTTCTGTTCTCTGTCCCAGATTCCTCATTTCCTTCATCACATGCAGGCCTGCCTTGTAAATTTAATGTTTTATGTCTTAATAGGAGTGCAGTTGACATGGTTTTGAATAATATATGCGCAGAAATACACGCAGAGTGGAAGTAAACACAAACAAGATACTATTAGACACGTTGAAGCCATGTATGTATGTGTGGTAAGGGCATATCAGTCAATTAATATTTATCTCATACGAGTAAAATGTAAATATCTAGCATCTAATATCAGAAAAAATAAAAAATATTTTTAAAAAAGTAATTAAAAATTATGAATATAATAATAATAACTTAATAAAAAATAAAACATGTAAATGTGACACCTAAGTAAGCGTAGTGTTAAGTATACTGTACAAATAAAAGCAAAAATGAAATCGACAAAAGTTGACAATCCCTAAATTAAAGCACAATCCGTTGACAACGACTTTACATTGAAAAATCCGGCATTTTCATCTTTGCATCCACTCACCTGCCCCCACCTGTTGCCTCACGCCTCACCGTGTCTTTCCCCTTGCAGAAGACGTCAAAACTGAGAGTCCGGCTAACTGGTTGACTGCCAAAAGCGGCAGGAAGAAACGCTGCCCTTACACCAAGCACCAGACTCTGGAGCTGGAGAAGGAGTTCCTATTCAACATGTACTTGACAAGGGAGCGTCGCTTGGAGATCAGCCGCAGCGTGCACCTCACCGACAGGCAAGTGAAAATCTGGTTCCAGAACAGGAGGATGAAACTGAAAAAAATGAGCCGGGAAAACCGGATCCGGGAGCTGTCCGGCAGCTACGGTTTCTCCTGAGACTTTTTTTTTTTTTTTTGACCCGTTCCATCCCACTCACCCACCCACGGCTCGCCCTTATACAGTACAAACTGTGACCACCAACAGGACTCTATACTGCTAACTTATTCTTAAATGTTGATTTATTTTCAGCTTTTATTCGTCGTGGAAAATGTGTATTTATAAAGTGCAATTTGTAGCCATTTTTGTTGGAAAATGTACACCATGTGACTACACTTATAGTGAAAACCGTTACTATATGTGCATGCATGTTACCCTGAGGTGTTACATTTACATTCATAATCCCAGATTTCATGAATATTTGCACACTTTTGCTGGTCAAATTTAATAAAAGCAATCATGGACGTATTTTGTTTTTATTCCCATGCACTGCAAGATGTGTTAGTCATTATATTATTTATTTGTGTGCACCGTATTTTGGGTTAAAAGCTGCACAAAACCATTGCGCATGCTCAGAGCAAGCACACTTGCATTAATGCATCAAGATTTAATAAAGAGTCGCCCACTTTTGCTGGTGAAATACATACAAATCAACCCATATAAATGCAAACACCTTACTTCATTGACAATATAGAGATTTCTTAATTCCCTCTACAGGATGATAATTTTTTAATAATTTTTGGATGTGTGCAGTACAAATATAATGACAGTTGGGTTGGATCTTTGTATCGGCTTTGCACAAAAAGTGCAACCCAGAAGAGGAGAGAAGCTGTGGAGTGGTTTAGGTAGTCTCATGTTGTTGGGCTGTGTGACTTGTCCCACAACAGGAAACTGCCTTGATTACCTCAGTAAAAAGTCGTCGCATTGTGAAAAGTGACCATTTGCACGTATCAATAATGTGCTTGGTAGCGAATTAAAGGCGCCGAGTTGTGTTTTATTGTTGTGCGTAAAAGCAACCCTGGATATGGTGACGAAGTTCGTCCATTTAAGGCCATATTTAACTATTTTTGGTATAAATGCCTGTAATTTAGCCGGAGTTTTGTATGGGGTGGAGGAGAGCACAGACAAGGCCTCGGTTATGATCATTGCAGTCTGCCAGTTGCCTCGCCGTATAGGAAAACGCCGGATGCGTCTGCTTTGAGCCTCAGAAAAGACACAAAGGCCCGGCTTTATTGGAGGGGGGGATATTTAGCTTAGACAGCCAGGTTGTAACTTGAAGAAAAACAACCCCAATTGCCCCCCTGATAAAAGGGGCCGTTATGGCACCCAAATAACCTCGCCCTGCTCTGCTTTGCTCTGCTGAGTGAAGCCTCGTCTTGGATGAGTCCAACAAGCAGCAGTGGGGGGGGGGGGGGGGGGGACATCTTTGGAAACTGGACCCAAACGTGTTTTAGTAGCTTGAATCCAAAACAAAAGCCATTAAAAAAAACACTCTTTATTATCTTTATTCCAGTGTTTTAATACAATTTTAAAATAATAAATGTACAGTAAAGGTACACGTCTGAACGTATACAAATACTTTTTGCATTTTTTTTGTGTGTTTACAAATGAAAACCACAATAAAATACTACGTGTTTTGTGTTTTCTTAGAAATTTAAATACAAATACACAAAATATGAAAAATATATAAATATAAATACACTAAATATTGACAATTTTATTAAAGTTTTAATCTAATTTTGTTTGGAATTTAGGCCTATTTAAAAAAATTCGTTATTTTGTAATAATAATTATTAATAATTTTGTAATAATGTAATATATTTTTTAGATTTGTTATACTAAGAAAATAATTTTAAAAATAATAGTTTAAATTTAGTTTTTTTTAGTATTTATTTAGTATTTTTATATCGCTTGATAGAATATAGAAAATGTTTTTTTTGCAAAAAAAAATTAAAAAACATTAAATTACACAATTTAAACAATTTGTTTCATTAAAATTAATTTAAAAAATATATAATTTAATTTTTATAATAATGATAATTGTATACATGTCCATAATTGGAAAACAATTTATTTAAAAAAAAGCATTGCAAAACAGTATTATTAATACAGTTTATATTTCAATAAAATAAAATAAATATATAACAAAGTGATACAAAAGTGTAATATAAATATTCAGATATTTTTTTTTAAATTGTAGTTATTTTCTTGTCAAATATCCACCCTTAAAAAGCCTTTTTTGGTGTTTAAGTGAGGCCAATTAATAATCCCATTAGATGTTAATGAACACCAAATACGCCGGCCACGTCTCTCTTAGGAAGCTTAAAGCATCAACAAGCATTAATAAATAAGATCTCTCGACGAAAATCATGAGTTTTATTGCTTATAAAAGCGAAGTGCTGCTTGCAATAAAGAGGAAGGGGAATTTGCTATTAAAATATGGCGCTGAAAAACGGTGGCCATTGAGTTGAGCAGCAGCAGCAGCAGCAACAGCAGCAACAGTGGAGGGCTGATTTATTATTTATTGTTCTGTCCCACGGTGACGTGTTCAGGGCGCCCTATCCAATCTTGGACAATGTTCAACTTGCAGTGAGCGGCGAGGCTGCTGCAGGAAGAGGCGCAATACCACGCAATGAGACGCCTTTTGCGCCACTTTGCAGGATTCTAATATTAAAGCATTGTTTTTTATTTTATTTTATTATTATTATTTTTAAAAAAAAATCTCTTTGTAATGTCGACGCTGAGCTACTACGCGGACTCGGGTGTTGTCCCCGATCAGGAGGATGTACCATCGAGGTTCCCATCAGCTGCAGGGGTGGAGCAGGCGATGCTAAGCGAATATGGCGGACAGGAAGCTTGCCCTTTGCAGAAATCGGCTATTTTCGGCGCGTCCTGGGGTCCCATGGCGGTGCACCCTCCCAATCCTTCCACGCCGACTTACATCCACCAGCACTACGCCACCAGCGGGGACGGCGATGGCATGTTTGCGCGCTCCTGGACCCTGGAGTCCGTGTCTGCGCCCCTGTGCCTGACGGGACTACCGTCGACAGCCGTGCATTACGAGATCAAACCCGAGCCCCTGATTGGGAGTGGCGAGTGCACGACTTTGGAGACGCACACTCCTCTTTTGTCTGACGCAGAGAGCACCAGCACCGCGGCCCTGGCGGAGGTCCCCAGCGAGAGAACATCCACGTCCAAGCCGACTGAGGAGAGCCCTTCAACCGGGGAGAGGAGGGAAGTGGACGCGAGTAAGAAACGCCTTCTTTTGCGTTATAATGGCGGAATCGACACTTTGACGCAGACCACTGCAACCATGCACAAACAACAGTTCTATAATTTCCGATTTTTTTCTCCTTTATTGAATGATCTTATGTATATGTGTGTGTGTGTGTGTGTGTGCAGACAACCCGTCATCCAACTGGCTCCACGCAAAGCCCACCAGAAAGAAGCGCTGCCCTTACACAAAGCACCAAATCCTGGAACTGGAAAAGGAGTTTCTGTACAACATGTACCTCCCACGTGATCGGAGATACGAAGTGGCCAGAGTCCTGAATCTGACCGAGAGACAGGTTAAAATCTGGTTTCAGAACCGCAGGATGAAGATGAAGAAAGACAACAAAGACCGCAGGAGAGACAGTTAAGTGGCATTAAATCGTCACCTCGTGTGGTGCGTTAGAGTCTATAGGAAACCGGAGTTGAGTTCCTTGGGAGGGTTTTTTTTTTTCCAGCAAGGGGGGGGGGGGGGGGTGTATACTTATTATCCAGACCTGTTGTTGTGTCTAGTTTGTGTTGTCGAAGCAATGTTGTGTGTTTTTGTGAATTGTATTTTACGTTTTTCGTTTCGATGCATGAAATAATCCTCGACTACCTGAATGTCTTTCAGCTACCTATTTGCAACGTTTACATTCATTCTTATCACTATTATTATTATTATTATTATTTTTTAGGACTGTTTTGTACATGCTTTTTAGGTGTCTTATTGTAGTAAAAATGCACATTTAAAACATTTAGAATAATTTAATGGATTTAATGATCATGTTTAACGTAATGCTGTTTTTAATTATTATTTTTTAGAAAATCCAGTTGACCAAAATCGACTTCTCATTTCATGTTGTAACATTATGTTCGCCCCAAAGACGTGTTTTAATTATTTTTATCAACAATTACGTGACTGAACTAAGAAAAAAATGATGTATTAAAAGGAGTTTTAAAATAAAAAGAAAATAGGCTACTTTGATTTATTTTAATACTAGAAATAGAAACATTGTTTTTATTTGACTCTAAAAATTATTTTCTTTTCTAATTATTGTCGAAATGAAATAATATATTCAATTCTACACGTTTTGAAATTCATTGCATTGTTTTGTATTTATTTTCGGCCTTAGTAATCAGTCGTCTGGGCCTTTGAACGCCTCACGAAGACACAGATAAAGGCCAAAAACTCAGTCAGGACTGTTTTATAAAGTTTGTGACAGCAGTAAAGCAATATTTCTAATGAAATATTTAAGATTGTTGCAAGATAGGCCTTGAGGACTGGGGGAACACACACACACACACACACACACACACATACACATGGGGGGGGGGGGGTCAGTGGAGCCGTCTAATTACTTTACAACCATCTTCTAACAATTAGATAGTCGCAGTGCAGTAACATCCTTTCATTGGTTTTGTTTTGTTGTTGTTGTTTTGTTGCCACAGTGATTTCAACTGCACACCTCTAAAAAAAAAAATCTGCAAACACTTAATACATGACTAAACGCTTAAAGATATATTACACAAAATTATACACTATTAATAAATATTTTTTTTCAAGTAAAAGTTTTACAGTTAAATGTTTAGTTACAAACGACAAGAAAAAAAACGTTACTTGTCTTGGTTTTCTGTAGAGTTGATTGATGTTGCGCACAAAAGTGCCGGCAGGTGGCAGCAGCGGCTCGTCTGCTTAGATAATACGTGAGCAAGATGGATGGTACGTTCAGTGACATCAAGGAATTGACTCTGATACTTCACGGTGCCCCCAAACAACCTTTAAAAAAATCTAAATAGAATTGAAACCATTAAAAATATAAATATGTATATTATTATTAAGAATGAGTGCATTCAGTGACATAAGCATCTTTATTTAGTGTGTCACTACCCCCACCAACATTTTTTTTAATCGGAGTGTGCATATTTGTGCTTATTTATGCCTGTTATAATATTTACTTTTCGATAGTTCGCAGATATACGACTATGGTTGTTGCCTAATTGTTCGTTTCGATAAATTAATTGATGCTAGTCACTGCTCTCAATGTCGGGGGAAAAGCGACACAATTTTCTATCAACACAAAAACATCACAAATGTAAATGAGATGTCTGACCCGGAAGTGTTTGCATTTGTACTAGGCGTTTCCTAGCATACTTTGTTGTAGTGAAAATGCTCACTTTTGATTTTCGTATCACATTTTAAGGTGTTATTTTGTACGGATTGGGTGTATTAGATACATTTTTGTTGGGTTTTAGTCGTGTACCGTTGTATTATTCAGATTTAGAATTTGATTATAGCACCCTTATTTAAAATAGTAGAGCATATTGTGCCATATATACTAGTTGATTACCAGAAGCTATACGGTGTGAATTAAATTGGGAAGAAAATCAAGCCAACTAGTACGCAGTTTATACAGGCAACTAGGTAAGTAATCTTTTTGTTTCTAATGCAAATGTGATGCAATTTGACACCTATCCAATATAACGAGATGCCATGAAATATACAGTATTTTTTCTTTTCAATCAAACCACCAACAAATGTGTTTCTATTATTTGGTAACAACAACAACAACAACAAAGTTGCTAAGGCTAAGTCTCTTGGGTACAGGATAACCATTAGACCGTGCACGTGTTGTAGCAGCTGAGTGTAATTTCATTTCCTTGGGAATCAATCAAGCACACTGACACTTGCATGTAATGAACTTGAATTCTTAAAATGCCATCACTACCAACACACACACACACACACAGCCTCCCTGTTCCCTCCCCCTAAACCACACATGTATTGCTCATTAGCGTCCACACTGTATCTTATCAAACCAGGATGAAATTACCATTACTTTTTTTGATTGAGTATCAAGTATCCCGTCCTTCCAAAGCCGATCTGTATGCATGCATGCAAACAGAAAGTTCCTTTTAAATGTTGTTTGCATTGACCTCCGTGACCCCCCTACTCAATTCATCAGACCAGGTGACAACCAGTGCTGAGAGAGCCTACACGTGAACTCTGCAGAAGAAGTTCAGGGGAGTAGAGTCTTGAACATATGTAGTCCATTCGTCTACTGTACGATCCTTCCTGTCGGGGGCTGATGACATCCAAATGTGGACATTGAGGTTCCCTCCTGGACTTATAAGGTGTTTTCTCACATTTGTCGTACTGCCAGCTTTCACAGATTTTGTGTAAATCGGCAAATCTGAGGAGAGAAGTAGAGTAAAACACGACCTGTGAGGGTTGCTTGGCTGCACAACAAATAGCATAGCATTGGTCATCACCTTTTACTATCACTATGTGTGGTTTGTGTCATTAAACTTGGTGCAGTGACGAGCCCATTAACTTCTGTGATGAATGCAAATTAGCCCCCATCCCCAAAATTGGCATTTTTGGCCACTTTCAGGTATAATCTACCATTAGTATCACATAGATTCATGTTGCATTTAATGCACATTTACAATGATTTTCATCCATTGTGTAGAATTTCTCTTGAACGTCAGCATTTTTTCCCCTGTGTGATGCCACTTCAGCACTGAAGAATACTAGTGATGATAACCATAGAACATGGATTAAACATGGGAAAGTGGTAAACAGCAGATATGACTATCTGCTATTTACTGCATGCTACTATATATTGTATTTTGTGATTGTCCAAAGGAAACCATATTATGTACACTAACTGCTTAGGTACAGTAATCCCTCGTTTTCTTGGTTCATTGTTCCCAGCAGACCTGACCGTGATAAGTGAATTTATGTGAAATAAATGTAATATATTCACAGTTACAGCTAAAAAAAACCCTGTTTTTGTGACCTTCTAAATACAGTTTTTAACATTATTGGAGCCCTATATACGTGAAATAACACCCCTATATTCAAATATCAAAATTTAAGCAAAAACATGGGCATTTTTTTTACTAAAAAAGGCTGGAAATAAACAGAAAAACATAATTTTGTCACACATATATTACATAAATGTAATATATTCACAGTTAGAGCTAGGAAAACCTGTTTTTGTGACCTTCTAAATACAATTTTTAACATTATTAGAGCCCTATAGACGTGAAATAACACCCCTATATTCAAATATCAAAATTTTGGCAAAAACATGGACATTTTTTTACTAAAAATAGTCTGGAAATAAACAGAAAACATGATTTTGTCACACATATATTACATAAATGTAATATATTCACAGTTAGAGCTAGGAAAACCTGTTTTTGTGACCTTCTAAATACAGTTTTTAACATTAGAGCCCTGTATATGTGAAATAACACCCCTATATTCAAATATCTAAATGTAGGCAAAAACTTGGCAATTTTTTTTATTAATAATAGGCTGGGAAAAACAGAAAAACATGATTTTGTCACACATATATTACATAAATGTAATATATTCACAGTTAGAGCTAGGAAAACCTGTTTTTGTGACCTTCTAAATACAGTTTTTAACATTATTAGAGCCCTATATACGTGAAATAACACCCCTATATTCAAATATCAAAATTTTGGCAAAAACATGGACATTTTTTTTACTAAAAATAGTCTGGAAATAAACAGAAAACATGATTTTGTCACACATATATTACATAAATGTAATATATTCACAGTTAGAGCTAGGAAAACATGTTTTTGTGACCTTCTAAATACAGTTTTTAACATTATTAGAGCCCTATAGACGTGGAATAACACCCCTATATTCAAATATCAAAATCTAAGCAAAAAAATTGACATTTTGTGACCTTCTAAATACAGTTTTTAACATTATTAGAGCCCTATATACGTGAAACAACACCCCTATATTCAAATATCAAAATTTAGGCAAAAACATCGACATTTTTTTAACTAAAATAGGCTGGAAATAAACAGAAAACATGATTTTGTGACATTTTGGCATGTTGGTGTTGTGGTGCTACCCCAGGATGCAGAGACTAAGGCCTAAAAAGGCAACATAACAAGATTTATTTCATGTATTTTTTGGGGAAAAAAACACAATGAAACTGCAAAATTCTAACTGCAAAGTGACGAGGGGTGACTGCAGATAATTTGTCACTTCTTTTTACTCTTACATAGCAGTTAAAGCGGACCTATTATGCTCATTTTCATCTCTTTGTATTGAGTTGTGGACTCCTATAGAGGAGCTACACACAATAACCCGCATGGAAGGCTTTCTAGATCTTCCAGAAGCTGGATTTACAATTTTTCCATTTGTTTGACTCCAATCACACTCACTCTTATGTGATTGGTGACGGGGTGCACGCCCATATAAGGACGTCCCTCTGATTGTGACATCACAGGGAGACAGTTTTAGAAAAAACTCTCTGAAACCGAGCGTTTTTCAGGCCTTATTATCTGAAACTTTGGCATCGTTTAACAAGATAATACAACATTTGTAAGTCAGTAAAGCTAGCTCCCTAGCTACCATAGAATATGCTAATCCTATTATTAAAGTAATGCAGCCAATCACAGGGCACATATAGACAAACAACCATTCACACTCACATTCATACCTATGGACAATTTGGAGTCGCTAATTAACCTAGCATGTTTTTGGAATGTGGGAGGAAACCGGAGTACCCAGAAAAAAAAAACCCACGAGGGAGAACATGCAAACTCCACACAGAGATGGCCCAGGGTGGAATCGAACTCGGGATCGTCTCCTAGTTATTTCAACTAACAGCCTCACAATAAACAAACCTGTAAGTCATCGAACAAATCAAACACTCCCATCAACTTTTTCCACATTGTTTATTCCCCACATGAATATTGAAATATAGAACTACAATATTTTATATATACATATCCATACATAATCCACACGACTCAAGTCGGCCTTCTGGAATTCCCAGATGTCTCCATGTTGTTTGTGAGCAGACGGGAAAAATGTGTCATCCAGGCTGTATTTGCTGCCAACAATGCGGTGAAATATTCATAAAAAACATCATAAAAACACATTTATGAGTTTATATTAGAGTTTCCGGTGCAGGTGCTTGAATATGTGAATGAAATATTTCATTTGTATTTTTTTTGATGCTTTATATTAAATGAATTGGCATTTATATAGTCATTTATGATGATATAAAATATTATTAAAACTAAATAGTTTGGCTTCAATAATCAATTTAATATATAATTCCATAATTGAGAGTGCAAATATAATTAATAGGAGCAGTCTAGTTGGGTTTAATGTAGATTATTTTAGATTTGGCTCAGAGAAAATGGGATAAAAAAATAGAGAGAATGGGAATGGGAATGGGAATGCCCCCCCCCCACACACTCACCTCAACAAACAACACTAGAGCTGCTCCATTCGTTAAACAAACACAAAAATAATATTAAAAAATAAGTCCGTATTTCTTTGTCTTTGTAGTCCTCTTTAGAAAGGATTAATTAGCAAGAAAAACCACGTGATGCTAGAATTTCCCTCCATGCCGACTAGAGAGCAGCGGTCGTCCTCTCGTCTTCTTTCTCCTCTGGCCACCATCTGATGGAGGGAAACGTTAGATGCTTTAAATGTGTTCTCGGGGCAGGGAGCTGTCAAGAGCGTCGGCCGAGAAAGATTGATCACATGCAGGATGGCCGCAGGGCTCTTTGTTTATAGAGCCGTGCAATAAACAAGCCTTCACATCCTTCCTGCACCTTTTCGCCCAGCTTTCCACAGCCTCGCTCGGCATTTTTACGACACGTCGTGAAGATGCTGTTATTACTCTTTACTGCAGAAAACAATGCACCGGAATTGGGGGGGGGAAGTAGGCTCACTAAACAAGCCTATGTTAATAATAAAAATAATAAAAATAATAAAAATAATAAAAATAATAAAAAATAATAAAAATAATAAAAATAATAAAATATAAAATATAATAAAATAATAATTAAAATAATTAAAAATAATTCTAAAATAATAATAATAACAATTGTGCATATATTTATACCTTTCTCTGTATGTGTTGGGGGAGGGGTAGTCACGTGACACATGGTGCAACCCTGCAAGAAGGACTACATATAGGATGTAATAATAAGGACTGTGAAGTTGTATATATATATTATACCTATATATATTTTTTTTTACATATTTATTTACATTGAACACAATTTTTCTGTCTATGATTTTACTTTCGTAACACAACTTTTCTTGTTTACATTAAACTAAGATTTTGCTTTCATAATTGTCAGATCATTTTGTTTTTTTTTACAATTTTATAAATTGTATAAACTTTTATACATTTTATTATATATTCAAAGAATATTACGAATGTGTTATTTTATATAGGAAAATATATGCGGTTGTGTGTATATGTGTATATATTAGGCTGTCAAAAATGGCGGGAACTAATTAGTTCATGAATTACGTAACATTTCTTTGTGTAATTGACGCATGCGCACCACAGCAAGCACTGTGGAGTTTCCCCACGCAGCCACACAAGGTCTGACTCTCTTTTCTGACTTAATTCTAACCTGAACACATGAACAGCAGTACGAATACAACATCTTATAACTTATGTGTCACCAATCACACACGTCACTTCATCCTGGGAGCTACGCTTCCTCATTCTCATTACAAGCACGTGAGATGCATTCAGGGGCGCTTCGAACATCACAAAAACGACTTTAGCGTGTGTAATTAAACAGGAAAGATAAAGAAAAACATGTAGTGGATATTCTTATCACTCGTTTTAACTCTTAAATCGGATGTATAATTAGCTGTCTTATAATTAGCACCGTAAAAAAGTCAATGCACCTTAAATTGCTTCAAAAATATTGAACATTTTGAGTGAATTACTCCATAAATATGTTGTGTAAAATTAATATTTATAAGATAACATTGAGACAATTTACGGCAACAGCAAATGTATTTTTTGTTTTGTGTGAAAGAAAATATCACTAAAATATTATTGTGTAATCTGTTAAAACATTATTTTGGAGTTCTGTGAGTTTATCATGGTTTACAGTGTAATAATAATAATAATATATATATGTATGTATATATACTTTTGAGTATATTTTTGAGTTCTGTGAGCTTATCAGGATTTACATTGAACATTGATGTTTCATCTAATTACACAATAATATTTTAGTGATAGTGTACAGTGTTTACAGTGTAATATATATATATATATTACACTGTAAACACTGTATATATATATATATATACATATACTATATATATACATATATATATGTGTGTTAATTAGAACATCATAAATGACCCCCTTCCCCAACACACACACACACACACACTTTAACAACTGATGTGTTTATATATAAAGATATCCTAATAATTGTACTTGCATTCCCTCCCTTATCTGTGTGTTGGGGGAGGGGGTTTACTACAGCCACATGACATCACATGGTCGGAAATGTCTGTCTATTGACTGTCTATTGTACATTGTAATAATAATACGTATTATTTCATAGCATACACGTGTCCAAAGCATACCACATCACGTGATATAGTAAGTCACGAGACAGTAAGGGACAGTGTGTAAATAGACGATACAAGGAGGCGTTAACTCTCTGATTTCGATCAATCAGGATCGTGTGAAGAAAAGGGGGGTTGGGGTGGGGGGTGGGGGGGTAGTGTCCTCTTTTGATAAAAGCGCCAAACTGTCATTGGGCAGATGCAATCATGTGACAAGCTGCCACCCTATAGCTCTAATGTCTTCCTGAAAGCAACAGTTCCTGCAGCTTAGAGGTCCCCTAGCGACCATATCCACTTTAACAAGCCGATTATTCAACTTCAAATGCCTCACCTCCTAAAAACAGCTTATCTGAAACCAACGAGGACGAGATGAATTACGAATTCGGCCTCGAAAGCGGTTTTATCAACAGTCGACCGTCACTCGCCGAGTGCCTGACATCCCTCCCTCACCACCACCGCCGCCATGCCTTCCGAAGCGCATCCATTAAGACCTCAACGCTGGCTCGTCCTCCTTCTCCTCCGGCTGCGGATCTCCACGGTGGATCCGAGCCACAGCTGCCCGTCACCGGCTGCGGTAGCCCCGCTCACGGAGCAGCACCTTCCCCTGCCAGGGAGTACCCTTGGATGAAGGAGAAGAAAAGCACCAGGAGGCACCAGGCGGCTCCTGAAGGCTCCTCTGCACTGAACGCCTCCCCTCAAGGTAAGACAGCATGATTGATGACTTCCATGTTAATAACTTCCATATTCGTAATAACTTTCATGATGTTATCTGCATCTTTTTGACACTCGTCGGATTTTTGATTGAAATCCTCTTCATAGCCGACAATGCAGTGATGGATTGTGCATGTGGCGTTCATATTCAGCTCGTAAATCTCATCTTTACATTATATTTCTCCTTTTTTTCCTTCCACTGTAGCTTCACCGGAAATACACACATCAGATAGTGGATCCTGTGGTGGAACGGCGTCCAAGAGACCGAGGACGGCGTACACAAACACGCAACTTTTAGAACTGGAGAAGGAGTTCCACTTTAACAAATACCTGGGCAGACCCAGGCGAGTGGAGATAGCGTCCCTGTTGGATTTAAGCGAGAAGCAGGTCAAGGTGTGGTTTCAGAACCGCAGGATGAAGCACAAACGGCAGACGAACCGGGACGGTGGGGGTAAATGTGTGGAACATCTTCCGAGTCAAGAGGAGAGGTATTTCCAAACAAATTCTTTAAATTCGCAGCACAATGAGGTCAGTGAAGTGTCTTTGTGTGAAAATGAGAAAAATTCCAAACATTCCCACATGGATTCGTCTCCTACGGCTTCCGTGTGCGGGACCACAATAGGCCCAGACAATGATCTCTCCCCGGGCTTGCACAGTCATCTCTCCCCGGGTGCGGACGTCTCTTCCCGGGACTTCCATGTTTACTCACCGGCCTCTTCATTCTCAAGCCCAAGTCCGCTGCTTTTATCTCCACAAAGTTTGGACCTTTTCTCAGAAACGCTAACAACAATGGACATGCGCAGTTTAAGCTATTAAAAATAAGTTTATTATTACAATTAAGGTAAGTTAAAATAAAAAAAACACATTATATTTAGCTTATATATGGACCTTGGGCACTACATTTTTTTTTTCTATTTTCATTTTGTGTCAGAATTATATTTTCCTGCTAATAATAAATCTTTATATGGATTATAATCCATTTAATTGTCTTTTTTTATTTTTATTTTTTTATAAAAGATACAGCCAATGTAATGCAATAACTATTTGTCATATCTTCGCAAGTACATTTTTCTTGCTTTACTTTTAATGTTTAAACAAAAGCGGTTCGATTCCCCCTGTTTGGAGTCAAGACTTTTCTTGGCTTTGTAATTAAATTTTATTGGCAATAAAGCTCTCACCAGTGAGGGTGCTTGTTTACTGCCTCTTTGGAGATGAAATGGCTTCCTTGAATTACCAATCCTTGCTCCGGATTGTACTTCTTCAAACTTTTAATGAGCTACGGTATAGTTTGGAATGAATTAAATGTGCTGCTGCTATATATTATAAAATAGAAAGAAATATTTTCCTATGTTTAATTTGTATTTGTATAAATATTTACAATTTTTCAACATTTTATTTTTTTCTTATGAATGTTGTTTTTGTGCAGAATTTTGTTTCGACAATAAAAACGACTAATGGGTACCCCTGACCTTTAGTACATATCAAATTCCCATATTGTCCTAAATATTTCAGGTTGCAGTAGCAATAAATAGTAAAACCTTGGTTAGAGTACGCCCTTGTTAGCCTGTTTTTTGGTTAACATTCAACCAAATTTTGCCCTCAGCGTACAATGACTTGTTTTTGTTATTAATACACATTTTTAATCACAAAATGTCCATGTTAGCAGCTTGCTGTATGAAAACAGGAACCGGAAGTCCGCTCTGTTCTACGCCTATGATGTCATCAAACCTTGATTCTGTTGTTCCTTGCTAAATGTTAACACCAAACACGTTTTTAGAAGTTTACCATGAGGGTTTTACATGCGTGAAACAATTCAAAATGCATATGAATTCCAAATAAAAGGGTTTCTTTGACCTTCACTGAAGATGCATTGTTGCCAAAGACAACAATGCGGCAGCCATATGAATACAGACACCTCCTTCTTGTTTTGCCATGATATAATTTTTCAATCTAATAATGTTTCTCACCTTCTTTGGCATAATTTTGGCTTACTTTGCAGCCGTGATTAAAAAAAAAAAATCAGACATTTGAGGTGAGAAACACTTTCGAATTCAAGAAATAACTCATGGCAAAACAGGAAGGTGGTGTCTGTGTTGACCTCGCTGCCACATCACATCTTCAATGACGGTAAAAGTACTTACATTTTCAGTTGTGGCTTTCATTCATCATTTATATGCATTTTGAATAGTTTTCTGCATATAATGACATAATTGTAAAAGTATAGAAATTTGTTTTTTGGCTTCCTGGAATATAATAATAGATTTACATGAATCTGGATCGGAATCATGATGCTAACATATAGTTACAATATATACAATATATATTGTATATAATATAAATATTGAAACCTGCATACTGTTGAGCTATTTGTTGAAATTTTATCATAAGGAAGGATAATTTTTTTTAACAAAACAAAGAGTATGTCGATGGACTCATGCAGACACACACACACACACACACACGCGGTTCAAAGGTCAAGCTGGCTCTCCTTTCCTTCCAAACTGGGAGGAAGGGAGGAACTACTGCCAGGTCAGGAGGGGGTCACGGTTTAAATGGACGCAGAGGATTTGAGGATGAATGTAAACCTTATGCGACATTGGATAGTGTTTGGGATGCTAATGCATTTTAACACAAATAAGAACATGAACGAGCTGTATCGATGTCCTTGTAGAGGAGCGCTGACATTTGGACCTCATCGCAGCCCGGTAGTCTGGGGTCTCTTCATGCGGGGTCTCTTCACCTGGACTGTGGAATGCTGCCTGTCAAAAGATGAATAATGCGTGAGTGACATTTGGAGCAACAATGAGGCGGCGAGCTGCGTTCTTCGGTTGCGACAGGACAAATGTGTGTGACCTTTAAAGAAAGCCATCACAGGGTTAGTTTTCATGCGTATGCGTACTGTTTACATTTCAGATGCAAACATAGGATTTTGGGGTGGATGACAGTTGCCGAAAGGTGTGACACTATATTGGGTATTATGCTAGCCAATGTGTCATGTGACCCAACACAATAGCATTTAAAACATTTAAAACATTAAAAAAAATTCTACTTCCTGTCCTCCTTTTGGCCTTCTTCCAGTGATGGCTACATAGTGATAAATGGAAGGATGGAAGGGCAATTTGATATTTTAGCTATGCTAAAATGTTAACTATATTTAATTATTTCAATATATTTTTGCTGTTGTTTTTTTTTAAAAGATTTTCCAAATATTTTAAATAATCTTTATTCCTCTAGTATCATGACTTCATGCTAGGGGTTTCACTGGACTGCACACAAGATCGGGTCTATACGAGAATGAGATTTTAATTTTAATTTTATTTAATATTTTAACAAAAAAACAACTTTTTTCTCATAATATTATGTGTTTATTTTTGTAAAATTGTGACTTTTTTACTCTTAATTTTGACTTTATTCTTGTCAAATTAGAGCTATTTTTCAATTTCTGCTGTTGTTTTTTTAATTTCAATTTCCAACTATTTCAACTTTATTTTTGTGACATTATTCCCCAAATATTTTGACTTTATTAATTATTATCTTTATTTATTTTTATTAAATTTTTATCTTATATTAAATTTTTTATTGAATTTTATTTAATTATTATCTTTTACATTATTCTTGATTATTCATTTTTCTTGTAATGGCAGCCTTTAGTTTTGCTTTCTTGTTAAATTGTATTCTTACAATAAAAACGACAAAAAATATGTCAAATGGCCCTCGGGCCACACTTTGGACACCCCTGGGTTAGAATGTCTTCTTCACAGGTAGGAAATCCAGGTTCGCGTCACCCTTTGGAACATCTATATGTAGTTTTGTTGGTGATAACTGTAGATTTGACAGATTCTGTGTGAATAGATTGGATTTATAATGTTTACATACTGTAATTAAAATTCCCATGACCCCCTTTCAATATTATGTGTGACACAATGTGCAATGCATACACTAGATATGAGCAAGAATGAATGTAAAATATGACGATGGTATTGTGCCGCATGACTTTATTAGTGCGTCAAGCCCCATTAAAACATCAAGCCGTCAGCAGCTGTCTCATATATCCTAAGCATGCATACAAAGGTCCACTAGTAAATAATCACAGAATTAACTTCCGCGTCTCTGTGCGCGCGAGGCTGCCGCTACTTCCGCATCACGTGATTACTCTCCTCTCTGGACTGTGCTTGCCTGAACAAAATAGCCATGCGAGCTCTTCCCGACGAATTAACTACACTTCTGTCAGGTAAAACATTCTTTTAAACTACTTAACTATCCATAGTTGTTGTCTTTGTGACCCGGGGCTCAGACGCAGTCTTTTTTTTCGGACTACAGTTCGAAAAAGAGGAAGGAAAGAACCGACTGTTACTTTTAAGGTCCACGTACTTACATACACCTGCGTTTATTAGCATTGTTTATATTTCCTGTGTAAAATCAACCATTTACAAGGCGTGAAATGACACTTACTACCACTAATTATGTACTATTTTATTTCTATTTTTATTTTCAGACCTGGAGGCTTTCCTCTGTGATGGCCTGAAAGGTGAAATTCTGAGCAAGAAGGCTAAAGATAAGAGAGAAGCCTTCATTAAACGGATTAAAGAGGTTAAATTGGGGTATGCTAGCTATCAGTCCATTCGCTGATCTCCCTGTCAATCAACTTATTTTTAGCCTCAGTTATCATCTGTCTGATACTAATAGAGATCTACCCTCTCCAAAACAGATTCCCACATGATTTCAAGGATAAAAGTGAGTTTGAACATTTGTGCTCCAAATATCAAGAAATGATGTTCACACATTACATTTTTCTTCCACATTTGTCACTATATCCACTTATAATAATGATAATGTCAATAATACATGTTTGTCAATGTAAAAACATCCTCTGTTACATGTTGTCCTGCAATAAATAGGAAGTGTGTATATGTAAATGCAGCTTCTGTTGTGCTATCTATCACAGGGTAGTTCAACTGGTGGCCCACGAGCCAAAAATTGGCCTTTGAATGCCACCAGATTGCACATTTTGCAGCAGATTCCTAAAAACAACAGAGTACTCTTGTCTTGCAAAGGATGCCTTACTATCGTTTTTGCAGTAGTACCTTAAAAACCAAAACACTCTTGTCATATAAAGGATGTGTATACAGGATGTTTGACCAGTGTTACCATATTGATTTCGTTTTACTACTGCTTTAGGTCTATCTTAGTTGTTGTACATCGCTCTCCCAACAGGCGGAGATGACACAGGTGACGACGAGGACGAGGTGGACAGCAGCAACAACAACGATGGAGGCTCCCTGCAGTCTGAGCGCACAGACAGGGAAGAAGAGACGTCTGAGGGTAAACAAGCTGTAAAATGTCATTTCATGGAGTTTTCCTTTTTAAACAAAGAGTGACTCGGTGTGTCGTTGTGAAAGAGACATTCCGATTGTAACTTAGCAACACACATTGGGAGCGTCGCCGCTATTCCCCCGTCACCCGTTTTTACTGCACAAGTGTGTTTTATGGTTCAGAGATACTCTGACGTACTTTTCACAAAGTCTCCGAAAAATGAGCTGCACCTAAAAACAAAAGTATTAATGTTAAATTATGTTAATTAATATGGTTGGAGGGTGTAGTGTGAGGTAGATGTTATTGTCCCTTTAGGCTGCCGTCACAATATCATACAGACATAAAAATATAAAAGGCAGCACATTGCAAGCAAATAAAGCAAGAGAGTACACATCTGGTATAGCAATTATATAGCCGTGCATTAAAAAGAGCATCAATTTTACTTAGGAAAGTAAAATTTTAGAATTACACATAAAATTTATCCTGCTTTACATCAAAAGTAGTTTCGGAATTATCAAGTTATCATAAAGTGAAATCAGCAGTGGGTCGTACATTTAGTACCCGAGCCTTCATGGGGACTTAGTCCACTTTTAATACCATCAATCTCACATCTTAATTATACAATATAATATACAAAAATGCAATATAACAAGGTGTGGCAATTTTGAGAGGCATTTTGCGTATATTTGGAAATGGATACCGTTATTGAATAAAACCAAAACCAGTTAAATCTTTATCTTTGACTATGTTGTTGCGACACATCTGATTAACTGATTAATCTGATTAGCAAGGAAGCTGCCTGAAAATTTGTAAATGTATCTCTCGAGCATTCATTCATTCATTTTCAACCGCTTATCCTCACGATGGTCGCAAGGGGTGCTGGAGACTATCCCAGCTGTCTTCGGGCGAGAGGCCCATTCACACTCACATTCATACCTATGGACAATTTGGAGTCGCTAATTAACCTAGCATGTTTTTGGAATGTGGGAGGAAACCGGAGTACCCGGGAAAAAAAACACACATGCACAGGGAGAACATGCAAACTCCACACAGAGATGGCCGAGGGTGGAATCGAACTGGAATCTGCACGCTAACCACTCGATTATTTGTCATACATATACAGATTCAGATACAATGCTATGTTATGTTATTGTGGGCCAGCAATGTGGCCCTGTGAGGCCAATCTGAAATCTAAAAAAAACGCCCCTTTTTGCTAATATAATTTACTGTATGTCACACATAAGGCCCTGGGCAAAATACATTGACACGGCAACACATCTGATTGGACAAAAACTATACATTGTAAATGTAGGTCAGTGTTTCAAATGGTGTTCAGGCCGGCAGAGAAGGCCTTGCTGAAAGTAAAATCACCGCTGAGTAAAGAAAAGTAAGAGCGAGACACATTCATTCATAAGTCCAGAATATCTTTGTAATACTTTACCAATGAAAACAAAATGACAAAAAAAAAATCTTTCATGATGGGATTAATATGGTTTTCTAATGCTTTCCTTATTTAGCCAGGAGATGAGAAAAATAATACAGACTTACACACTTGGTTGATATAGCGTACTTGTGCTTAATGTTGTGGCTGGTGAGTGTACGGGCCGATATATTCCCATGTCAGGGAAGTCAAAGTAAAGCGGTGATTTGAGGTTGTGGGGGTTTACGGCCTGTAAGCAGCTGCCAATTTTATGGCGTCTCTTTCACACAAAGCAACTTTGACACAGCATTGAAGTTGCACAGGGCCGGGACGTCGGTGCACACGCCGCAACTTTTTCACAACCGTCATCTGGCTGAATGTTATGTCAGAACTCATTTGTCTGATTTTTTTCATGTGAAAACTCATAACACGTTGAACAGCAGCACGTTTGTGTTTTTGTACAAGGCACTAATTTCCCATAATGCTCTTTCAGGATGTCATCAGTCTCCACCGGTGGCGGCGCAAGACCTGCAGTCTGTCCTTATGTCAGGATACCTTGAGAAACGCAGGAAGGGTGTGTGGTCTCTAATAGGATACACATGGTACTTGTAAAATGTAGTGATGTCCAAGAAGACCCGTATCAGAAAATCTGTTCTTAATTTGCATGCTTAATTTTGGTTAAGACTGTCAGAGAAGTATTCACTTAACAATGTGTTGTCTGCCTTTACAATAAGGTACACAAAAGTACAGTAGTGACTGAGGAACTAATTAGTAGAGTGGATACTGAGGAACTAAGGAATATACATTTACAGTAGTTACTGGGGAACTAATGAACTGAGAAACTAATGAGTAGAGTAGTTACTGAGGAACTAAGACACATAAAGTTAGAGTAGTTACAGAGGAACCAATATGGTACTAAGGTAGATATAGAGTAGTTACTGAGGAACTAATGAAGTAATGAGTAACGAATGACTAAGGCACATACATTTAGAGTAGTTACAGAGGAACCAATATGGTACTAAGGTAGATATAGAGTAGTTACTGAGGAACTAATGAAGTAATGAGTAACTAATGACTAAGCCACATACATTTAGAGTAGTTACAGAGGAACTAATGAACTGAGGAACTAATGAGTGGAGTAGTTACTGAGGAACTAAGGCACATAAAGTTAGAGTAGCTACTGAGGAACTAATGGGGTATTAAGGTAGATAAATATAGAGTAGTTACTGAGGCACTAATGACTAAGGCACATACGTACTGAGGAATTAAGGCACATAACGTTAGAGTAGTTACCGAGGAACTAATGGGGTACTAAGGTAGATACATATAGAGTAGTTACTGAGGAACTAATGTGGTACTCGGGTAGATAAATATAGAGTAGTTACTGAGGAACTAATGTGGTACTCGGGTGGATAAATATAGAGTAGTTACTGAGGAACTAATAGAATACTAAGGTAGATAAATATAGAGTAGTTACTGAGGAACTAATGAAGTAATTAGGAACTAAGGTAGTCAATTTAGAGTAGTTACTGAGGAACTAACGGGGTACTCGGGTAGATAAATATAGACTAGTTACTGAGGAACTATTGGAATACTAAGGTAGATAAATATAGAGTAGTTACTGAGGAATTAATGAAGTAATTAGGAACTAAGGTAGATACATTTAGAGTGGTTACTGAGGAACTAATGATGTAATGAGGAACTAATGAGTAGTTACTGAGGAACTAATGACTAAGGCGCAAAAAATTTGTGTAGTTACTGAGGAACTAATGAACTGTGGAACTAATGAGTAGAGTAGGTACTGGGGAACTAAGGCACATAAATCTAGAGTAGTTACTGAGGAAGTAATGACTAATGCACATACATTTAGAGTAGTTACTGAGGAACTACTGAAGAACTAATAAGTAGAGTAGTTACTAAGGAACCAATGAGTAGTGTTTAGGGTTAGGTAGGTTCTGTCCACTTTAACTATTGTAATTACTGTAAATGTCACCCAATGTATTTATTATTCTGACTGTACTCTGCAGTGATCCAATACCGAGAGGTGTTTTAATAGAAGGTCATCAAAATGTCAGACAGGCCACCTCTTGTGTTGGAATTTTTCCTTAGATTTCACTTTCACTTTTCATTCACTTACACTTTTTCACCAGACAAAGTCTGTATGTTGTTTGAAGTTTGATGTTTCTTCTCCTCAACAGACCACAGTTTTTTCGGTCAGGAGTGGCAGAAGAGATGGTGCGCCCTAAGCTATCGCACCTTCTACTATTATGGCCACGAGAAAGGTATTGGTGTTTTTTTTTTCCCCCCACACTTTTGTCCAATTAAGAGCGACGCTGATGTTGACAGTGACATTGTTACCGTGTGACAGACAAGCAGCAGAAAGGTGAGTTCAGCATCGATGGCTACAATGTCAAAATGAACAACGGCTTGCGCAAAGACTCCAAGAAGGACTTCTGTTTTGAAATCTCAGCTCCGGACAAGCGAGACTATCAGGTATGTTTGACGTGCTTTTGTTTTTGGCAATATGGCGAACTTGGCAAAATGTGTGTTTTTCTTTGGAAAATATGTGTACATATTTGACACTGCTGCCTTTTCAATGTCAGCCTGTCAAGCATATTTAATTTTTTTTTTTTACCTTGCTTGTGGAACATTTTTCAGATTCATAAATGCAATATTTGTTTATGTTAATTGATACATGAATAATTTAGCTGTGGCTGTCCTATTCATATCTGTTCTTTCAATAGTTCTGTGCGTCATCAGCCAAAGAGGCAAAAGAGTGGGTCAAATGCATAGACCTCATTTTAAAAGGTTTGGATTATTAGAAGAACTTTATTAATAAGCAGAATTCACATTGGATCCAAATTTAAGTCTGATTATTTTAACGTGTGTGCAGACATGTCTGGTATCATCCAAGAAGAGGAGGAGGAAGAATATGATGTGGAAAAGGATGAGGAACAACTCATGTATGATGATGTTGGACTTGCACCTGATACAGATATCTATGAGGTGCTCCCAGGTATAAATACACACACAAAGATAGTATAACACTTTCTAAAGTATAGTACTAATAGTGGCTAGTATTTGCTATAATTAGGGAAGTGTATGCTTGTAGCTGTTTGGCCGGGGGTGGAGTAGATAACACAGACAGGCAGGAAACCCAAGGAAACATTGCTGGAAGAGGCGGCAGAGTCCGGAAGATCTAGAAAGCTTTCTGTGCGGGTTATTGTGTGTCGCTGCTCTATACTGTAGATGTCCATTGTCCCAAAAAGGAGTATAATAGGTCTCCTTTAAGCAGCAGAAGAAGAGTTACGCCGCCATGTCTCATTATCATGTGTTTATGAGCGAGGATGGACAAATGTATTTGTTGCGGGCTGCTTGAAATTCATTCATTCATTTTCTACCGCTTATCCTCACGAGAGTCGCGGAGGGGGTGCTGGAGCCTATCCCAGCTGTCTTCGGGGCGAGACTGGTGGCCAGCCAATCACAGGGCACATATAGACAAACAACCATTCACACTCACATTCATACCTATGGACAATTTGGAGTCGCTAATTAACCTAGCATGTTTTTGGAATGTGGGAGAAAACCCACGCATGCACGGGGAGAACATGCAAACTCCACACAGAGATAACCGAGGGTGGAATTGAACTATGAGGTCTGCACGCTAACCACTCAACCGCCGTGCAGCCCGCCTTTTCATTTCGAATAAAAATTTAAATTCTACTTTCTCTTCCAACAGCAGTGCAGATTCCTCACATAAAAGAAATAATTCCAATAGCTCCGATTTCTTTTCCCGCTCATGCCAGAACGTGCGGCCCACATTTTGAGCCCCAAATAATGTAAAAATCTGTATAAGCAAAAATAAAAACAGATCAGATATCAGATCACAATTTTTTCGGGCAGGAGTGGCAGAAGAGATGGTGCGCCCTAAGCTATCGCACCTTCTACTATTATGGCCACGAGAAAGGTATTGGTGTTTTTCAGCGACACACAATAACCCGCACAGAAAGCTTTCTAGATCTTCCAGCAATGTTTCCTGCCTGTCTGTGTAATTTACTCCACCCCCGGCCAAACAGCTACAAGCATACACTTCCCTTTTTCAGATAAAAACAGATATTACATCTCCAATTGTTAATACACTCCTCATGATTTAACTAGCCACTGCTCTGTATTAAACATAAAATGCAATACAGTTAGAAACCAAGAAAACAGTGCCGCCTAGTGGCCCCTGTACTAATGCAGTCACCCTGCATCAACACTTTTCGTAATTGACCACAAAGTGCAAGAAAGAAGAAGTGACATTTGCAGGGGAAGTTCCTAACGTGTGCAACGAATAGAAGTGAATGTGAAACTATAAATAGATTACGGCAATGTTAACCAAATTCCTTGAAGTAAATCAGATAGATTTACTGTCCAAATAAAACACCTCCTATGTTATCACGCTTTGTACAGATGCAAACACAGACTACCAGAACTACTACCAAGGCTTATGGGACTGTGTAGGCGACCACCCGGATGAACTGTCCTTCAAGCGCGGGGACACCATTTATATACTGAGCAAGGTAATCGCAACCTACTTTGTTTTATAAAAAGAGAATGTCGATATTTTTTTTTTAAATGCACAAACTCAACAGCAATGCAAGCTGTTGAGTGAGGACCACCTAAAGGGAGTTATTCCGAGGTCCTTGGAGGAACAGGCTGTTCGTATCCTTTACTGGCAGCACCTGGCCCAGCGCCTGGAGCTGCATGGCTGAAGGCTGGCTCGAGGCCGACTGGGCTCGAGTCTGCCTCTGGCTCTCTGATGGGGGATTAAATGTGTCACGACGGAAACCGTTTTAGTGCTGTTGGCTCGCCGCGTCGTTCCATCACGTCCATGTGGGGCGTCTCGCCGTGCTTCCGCCGCCTCCGCCGCCGCCGCCGTCTTCCAGCCCACACACCTATCAGACGTCTCCCTCACCTCGCCAAATAGGAATGTGTGTTCTCAGGAAACCCAGGCTCAGTCCGACACGCTATTCAGAGAGGGGCGAGGACGTGTAGTGGACGTCCAATTTCCGAGACTTGTCAGCTACACTGAGGGGACCTTCTTTGCTTTAATTATACAACCAAACAGGGGTGTTTTGTTCATAACCAGTCCATGTGAAAAAAGGACTTGGACCTGCTCATGCTACATTCAACACACTCATACTCCTGCACATTGCAGGACGAATGTGGAAAGTCAGGGATATGTTTGCACGTCAGTGGTTTGAGTTAAGCGTGTGAAATGTGCACCGCAGAGACGGGGATGGATCTTTGAGACATGTTGTCAACCACACTGGCTGACAACACGCCAGGGTCCTTTTCATAGTCTAGTCTGCCATCTAGTGGCGTTCACATGCAATCATTTAAAAAAAGAGATGCCAGGATAGTGAAATAGTTCATCAACAAAGTTTTTAATTAAATAATAACCTAAATCAATATCAAAATACACATGTGCAGTCTAATTAAGTCAGACAATAATAATAAATTTAGCCTTTACAGAGATAATAATGCTGAGTTTTGATGACACTGCTGAGAGGTATTAATGTCAGGATTGGTTTATCAAACTCAATTTACTTGGGGGGCCACTGGAGCTCAGGTCTGGGCGAGACTGGGCCGCATCAGGTTTTCCAAAAAAAAAACAAAAAACGCATTTATTAAAAACAGAAAAATGAATAAACTTTTTCTAAAAGAAAAGCTCTGATAAAACATTCCACTGTTCTCAAATATCTTAATTTTTATTTTTCTGCACAAAATAAGATGAAAAATAAACAAACAAATCAAGAATAAAGAAAATCAATCCATCAGTAATAAATAAATATAATAATAATAATAATAAAACGGCAAATAATAAAAACTTAAGAAACCACATATAGTTGGTGGGTAGGCAAATTATTTTTTCAAATTAAAATTAACAAAGCATTATTATTATTATAGTCTACATCTATACTTTTTTTATTTACATATTTCGCAACTGCAGGGTCTTGAGACACATGCTAACTCGCAAACTAGAGAGCTAGCCACCTAAACGGTAGCCTCCAAGTTATTTCCTTTAAACTTAAAAAGCCAAAAACTTACCACTTCCACACGGATAGGGAGGATAACTATTAACAGTTATTTAACCTTTAACATGAACATTAATCAAACGTAATATTTTTTTCTGGGTACATGATACCATACAGCATCCATATCAAACTTGCGCGGGGCCGCACTAACATTAAACTTTCATATCAAGGCGGGGGCCTCAAACTAGTGTCCTGCGGGCCACAGGTTGTTTGAGACCCCTGGTTTATTATTTGTGGTTGTAGTTTGCAGTGGTGTACTGTACGCAGGCGCACTGCATCGAAATGACCGATTTACCCTCATGTTCATAAAGGTAGGAGCTCCGTTGTATACCCCAATAATAATTACAGAGACTTATAAATTATATAACAATATATAGTGTAACATTTTTTGTAAATGATGCTTTTTTTTAATTCAAAATGAAGCACATCAAAACCTTACATAAGTGTTACTTTTGTTGCTCTACGGCAGTGTGAATCATTTCCGCCGATCAAGTCATTGAAGAATGCCCATTTCAGTGGTGTGAAGCAGCAAAACGAGACAAAGCAGACAGACGTTCCACTGCTCAATGGCCAAATGCTTGTTTATGACTCCTCTCTTTGTGTGTGGGGAAAAAAAAAGGGCCAAGAATCAAGTTGCCCTTTCACTCGGACTACGAGCGCCATTAGCTGGAACCTTGGTGTTGGGGGTTGCGGCCCGCTGCGAGGGCAATGACCATAAAACCTGTCTGGGCTGCAGCAGGAGGGACAGCCGACTCCTTGCTTCACTAACCACTCCCTCCTCCTCCCTTTTTCGTCCCTCCCCCATTCCACAGCTCAGAAATAGCTGTAGTGTTACAGCTGCGGGACACCCCCCTTTTACCCCCCCAGTCGGCCCTGAGTGTTGATTATAGGGCCCGAGGAGTGCAGGGCGGGGGTGCTTTGTCCAGATATGCTGCACCGACCCGCCTCCCCCCCTTCCCTCCTCCCCGGTTCAAGTCACAGCACATAAAACTAATGGAGAAAAGTAACGTCTCACTTCCTTTAAGTGGCTGGAATGGTTGATAAAATGTAAACACTGTCCCAACATAATGCTTCTTAGCGCGGGGTGTTACCATGACTTATATTCATCTCCCCGCTTAACACATGTTGTACAATTGCTGCTAGTAAACACATTGTTTCTCTTGATGGAGGTATTAAAGCGACAGGGCAGCGTTACTTGCTGACCGAGGCTACTGTGTGCTAAAGTGTGTGTAGTCAGTAAAGGGTGCCATTAGTTCCGTGCAGCTGTGTGTGTGTATGTGTGTGTGTGTTTGTGCTCTTGTGTTGTGTCCCACACCCACTCAAGAACAACTTATTTGTCAGCCAGAACTGCACAATGAGGTGTTGCCTTTTTTCAAAGGCTGGCGGCAGGAAGTTGTGTTGTGTATGCACACACACACACACACAGGTCTGTTATTACAAAGAAGCATGTGATATCATGTGACAGGCTTATTTAGTGGATGTGGCATTGAGCGGTGTTTCATTTGCAAGTGGTACAGGAAATGGATGGAAAAAAGAACGACAAATAGCCTTTTCCCGCAGAAATTGGGACTGAATACTAAGAGATGCTGTCATGGAGTAAAACTGTAGTTGACGCCTGCAATGCTTCTTATTGCATCACCGCAATTCCTAGTTACCGTGCCCCCTTATTGGGTGTGAGATGACACGCTTTCTGGTAAAAACATGACATACTTTTCATGTCCTTGCAGGAAAAAAATCCCATAATTTTGGATAGCGAGCAAAAACACAGGAAAAATAGTCATAAAATGTTTTGTTTCTTGGACTCAACCACTACATTGGTGTGACTGCTTGATTGTCAGCAGTAAGTGGACACAGATGCGTGTTTTTTTTAAACACTGTGCAGGTTCCTGCTCCTCACTTGATTCATGTCCCGTGAAGACTTTGATGTGAGGTCATGCTCTTGGTCAAAGAGAGAGTCTTACACGTCTCCTCAGTGTCCTAACATTTTTGCATCGCTTACAGCCACTCTGAGAGGAGCTTTAACTTTACTCTGTTGTGATTTATACTTGATGGTTTGGATGTGTACGCAATCGGGCAGTGAGGAGGAAACGTGAAGTTGATGATGAATGAGCAGAAAACATTGCAATGTGCTATTAAAAATGATCAAATACAGTGGAATCTTTAAGGTGGAACTGCAATCTGTTCAGGGACGCTGGTTAATCACAGATTTGTTGCATTTGGAAGCATTTCTTCCTCATAGGAAATAATAGCGTTAAAAAGGATCAGTTCCAGTGTCAAACTGTCTCGTCATAATATTTTTATTAACTGCTCAGGCAGTATTTAACATTGAAATTAATATTTAACAACTCACCCTAGCATTATATTAGGAGGCGGGGGCGGCCCCAAATCCCCCCCCCCTCCCAAGAAGGTCAAGTTATTTTGATTTTTATTTTGTTTTGTTAGAACCGACTAGAATTACACGATAGAAGTACTGTAGACTTAGACAGTACACTGTTATTTGAATTTGCAGGTTGCCTGGCAACCTTATCAGACACCCTTGATTGACACGAGCTTGGGGCAGTTAAATGCTACCACAGTCTGACACGCCGATCCACTGAGGAGAGAGTAACACGTTACATTTGTGGGCGGGACTCAAGCATAGCATAACCTAATAGGGACTTCCTAGTTCAGGTCTTCCTGGTTCAAACTTTGAGAGCAGAGGTCTGGTATGCTTTACTTTGTTCCTCACAAAGATTGAAAAGACAGAACTGTGTGTCAAAAAATATTTGTGTCAAAGTGAAACAAAAAGCTGGTTTTCTCCCTTTTCTAGTAGGGAACTGATATTTCCCTGAAACTTACCTTTTTGTTCTTCTGCTGATTACTGAAGAACTGAAAAAGGTAGACGAAAAGACGAAAGCGAGGTGGGGCTGCGCAGACCTCACAGCTAGGAGAACAGAGTTCAATCCCACTCTCGGCCATCTCTGTGTGGAGTTTGCATGTTCTCCCTGTGCATGCGTGGGTTTTCTCCGGGTACTCCGGTTTCCTCCCACTATTCCAAAAACATGCTAGGTTAATTGGCGACTCCAAATTGTCCATAGGTATGAATGTGAGTGTGAATGGTTGTTTGTCTATATGTGCCCTGTGATTGGCTGGTGACTGTTGCTTTTTATTATGAATGTGGATTGGAGATTGCAGGTGCAGGCAATCACTGCTACTGTAGTATAAATGATTTCAATCTCTTCTCATGTTCTTTACTTCATACCTTGTTGAGGTTTGTCCTTCTTTTGGATTAAGTGCAAACAAGTCCAAAAAAAAGCCAAACACATGCAAGTTAATCCTTTGAGGCTCAAGGAACTAAGCTCTCCTAACGTCTAGTCTGGCGTCACGCATGACAACGGCTCCAATTCCGAAGTTTTGTGTTATTTGATAGGCATATCCGTCCTAACAATTATTGGTAGAATTCCAAATTGTTTGACCTTAGGCCTTGAACTGGAGAACGGGGTGTCTAAAGTGCGGAGTGCGGGCCATTTGCCGCCCATGACTGCTCTTTTATTGGCCCTCACAAAAAAAAATGGGGAAAAAAGAGCAGCATGTTAGAATAAAGTCAAAATATGAATATACACATTTTTAACATTAAGACAAAAAATGTTACAAGTATAAAGTCAGAATACTATGAAGAAAATTGTTTTTTTTCTTGGCCTCTTTCCATCATACATCACCCTCAATGATTTTTTTTGCATCTGTCTTTCTCCAGGCATACCAGAACTATGGTTGGTGGGTCGGAGAGAAGAATGGAAATATCGGAATTGTGCCCAAAGACTACCTGCTGGAGCTCTATGCTTTATAAATGCATTCTATAATGGTAATAATCATTTTTTTCCACCGTTTGTTCAGTTCAAAAACATACTCATTAGCGACCTGACATGCGTTCCTTCTCATACTATCCACCATGGATTGAATTTGTGTTTAAAAATAAATATGTCGTTTGCATTATATATAAAATGAAGCCACAAGGTGGTAATAGTAAATGTCATGTCGCTGACATACATAAGTAACCTTTGCCCTTTTTTTTATCTAGCAGTCGAACACAATAGTACAATTGTCAATATCAGATGTTTTGAGTCAGTTTTCCGATACATTTGAATGTCTTATTGGTAAAAAAAAAAAATGATTCAATTCATGTGGTCAGCACTTTCAAAGGGGTCTGAGCGTATTTTATAATGCCTGTGAGACTTTGCCGGGCAGAGGATCACAGATGGTTGGCTGGGCTCTGTGCCTGAGGTGCACTAATAAGGCAGACAGCCACTCTGATAGCACAGATCCTTATCGCCCTCCGAGGGGCCGTTTGACAGCAGGCGAGGCAGCGTTTGCTCGGTGCGCGCTCTGCCGAGGTTACACACACACTGTACGTATCGTTTTACAGCCTTTCTCGGCTCAAATACCAAAGTTATACCACAGTGTTCTGGCAGGCAAAAGAAGCCCGCTCAAGGTTTTCTCAAGGTTGTGACACACGGCGGGAAGGAAAATGGACGTATTGTTCCTTCTTTTTTTTTTTTTTTTTTTTTTTGCGCCAGCATCTGGGGTTTGTGCCTCATGAGTGATGAGAGAGTCTTGTGTCCTCTGGGTGACATTCAAAGGCGACATAAATCCTGCTCTTTACAGTATGGCACAAGGCCGTAAAGCCTCTCTGCTAATTGGAGATCTAATGAATTACCATAATTAGTTATTGAATATGCTGCGTTGGATGACGACAGCAAATGCTTTGTTTTTAGGGCAGGAAATGGCCGCATCATTCGGTGACATATGTGTGACAACAATATGTCATCCAATCATTTTACATTTTATCTTTTGAGACTAACATTCCAGCAACAATGTGTCTACACAATCCTCCATTCACTGTCCGAGTATAGGCTAGGTAGCCAAAGGCAAGCAAGGCTAAATATTGCCTTACATTTTTATGTGACAATAATGGATTTCCTTAATGGATGTCAACTGTAGCCCCCATCCGTTTAGATGTAGACTGCCATATTCTGGGGATATACAGGTCCTTTTATTGCGATTTAACATGAAGATAAAAATGTTTCCCAGATAAATGCCAACCCACCATTAATCCACAGACCACTAAATTACACTAATGATACCACAATATCGCCATTTAATACTTGGAACCGCTAAGTTGCTCCGAGATAGACTACAATATGTCCAGAGTACTAGATAAACAAGCTTTACGGAGTAAGATGACTGAAGTATGAATTCATTTTTTCAAGCTAAGATGCTAAAGCTAATAGTAGTAGTATTGCTTTGGTAAAGTTTATATCACTGTCAAAAATAACATGGCTGAAATGTTAAACACATTTAACTAACTTTAAGCTAAGATGCTAATGCTAGTGTAGTATTACTTTTGTAAAGTTTCTATCACTGTCAAAAATAACATGGCTGAAATGTTAAACATATTTCACTAACTTTAAGCTAAGATGCTAATGCTAGTAGTATCACTTTTGTAATGTGTCTATCACCATCAAAAATAACGTGGCTTAAATGTTAAACACATTTCACTAACTTGAAGCTAAGATGCTAATGCTAGGGTTGTATGACTTTTGTCAAGTGTCTATCACCATCAAAAATAACATGGCTTAAATGTTAAACACATTTCACTAACTTGAAGCTAAGATGCTAATGCTAGGGTTGTATGACTTTTGTCAAGTGTCTATCACCATCAAAAATAACATGGCTTAAATGTTAAACATATTTCACTAACTTTAAGCTAAGATGCTAATGCTAGTGTAGTATTGCTTTGGTAAAATTTCTATCACTAGGCTCAAATACATTTAACTGACTTTAAGCTAACATGCTAATGCCAGCATATTTCTTTTAAAACTGTTGAATGCCCCTTAAAGCTGACATACTTATTTATTTTTCTATGAAAAATATAGTGTATATGAATGAGAAAATGTGAAACACTTTAGAATAACCTAAAGCTAACATGCTAATGCTAGCTTAATGTGTTAGCTGTTTTTTGCCATCAAAAATATGATATGACTTAAATATGACATACATATATGTGTCACAAATTATATTTAAATAATGTAAGGCAATCATGCTAATGCAAAAACAATAATTGCCATAGATTTTAATTTCATATAACAATATTTTTAGATACTCAAATGCCGTCAATTTAAATAATATTATATAAATTATAAATAATGTAGCATTCTATTTATTCTTCAGTATGTTGGCCGGCCATGTTTGTGCAGGAGGTTCTCTGCAGGGGTTTGCCCAGTAGTGGATTATCGTGTTACAGTAAAATAAGACCTTTGAGACGACTTCCACATAGCGATACGTGCTCACCATAGTCTAGGAATGTCTCGTCTATGCATCCTCATGTCCTATTATAAACCCCAGAGCCTTGCGCTTAAGTCTGAAGTCTTGATGTACGCCACGACGGAGACTTCATCTTGATCAAGCTGTCAGCTGTTCGTGCTGTACTTTCACCAGGTCGTTGTGACATAGATCAGCACGCGGCGTCGTGGAGAGTTTCTGTCAGGAATAGCACAGCCTTATTTATGTGCCATCGCCTGGGATTTCACAGCAAATGTATTATTGCCTCTCCAACTTGGCCTTTTGTCAGCATTCCATTAAAGCCTTCCTTGCTGCTCCACATCCTTAAATGTCCACGTAGGCCATTTTCAAAAGCAAGTCCATCTTAATTGAGGTCATCTCACGTTAATGTAACTCACAGAAGATGACAAATAAAGGTTTGGGTTACAAAGTTGGCTGATGACACCGTGTGTAGGTAGAATTAAAACCCTATTATGTAATGATCTGAGTCATATATACTGTAGTGGTCTACAATATAATGTACAATGTATGTGGTACAGTGATGTTCTGGTCGGATTTCCGTGCTTAGGAAAGTAGTCAGGCTAGTTGCTGGAGACAGTTGGCTTCTCGAAATAATATACGTTAAAAGCATCGTAAATTTGCATCACAAAATTGCCGACTGGAAAAAAATCAGACTTATTATGCCCTTTTGTATTGAGTTGTGGACTCCTATAGAGCAGCTACACACAAAAGCTTTCCAGATCTTCCAGAATCTGCACCTTTTCTATCATTTTCCAGAACTGGTTGTATCTAGGCTGCACGGCTTGTCGAGTGGTTAGCGCGCAGACCTCACAGCTAGGAGACCCGAGTTCAATTCCACCCTCGGCCATCTCTGTGTGACGTTTACATGTTCTCCCTGTGCATGCGTGGGTTTTCTCCGGGTACTCCGGTTTCCACCGACATTCCAAAAACATGCTAGGTTAATTGGCGACTCGAAATTGTCCATAGGTATGAATGTGAGTGTGAATGGTTGTTTGCCTATATGTGCTCTGTGATTGGCTGCATTACTTTAACAATAGGATTAGCATATTCTATAGTAGCTAGGGACCTAGCTTTACTGACTTACAAATGTTGTATTATGAATTAATGAATATCGATATAGTTGTTTAGATTTGTCGCAAAAGCAAAAAATATTTGTGTCAAAGTGAAACAAGCCGGTTTTCTCTCTTTTCTAGTAGGGAACTGATATTTCCCTGAAACGTAGCTTTTTGTTCTTCTGCTGATTACTAAAGAACGGCAAAAAGTAGACACTAACTTGTTTTTTTTTCTGATGAAAGGCAGGTGGGGCTGCACGGTGGGCGAGTGGTTAGCACGCAGACCTCACAGCTAGGAGAACCGAGTTCAATCCCACCCTCGGCCATCTCTGTGTGGAGTTTGCATGTTCTCCGGGCACTCCGGTTTCCTCCCACATTCCAAAAACATGCTAGGTTAATTATCGACTCCAAATTGTCCATAGGTATGAATGTGAGTGTGAATGGTTGTTTGTCTATATGTGCTCTGTGATTGGCTGCATTACTTTAACAATAGGATTAGCATATTCTATAGTAGCTAGGGACCTAGCTTTACTGACTTACAAATGTTGTATTATCGTGTTAAACGATGCCAAAGTTTCAGATAATAAGGCCTGAAAAAAGTTTAGCATGGCTCTGAACGCTCGGTTTCAGAGAGTTTTTTCTAAAACTGACTCTCTGTGATGTCACAATGAGAGAGACGTCCTTATAAGGGCGTGCACCCCGTGACCAATCACATAGGAGTGAGCGTGCCTGGAGTCGGACAATGGTTGTTTGTCTATATATGCCCTGTGATTGGCTGGCCACCAGTTCAGGGTGACCGAAGACAGCTGGGATAGGCTCCAGCACCCCCTGTGACCCTTGTGAGGATAAGTGGCAGAAAATGAATGAATGAATGAATGAATGAATAAGCATTGTGTTAGCATATCTTACACCTATTCAGCTTATGTTAGAACTTGCCTTCCAAGATGACGTAATGTCTGTTTTGGTCAAGTAGTTTGTAAAATAAATTACCCGCAAAAAATGCAACTTATACTCCAGTGCGACTTATAGTCCAGAAAATACGGTAACCGCAAAAAAAAAAAAAATCAAAGCAAGCAATTGGTGATGGTTGATGCGCTCTCATTTGTGTTCAAATTCTGATTCGGCCAACCTTTTTTAGAGGTTCGACTGTACTGTTTGTCCCTGTCAGGTTGTCATGCTCAGTTGAGCTATGTGCTGACGTGCCGCGACGGATAAATCAGTCTTATCGGCGTGACAGGTGTTTGTCCACCTGCTATAAACATCTCCCACGCCTGGCCCCCCCCCGCTCCATCTCCTAGCTGTTATTTACTGGGCTCCAGCCTCCATATTTTGGCTGTGTTTACTCTCTGCCTGGGGCTCTAATATGAGGTCAGAGCTCTGATTTACTCTACTAGTTAGTGAGCTGAGTAACGACCCCCCGAGCCGGATAGTTTACAGTGTGTGGCCGAGGCCGGTGATGCGGCGGATGCTCGAAGTGTAATTACACGCCGGTGGGCACGGTGCGAGCTTACACCTCACTGCAGCTGACCGCCCTGCCACTCTCCGACACTCTAAACACTCCATTCTTTTCTTTCCTCCTCCTTACTCCTTACTCCACTACATAGTGACACCTCCCCCTGCTTGTGGTGACCTCACATTCCAGGTGAAGTCCCATTTCAATGTCAGATCTTTATATAGACGCGGCCTACAACGGAGCAAGGGAAGGTATACGGGATCGAGTTGCAAGGCCCGCTAAAAAGCAGATTGCCGCCATTAATCTCATTTAGTGTTCGCTTTGGTATGTATGCAAACACGGTGGTGCCCCGGGTTTAATTTAGTGCGCCGCTTACACATGGAGGTTCACGCAGTGACCCCGCATGTATGACTAGAAGATTCAATACATAACTTTAAACCAGCACCACACAGGCTCATATGTATAAAGATGGATGACAAGGAGCAGGGCCGTGTCATGGGCCCCCCCTCCACCGACAATGGTTCTCAACTGGTTTAGCTGCAGGACTCACCATTGACAAGGAGTGACTGGGGAGTTGAATCAGCGCAACCTGGATGAGTCCAGTCCATATTTAAATATACAAATATTTAAATATGCAAATATAACTTAGCAGGTAAGCTTCATAATAATAACATCCAGGCTCATTTCTTTCCATAGACCATAACCCTGGCCTGGGCAAACTGGGAATGGAACCGACATGTCCTCTTTCTCATCATACCTCAGAGTCTTAATTCTGGGCGTAATTAACCCCATTTAACACATCATAAGCTGCAGCACGGGACGCTATCCCAATCTCTACGGACACGCTGTTCTCCCGCAGATATCTGCAGCTGTGTGTCTCGCCATTTCCTGCCCCACGAACAACATGTTAAGTCAGAGGTATCCAAAGTGTGGCACGGGAGCCATTTTCAGCCCTGTATTTTTTTTTATTACATTCTACAAATGTAATTTCGCAACAAAACTAAAAAACAGCAATAGAGGAAAATGAAAAATTGTGTAAGAATAAAGTCAAAATATTAAATGAAAAAACTTGTAATATAACAGATTTTTTAAAAATAATTTTCAAAGAATAATGTCATAATATGAGGGAAAATAAAGACATTTTAGTAGCATAATGTTAAAGCATTAAAGAAATATACTATTTTTTGTTGTTTTTTGTTGTTTAAGTTGTAATATTAAAAATAAAACAACAAATAAAGGTGGTGGAAAAAGTTCCAATTTTAAAAGAATATAGTCCAAATTTTATTTGAACAGAGAAAGAAAATTTACAAGATGTAAAAAAACAGCTGTAACTTTACAAGAATAAAGTCAAAATAAGAGAAAAAGTTGTATACTAAAGCAATAAATGAGTGGAATTTACGGTTACACTTATAATATAAAGAAAAATGATATAATTTAAGCAACATAGAGTTTAAATATGAAATAATGTGTTTTTAAGTTGTAATATTATGAGACACAAAACAAAATAGCATCAAGTATGAGCTTATGTAAAGCTTATGATGCTCATTTTGGGCCCTTTGTATTGAGTCGAGGACTCCTATAGAGCAGCTACACACAATAACCCGCACAGAAAGCTTCTTAGATCTTCCAGAAGCTGCACCTATTCCAGCTGTGTTTCCTTGGGAAATACAGGAACACCAGAAAAGGATGGATCGTGGTTAAGGGGGGGTCTCTTTATGCTCTAGTAAGATTCCAATGTTCCCAGTTCGTCCAGAGTAAACTCGATTTTCCAGAAGAGTCTTGTTTGTCGTTCAGCATCACGGTACAGTACAAACATGTGGAATGGAATGTGATGCAGGCCCATTAAGTTTCCATTACTGATAATCCTGTGAATTTAGGATGGTCATTAGGTCATGTGTGTTGCATGAAGAGCAGGTGGGTAATGGCAGTAATTTGTGGTTATGCGGAAGGTGGCATGATGAATGGGCTCTGGCGAAGACAAGCTGAGCTGGCCACTGGATCTACTGCAGAGTAAGGAGAATTTAGGCTCACCATAAAAGATTTCTCCTTGCCCCTTATTTCACTCGGACATTTTTATGTTTTTTTTATTTTCTACCTCATTGCAGCCGTGAGCCGCTTTTCTGATTTACGCACGTTGGCAGCCGAGCGCCGAGGCCTCCAGAGACGGTGCCCTCTCACACCTCCATCCTCCGCTCGCCATTCTGCAGCTTCGCCCGTCCTCTCGTTGTCTCAACATTTACTGAAGTGGGTCCGACCCCAAAGAGCTCCACCTCTATCCTCGTTCCTCATCTCTAACAAGACATTAGCCGAGAGGCGGTGTTATTCACAGCGAGAGGGGATGTTCCCCTGTGTCAAGACACAAATAAGGATGAATAGAAGCCGTCACAGACACTGATGCTATTTTACAATGCTCATGTTTCATAGCACGGCTTCAAGTGCTGTTTGTACCGTTTTATTGCACTGCCAACGCTGAGAGATGAGCATTCACGCTAATGCTATTCTTCTCTTTGTCTATTCTTATACCCAATAAATGACAGGAATAGAAATTAGTTTAGACCTTGAGCAATGACTTAAGATGGCTTTTATTTCATCCAAAGGAAGCATAATAAAAAAAAAGTTTTGCAATCACTCAGAATGCAAATGGTATGGCCCGTCTCCATGAACCAGGAAGTAGCTTGTGAACTAACATGGATAAATATTTTTGTTATAAAATTATGTTATGTTATATTTTCTTGTTATTTGAGTCTTAATAAATCAGTTTCCACCCACAACAAAACCCTAAATGGTCTGTTCCTAATCGTCCCCTGTGAACCAGGAAGTAGCCTGCTAGCTAACATACAGATGGAGAAACAAGTAAAAATACGCTTACTGCATTTAATAATCTTTTATACTTCCGTCTTACTTTAGCTTATACTTATATGTTGTAATATTATGAGTTACAATTTACCTGTTCCTCTGACTTAAAAATGGTACACTCCTGTCCTGACACCTTGCATCGTTCTCAAAACAGGAAGTAGCTTGCTAGCTAACAACTAGACAGGCAAACAAACACAAATATTACACTTTTAACACATTTTCTTTTTAAGGTTGGATTTATTTTCATATTTTACCATTTGAATTGCAATAAAACCATTCCCGCTTGTCTTTTGTTTTTTTTACATTCCAAACAAGAAGTCATGAAAATGTTTGTTCGACCGTCCTTGAACGCACCACTGCCCGTAAGATAACTTCCTCCCAAGCTGAACACATACTTCCATACTGGATTTTTACGTTTTTTATTTCCCTTCATATTTGGTCTCAAAGGCTGATACTATGTGGGAATGCATGAAGGTAAGATTGGTTAACAATATTGAATGCTAATGTGCATATTTGTTGGTGTACAACCTGAAGTTAGTTCATGCTAGCACACTTTTCACCAATCACATCAAACAGCCACGTAATGATCTTCTTTCTGAAAAACAAACTCCAGGCTCGACTTGGCCGTATTCATTTAGAATGATATAGATCACCCATAGACTTAGATATACGCCGCATGGAGTGGGTTTGTCCACTACTGCGATACGTCAACATCGCCGCCATATTAGATATGCCCAGGCTGCGCTGTATGTGAGTCAATATACTTACTTTCATAAAGCGCCTTTATACAAAGAAATTTTATTTCTCTCGTTTATACATTCACACAAGCACTAATATACTTGGGAAACAGACACAGGCAAAAACAGTTACAAGAACATTGTTTTTGGTGTGTTAGTATTCATTTAAGCAGCCTTGACACATCCAATATGGCGACCTTCCAGGAACCAGGAAGTGGTTTGCTAGCACACCCGGACAAACCAAAACAAATGCAGAGCTGTATGATATTTCTTAACTTTTGTTCACAACTTTGTTGAACACATTTGTGTTCATTGAATTGAAGTCCAATTCAAGCGTATTAAAGTAGCATAATAACTTTTTGTCCAATTTCCGACTAAAGACGTCGCTACACATTGCTAGCTTGCATGGAACACTAATATCTATCTCTCTGGACTGCCTTGTCATGCCGATTTTGCGGCCCGCTGCAAGTCAAAGGTCAGCTTTGGCATGAAAAGCGAGATAGCGTGGAAAAAATACTGGCGAGAGGAGGCGAGTATAATTAACAATTTAATTAATCCAAGGCTTCCACACCATTTAGCTTGCTCCCGTGGTCCGTCCCGCTTGAATGAGGCTGTACGGCTGTATAACAAAGCAACACATCAGTTTCGCTAGCCTTGGCCATTATCGTTTTTCGACCGCTATAGCGGTCTCATCCTCGCAACGTTCCTTCACTCTCATCACCTATCAATTGGCACATATCGACTGTTTCCACAGAGTTTCAGTCACAGAGATTTAGTACGGCAATTCTTGCCGAACTTCTATTGCTACTAATGGCTTCTGTATAATGTGGCACTTAAAATGCATGAGCAGCCACTGATTTATCTGTAATTTGCCTCCGGTGGAGCGCATCTCCCTCAGTACTTCCATTTGTTCTTGGAGATTTTTTTTTTTTACGTTTTTGAGTTTGAACACACAACATAAAAATGGCTTTTGGCCTTGATAGAAGTTAGACAGGCAGCAAATGACAGACTTGAGGTTTGAGCCGCCAAGCCCTAAGAGATGTGCGGTTTCGCTCTGAGGCAGATGGACCCCCACTTCCCCCAAAGGTTCCATTCACCTTTTGTTTTTTCTTTGCTGTAAACCCATGAGCATGTTAATTACCGTTTACAGAGCTGCAGTGATAAAAATATGATTTTTTATATCCTGTTTGAATAGTTGCAGTCTTCGCCAGCTGCAGTGACATTGAGCTCCCGCCCACCTTGACCTCACAAGAGAGCGGGAGGGCCGGGGAGCGGGGCGGGGGTCACGCAACATGAAGCAAGGAGCTGTTAGCAGATCGATGTGATGGGTTTAAAGGTGTCTGTGTTGTCATGGCAGCGGGCTAAGCCACCTCAGCTCAAGGTTAACAGCCGAGGGGGCGGGGGCCACTGTCGTAGACCATTAAAGGAAGTGGTCGATGCAGCCGGACAGGTCAGACTGACACCGGTAACGTTTTAATCGTGGCGACTTTAAGTAAAGAAACAAGCTTTTAATGCTGCAGAGATTTATAGGCTGTTGCCGAGCTATATGTGGCGAACTATAGAGTCATCTTTGCGTGATTTACTTAACCTAACCTTACGTTATGTTTTTAATTGCTGGCTACAAAGTGCGATATGATGACAACGTGAAAGAAACGTGACACCACAATGCATTAGCACTACCGTCTTTTAAGAATATATATGGCCTTTCAACAGCCATGAAATTCCAATCAAAAACGATACAATAATAATTCTTATTCTTATATTGTTGTTCTTTTAACCTCAGGTCAAATTATGGACCTAATTATGCATTTTTAGCAACTTATAGTCCAGAAAATACGGTAATTAGGTAGAAAAAAACATACATAAGCCGCACTAGAGTATAAGTCGCATTTTTTTGCAGGTAATTTATTTTAACTACTTGACCAAAACAGACATTACGTCCTCTTGGAAGGCAAGTTCTAACATTAATAAAAGAAAAGAGAACAGGCTGAATAGGTGTAAGATATGCTAACACAATGGTTATTAGCTACACAAAAAATAAACATGAACAGAAAAGGTGTCCGGTGTTTATGTAACATAAACACTTTTTTCATTTATAAGTCGCAGGAACAGCCAACCTATGAAAAAAAGTGCGACTTATAGTCCGGAAAATACGGTATATTATTTTATATTATTTTAGCTTTATGGAACCCATTATGTCATTGTATGGTCATATCACCTTGTACTTTGGTATGTGAGAAAAAATAAATAAATAAACTACAATTTTTTTTAAATTATACAGTAAAGTCTTGTTATATCGATATTTTCGGGAGTCAGAAAAAATATCGATATAACCGGACTATCGATATGTCCGATCTTTAAGCTTTAAGCTGCTTTTGTATCGATATAAGCAGACCAAATTGGCTGGCGGGAGATGAAAAGGGCATCGTAGTAACCGGATTATCGTAATAACCGGGTATCGTACTAACCGGAACTAATTATATCATAAAAGACTAGAAATTTGCCGGGAAATGAAAATAGTATCGTGATAAGCAGTACTATCGATATAACCGATATCAATATAACGAGACTTTACTGTATTAGGAAAGCAGGAAGTGAACAAATGTAACAGTTACTGATTGTAAAAGTACCAAATGGAGGTGTAGGATTTAATAAGCTTTGCTTCTTCCTACTCCTTTCAACAGCCTTGAAATTCCAATCAAAAACAATACAATAATAATTCTTATTCCTATGTTGTTGTTCTTTTAACCTCAGGTCAAATTATGGACCTAGCCTGACCAGGCCTAATCATGCATTTTTAGCGACTTATACTCCGGAGCGACTTACGGTTATGTCATTGTATGGTCATATCACCTTGTACTTCGGTATGTGACAAAAAATAAATAAATAAACTACAAAAAAATACAATAAAAAAAAAATTATATTAGGAAAGCAGGAAGTGAACAAATGTAACAGGTACTGATTGTAAAAGTGGAGGGGTAGAATTTAATAAGCTTTGCTTCTTCCTACTCCTTTGTGGAACTGTGAACTGATTATGTGATGCATTCAATTGTAATCTGATGCATGTTCAAATGAAATAAAACCATTACTATTTATTATAATACCAATATACAGTACACATTGAATTAGAACAGTATATCTAACAGAAAGAATCGTTATCATAAGAGCATGAAATGAATTTAATACACATTGTGACACGTACATACAAGTAACACTTCCCTTCACATATCAAACATCAACATAAGTGGATGCTTGAAGACACTTTACACCCGCACATCCTTCGCCCCAATTTGAGTTTTTGAGGTGACGATGCCATAGCTGTCCACCCACTCCGCTTCCTTTGTGTCTCCTCCTGCTCTGAATGCATAATGAGCTCATGTCATTATCTGTACAGATATGTCACAGCGCTGTCATTCTGTTTAGTGGCCATTACCTCTGCATGAGCACCTGCAAGCACTCACATGCATGCACAGCAAAGAGAGGAGATTAGGGGGGGGTTCATGCAAATGTTTAGAGGAGACAGGTAGCGGGAGGTGACTTGTCGGTGGAGCCGCAGGCCAGTCTTGATCCTGGCCTTTGAAGACGTGTTAAAAAATAATAATAATTCAGCAGAGACTTTATTACACGACAAGCGTCCCACACCTTATTAATAAAGACAGTCACTTGACTGTGTAATGTAGGCTACATTGGTTTATCTAAATTATTTGTACAAATGACTGTTTACGCTGTACATTGTTCATATTTGATGTAATTTATTTATTATTTATTATTTATTATTTATTATTTATTATTTATTATTTATTATTTATTATTTATTATTTATTATTTATTATTTATTATTTATTATTTATTATTTATTATTTATTATTTATTATTTATTATTTATTATTTATTATTTATTATTTATCTGGCGATGCTCTGGTGGCAGCTTGCGACAGCAGCTCTCGCTCATACAAATTTTCCCACTGAGGGACGAATAAAGGCATATCTTAATCTTATTTAAATATTTATTATTTATTATTTATTATTTGTTTATTGTTTATTGTTTATTGTTTATTGTTTATTGTTTATTATTTATTATTTATTATTTTACTGCTGTGTTATTGTGCAATGACAATAAAGAAAGTCTGTCTGTCTATTACAGTATGGCCATTAGATAGCTGTTACAACACTGCCACCTACTGGCTACAGCATACATTTTCCCCCATTTTCAAGCCGCCTCCGGGTTCCAGGCCTGTCGGATACACTTTTAAATTTCCCCCGTTGGGACTTTGTCATTTTTTCCACACTTTTCTTTATACATAGGGTACTCTACTGGAGCTTCTAGCGGCATTTTCCCCCATTTTCAAGCCGACTCGGGGCTCCAGGGCTTCGGCCTCACTTTTAAACTTCCCCCTGTTGGGACTTTTGGGGAATTTTTTCACACTTTTTTTATACTAAATATTTTAGTATAAAATATGTGAAGAATACAAGTGCAAAGATGCTAAAACCAATCAAATATAAACCAATATATCTCAGCCAGCCACAAGTCAAGTCTTTATTATGCTTCTGCGTCACGTCGCCATCCCCTCGGACGATGTCTTGACCCTGTTATAGCTATTCATCGGGGGGGTTGAGTGCATGTGCAAATATTGATCCTTAATTGGAGGAGAAGGCAGTTTACGAAGGTGAACGAGTTGTATACCCACAGGAAATAATGTGAGAAAGACGATCAATCACAGATTTTACAACCCTGGTGCCTTGACATGGGAGCACAGTCCAGGTTTTAGTTTTGTGTTACAGGTGACACACAGCAAATGACTGTAATATTTAATATTATATCTCATTATTCATTTCAGGGGCCCCTGGACCAGACTTTGGACACCCTTGCTTTCAAAGGGAACACATTACACATACAGTATATGCAGGCACTGATTCTTATTACATTTGACTTTGCATGCTTTACACAGGAATAACAATACTACAATACAGTATAAAGTTCACTGGGTAACAGTTTCCTAAATTCTCCCTACAGTTCCACTCGTGATGATGACGGGCAGACGCTCTCCTCGTGCTTGGTTCCCAAGTGATCCGATGAGGCTTTGGTTATATGGCGTCCCGCATCTCTGCACTCGGAGCTGGAAGCATAAACAGGTAAGACTACACTTCAATTTTTTAGATAGTGGAAATTAGGTTAGAACTATAAAGCTTTGTGTGTTGGTTATTGTGTGTAGCTGCTCTATAGGAGTCGATGACTCAATACAAAGGGCCGAAAAATATAACCTTACTTGTATGTTCATTAATTCATTCATATTCTACCGCTTTTTCCTCACAAGGGTCGCGGGGATGCTGGAGCCTATCCCAGTACACCCTGGACTGGTGGCCAGCCAATCACAGGGCACATATAGACAAACAACCATTCACACTCACATTCATACCTATGGACAATTTGGAGTCGCTAATTAACCTAGCATGTTTTTGGAATGTGGGAGGAAACCGGAGTACCCGGAGAAAACCCACGCATGCAAACTCCATCTCTGTGTGGAGGGTGGAATTGAACTTGGGTCTCCTAGCTGTGAGGTCTGCGTGCTAACCACTCCTCCACCGTACAGGACTCTGGAACATTCATTCATTCATTTTCTACCGCTTTTTCCTCATAAGGGTTGCGGGGGGTGCTGTAGCCTATCCCAGCTGTCTTGCGGCGAAAGGCGGGGTACACCCTGGACTGGTGGCCAGCCAATCACAGGGCACATATAGACAAACAACCATTCACACTCACATTCATACCTATGGACAATTTGGAGTCGCCAATTAACCTAGCATGTTTTTGGAATGTGGGAGAACATGCAAACTCCACACAGAGATGTCCGAGGGTGGAATTGAACCCTGGTCTCCTAGCTTTGAGGTCTGCGCGCTAACCACTTGACCACCGTGCCGCCCCCTTACTAGTTTTTGAAATGTTTTATGATGGAAACTGTTTGACTCTGGAACAGATGACTTCTATTTCGGTTATTTTACACCATATGGGGAAATAGATTCTACATAAAAAAATCTACTGAGGTTGACCAACATCCTGGAAAAAATTGTGTTTAAAATTGGAGATTCCACTCTAGCTTCACGGAGAACAAAAATCTGAGCCACAAAAATCCCCAGATGGGAGAAGTGGAAATGTTTCAACCTGCAAGTGGAAAAAGGAGCGCTGTGGAGTGTGACCAAAGTACATTGGAGCGATACCTGTCTGAATCTGAGTCAGCAGACATGCTGAAGTCCTTCTGCAGGGCCTCTTGTGATAGAAACCTCCTGAGGCCGCAGCACTGGACCGCCTGGGCCACGGAGTAATGTGTCCTTCCCGCGGCACAGTCCTCCATCTTGGCCACGCTGAGCTGGGACTGCAGGAAAAGGTGCAAGCAGCTGTCAGACAGCAGCAGGGGACTCTGCAGGATCCTGGATGGCGGGATGGTAAAACATGAACCAATGGAAAACATTCAGCTTATTCGTCTGTGAGTCTTACTCACTGTTCCAAGAACCTCTGGAGACCCGTCATGCGCTCTGAGATCTGTTGGGCGTTGTTCAAGCTGAAGAAGGGGTTCTTTGGTGGTAGGTTCGGTAGCTGCGCCCTGTTTGAGACAATTAAAAATGAGCGCAGAGAGCATGAAAAACTGACAATTTTTCACTGTTTCCACTCACATCAGCATGGAGTTGGCTTGCAGTCTTTGTCTGAGCCACACAAACTCGCTGAACCTCCGTCGTACTCTTGATATCTTCTTGGTGAAGAACACACTGTCTGTCTAAAAGACGTCAAGAAGTCAATTTTATAGCTGCTCAAGGAAGCTTAGGAATTAACAGCGGTAACAAAAATAGAAAAATTCTGAAACATTTCATATATTAAAACAAATTTTAGACTGCACGATGGTTGAGTGGTTAGCACGCACGCCTCACAGCTAGAAAACCGGGGTTCAATTCCACCCTCGGCCATCTCTGTGTGGAGTTTGCATGTTCTCCCCGTGCATGCGTGCTCAGCTTTGTGATCTAGGGGACCTATTATGCTAATTTTTGGCCCTTTGTATTGAGTTGTGGACTCCTATAGAGCAGCTACACACAAAGGCTTTCCAGATCTTCCAGAATCTGCACCTTTTACAAATGTATTTATTTCATTTTCCAGAACTGGTCGTATCTAGGCTGCACGGCGGTCGAGTGGTCCAAAAACATGCTAGGTTAATTAGCGACTCCAAATTGTCCATAGTTATGAATGTGAGTGTGAATGGTTGTTTGTCTATATGTGCCCTGTGATTGGCTGCATGGCCACCAGTACAGGGTGTACCCCGCCTCTCGCCCGAAAACAGCTGGGATAGGCTCCAGCACCCCCGTGACCCTTGTGAGGAAAAGCGGTAGAAAATGAATGAAAACAAATTTTAGACTGCACGGTGTGCGAGTGAATAGCACGCAGACCTCACAGCTAGGAAACCGGAGTTCAATTCCACCCTCGGCCATCTCTGTGTGGAGTTTGCATGTTCTCCCCGTGCATGCGTGTTTTTTTTTTTTCCCGGGTACTCCGGTTTCCTCCCACATTCCAAAAACATGCTAGGTTAATTAGCGACTCCAAATTGTCCATAGGTATGAATGTGAGTGTGAATGGTTGTTTGTCTATATGTGCCCTGTGATTGGCTGCATGGCCACCACAGTGTATAGTGCACAGGTACCTCAAATTAAAACATATGACGCAAAATAGCTGGTGAACGTTTGGTGCTAATAATTCAAGGAATTAATTATTTGAAAAAAATATTTTTAAAAATATTTTTAAAAATATTTAAAATATATTATTAAACGTATTTCAAGTCCTAACTTTTTTCCTAGTGCAAATAACAAAACTGCTAAAATGTTGATGCCTTCGGATGACCAGCCTTTTAGTATTTTTGAAGGTACCGGCTTGTATTGGCTATTAAACGCTTTGTCACCACGTTTTGTACTTCTGTACTATAAAAAAGTTTCTGTTCTGACGCTATTTTTTTTTTAGGCTATTATTTTAAAGCGCTTTACTCACGTGCAAACAAATTTCATAGTCCATGTATGCATGCCAATAGTCGTTCTTCTGGATGCGCGGGTCTCGAACCCACACACTGATGACTTGCTGCATGGAGGACTGAAGCTGCTGTCAAAACTGAAGAAAACAGGAAGCCTTCTTTAAAAAAAAAAAAAAAAAAAACATAAGGAGAAGTGACGACAGAAAAAAAAAATATATCTGGAAAATCCAGATTGTTTATTGCTCAAGCCCAGAAGGTCACAGTTAAATGTCACCAGGATGCCAGATCCTTCCCTCGTATGCCAGCTTTCTGTTTCTCTAACGTGGCTGATTGTGCTACACTTTACAATAGACTGGAGCCTTTTATTTACTATAAGTGCAAAAAAAAAAAAAGGTGCAAAGGTTTCAAAATATAGTCACAAGACTCCCCTGTGGCTCCTCCTATTTGCCCCTCCAAGTCTTGCATCAAATTGTTGAGTGTAGTTTGCCAATGTGGAGCTTTCATTTGTTCTGCAAGTGTATATAACATTTTGTCATTACAGAGGAGACGAAACAAAAGTAAAAGCAAAGTTAAGTTCCCGCTACTCAAAATAAAGTAAGCAAAATAGCCTCTTAACGTCCGTAGTGCTATCTAACCGCTCACGAACGGCTTTGTCAGCTTTTCCCAAGCTCGTGCTCGGGAACGTGGGGAGAAAAGAATACACGGTCAAGAGTAAAAGGTTGCACAATAACGGCTTTATTCACATATCTCTACAGTGTCTACGCACGAGTACAGTAAACAGCCGCTCAGTAGTCCAGGAGGTGTGTTTTTATTAGGAGGTTTAAGGTCGAGCGCCCATCCCATAACAGGATACGTCCCTTCCACGTGAGGAAGAACCGACAGCTGATAACATCTAAAGTGCTACATTAACATCTTTTCAAACAGCGTGCATGATTTTTTTTTCTTTTGTTCAGTTTTAATGTCAATATCTTCAAAAATGGCAACAAAAAAAAAAACAATATGCTGGGCTACAATTTGAAACGCCACACACAACTAATGAAGTAACTAAATACATATACTCAAGTACTTCAAATTTGACGCTGCGACGCTACTTCATTCCTCAACTGCCCACAGTGTGGTTTAATTTACCGTATACTACTATATGGTAAATATTAATATTAATCTTGAAGTGCTTGAATGATTAATGTAGCCTGTAAAAGTAAATAAAACAAGTACATATAAAACACACACACAAAGCAGTCAGGGGCACAAAGGTGAGATTCAAATATAACTCATAATACCCTAAATACAGCATCATACAGTACTGTATTAACTCGAATATGAAATATTTTAATGCAGAAAAAAGTCAAAAAGCTTTTCTTGTACAGTGGACCCCTTCATTTAGCACTTTGTAAATACTTTTGGGAAAACTCACCCATTCATGTTTTTTCTCTCCAAAATAGGCTGTTTTTTCATCCTAAGTCTGTAGTAATTTAGAGGGAGGAGGAGGAGGAGGAGGCGGAGGAGGAGGCGGAGGAGGTGCTACAGCAGACGGGAGCATGACAACCAGGCTAAAGGTGAGACAGTGCCTCCGATTCCATGTGTTATTTAGGGATCTCCATATCTCCTGGGGTGTTGTGTTCATGATCGTGGGGAAAAAAAATCAGATACAGATATCAACCAATATTGCATTTGAATGCTGATATTTAATAATTATTATTATATTTAATAATCATATTATTATTAAATATAATAGACATAATTATATATAATATATACTATTATATTTATATATAATTATTAAATATCAGAATTAAAATGCGATATTGGTTGACATCTGTATCTGATTTTTTTCCCCCGATCATGAACACAACACCACTGCTGATATTTAATAATAATTATTATATTTGTATTAAATATAATAAAAAACAATTATATATAATTATATATTATAATTATATATGTAATTATTAAATATCAGCATTAAAATGTGATATTGGTTTATCTGTATCTGATTTTTTTCCCCGATCATGAACACACCACAGCTGATTTTTTAATTATTATATTTAATAATTATATTATATAAATATATAATAATTATATTATATATATATTATAATATATATATTATTATAATAATATATATAATTATATATGTAATTGGTTGATATCGGTATCTGATTTTTTCCCCTGATCATGAACACAACAACACTGCTGACATTTAATAATTATTATATTTAATAATTATATTATTAAATATAATAATATAAATATTATATATATATATATAATTATTATATATTATAATAATATATGTAATTATTAAATATCAGCATTAAAATGTGATATTGGTTGATATCTGTATCTGATTTTTTCCCCCCGATCATGAACACAACACCACAGGAGATATGTCATATTACGCATATCAGTATTGTGGCGTACAGCTACCACAGGAATTGTAGTATTTACACTGCTGCATGTACTGGTATTGCGTAACACTTCTTGCACCCATACCTGAAGGTGCAGGGATGTTAGTAATGCTAAATTGTGCTACAACCCGCACACCGGAGGAGGAAAACGGTAAAAAAAAAGGAGTAAATAGTGAAATAACTACTGATAAAGACGCAGTCCACAGTGATTGTGTGCTACATGATGATGTAAAAAAAAGGCTACAGGTTCGTCAGCATCATTCTCCATCTTGACAGCAGCTGAGCGACGGCGCTCAAAAAGGAGGTAAGACGTACGTTCACCTCGGCCAACGTGATCGCACACGTCACTGCTCGTCGTCGCCGCCGCAGTGCCAGGTCAGCTTCTGCTCGTAGAATTCAATCACCGCTTGAGGACACCTGGCGCTCGCCTCGTGGGCCGACAGCAGTGCGACGTCGCCAGAGTTCTTCCTGTGGAAGAAAATAATATAATAATATGTATTAAAACGTCAAATTCTTTGCTTCATCAAAGCGACACCAAATTCCCCTTAAAAGGAGGAAGCAGTGAAGTTACCATTTGACTAAAAACATGAGCTCTCCCTTTCTGTCTGCGGAGCCGATGATGCATTCAGGCTGGGGGTAAGCGCTGTAGTCGGTGGGTGAATCTGGATCACCCACAATGTCGCCACCGCAGTCCTGATTGTGCCTCTGTGACCGGGAGAAAAGTACCATCAGTACACATGTACTCGTATATAGAGCGGTTGCTGAATTTTCCTAATTTAAGACCAAAAATATATAGAGCTTTTCTTCCTGTCACTCACACACAGGATGAGGGTGTGTGGGTCTTGTTGTACATTATGTTAATATGTAATTTTTGTAGATTTGATAATGGGAACCTAAATTAAGGTATTTTGTCGTCCGCTCACTCACAAATTCCATCTCCTCTCTCATTTCCTCTTTAGGAACAAACTCCTGCTCTTCTTCCTCATTGTCTTCTGAGAAACGGTTTCTCAGGAAGTCCTCGATCAGTTCCGGACAGTCCAGGTTGTCTTCAGGCTCCCATGTGTTGTCTGCACTGTAACCACAATAAACAAAAGGAGAGATGGAGCGCATTTACACACAGTGATAATAGGTAAGTCATGTGACATTGACATTTCCTTTCATGCTAAGTGATGCGATCACTATGCTTCATATAGCAATAGTGGCATCATTAAGCCTATTTTAAAATGTTCCTCAGCCCCCCTAAATAATTTTTTATTTTTTATAGATGTTTGTAAATATTTTATAGATTTTTATAAAATTTTTTTAGAGATTTTTAAAATTTTTTTGTATTTTTTTTTACAAAAAAAATCTCTGACAAATTTCATATAATAGGGCAAAAGCAGGCTAATACTAGCCTACTAATCAGAAGAATAATCATGATGATAGTAATAAGAGGCTAATTATTAATATAATAATGATTATTATATAATTGATCACTGTTCACTGGACAGAATGGTTGCAGAGCTTGATCAGTGGTTTTGCAGTATAGATTGTGTGTACTTGTGTACATTTAATTGTGTGTATCTACTAAATCTGTCCAAAAGTGGGAAAGTTCCTTATTTGTTTTTTGGATTTGTTTTTAATGTCTACTACATTCATTCATATCCTCTATATGCAGTATTACAGTATTTGTATTTTTTGTCCATGATTATGCCATAGATGCACAGAAAAATCCCACTATTTTGCAATCAGTCAGCATTAGAGCTGGGGAAAGTATTAAAGTACCTTCACATTGTGTTCTTTAATATTTAAATCCTTTGAGTGACAGTGTCACTATTGAGTCACGTGGTAAGGTTGGGGAAAAGATGACTCTTATTGTATATATGCGTTATAGAGAAGTAATACTCGGGGTCTAGAGGGATCAAACACCCCATACGAGTAACAGTAATAAATAGTAATAACCTGTAATAAATAGTACATTGTTGGTTTTGCCTGAATGCTTGACTTTTACTCACTCGGTGAAGCCTTTCCACTTAAGGAAGTACTCCACTTTCCCATTGGCGATTCTACGTCGAGTGATTTTCTCCACCACAAACTCCTGCACAACATCGGGAGTCTCTTCGGTTTTCCTCTGCTTGACGGTCTGCTTCTTCCGCATCCTGTCTGCAACAAGACGACACACAATGGAAGTGTTGTTTACAGGCGATTCTAATGTGCCCTTCACGCCGACATCGGCGCCACCTGCAGGATTATGGCGTTTTCCTACCCCGGAAAACAACACACTAGCATACAAACATGCTAGTGTCGTGTTAGCAACGTTTATGTCTTCGGGGTTGACTCGTGGTGAAAACATGAACGTACGCTTTCCGTGCTAACGCGTTAGTCCGCTTCGGTTCTGTTCGGGGGTTCGTGTCCGGAAATAAGTCACCCACACGCGGCGTTCTCCTCTGTTCGGCTTCGAGTAGCCAAGCTAGCCACTCTGGCGCGTTTCCATGAGAAGAATAACTTTTTTTTAGTGCGATTAAAGATGGCCGTTGGATGCTCGGAGGAAGGAAGTGGTTGCCAAGGGAAAAGGTCATGCCAGGAAAACCGGGAGGAGGCAGTCGTGCACGCGCACGGCAGTCGACCAATCAGAGGGCAGTCCGTCTCGGTCACGCAGTGGCAGGTCGCTGATCCGGAAGTAGCTCCGCCACCCATGGGTGTCACCTGGCTATGACACACACAACCGATATTGCATTTATATAACAATAATTTTTTATTTTTATTTTATATTATTACTAATATTCATATTTTTATGTAATTCTCAACGCCTCCCTTTTGTCGCCAGATGCGTTACAACAGAGGAACGATGTGCACTCTTCAACCGCCAAAACATCTCTGAAGACCCCCGAGAGGACAAGCCGGTAAGCTTTTTGATTGACAGCTCAATCACAGCCAATTGGAAAGTAGAACGCTTCTAATTGGCCAATGTAGAACTACGTCGCTTCCCACTTATTTAGAATATTTCCTCCACCGGTTTTAAGAGCAACCACTAGAGGGCAATGTCTGACCGAATCATCACTTCAATGGTTGGATAATACATGAAAAGATCGCTAGGGAGATATTGTAGATAGTTGCAATAAATCTTGAGAAATATAAGTATATATATATATATATGTTATATAAGTATATAATATAGAAGTATGTACTGTATTTTCCGATTTTCAGCCATTCGCAGTGAAATTCCACTAGGGAAGCCCAAGGGATGTGATTAAAAGTGTTTTTCATGACAAGCCTCCAAAGGAAGATGAATGATATGAGAGTACTATTCTCTGTAGAAAAAAAAATATTGATCACATTCATTCTCAGAGGGAATTCTCACATTCTCAAGCTTCCATACGTGAATCAATTGGTAGCTATACAATACTGGTCAAGTTCGGTTCTCATTGCAGGATGGATTTTAAATGACACACACTTAATAAATGTCTTTATTGAAGGTGGAAAGGTGATCTTTTCCTCCGTGTCCTGAAACTCATATTTCAAGTCACGCTAGAAAGTGTGATGACAACCACAGAACCAGAAATGGACATTTCAGCGATGTTATAAAGGGTCTGGCTGCTTGGTACAATGTGATTAATGCAATTAATTAAACATCAACACCATGCACAAATGAATTTAATGCAAACAAAACTACAACCAAGGTCAATATGTATTTTTACACACACATGCTTACTAATTCTCGACTAGGGCGACAGTAGTGCTCTGCAAAAACTTTCCTGTTAGAATGACTGAGTAGTTTTACTTTATTTTAGTTTTATTCAACAGTGGTTTAAACCCTGTAACAAATAACAACTTGGAAGTAAAGTGTTTTAAAAATCATATTTTTCTATCCAGTCCAGGAGGATTATTACAACCCCATACTTGTAAACATCTTAGCCTTCATCAGCATGACTAAATCATTGCATTATTTATGATATGTCTCAATAAACAAACATCAGTCAAACCCAATCATGACAAGTATACATTATATCTTTATCTACATTGTGCACAGATGTGCCTTCCCTGTGAGTTGTAGTGTCGGGTGTCCGCCGTGTGACCTTTGATCCCAGCTTGTCGCTTTTCTGGCATTTTAGCTGTCGTTGCCATAGTAACTCGGCAGCTATAGGCTTGAGTTGTCGCTGCAGGCGCTGGAATGGCAGCAAATGCATCCAGTAAGGTTGGATTTACTGGATTTACTGCTGCTGCAGCATGGCTACCTTTGGGTTCTCGAGATAAAAACACAGATATTTGTGAAAATAAACATTGATTACAACTGAAAAAAAGTTAATCTCATAATGCTAGTATTGATCCAATACCGATATTACCTTTGTTATCAATAGTATTGATAGTTAGACCCGCCCACCCTTAATAAATACATCAGGGGTCTCAAACTCAATTTACCTGGGGGCCACTGGAGCTAGGGTCTGGGCAAGGCTGGGTCGCATCAGGTTTTCCAAAAAAAAAAAAAAACGCATTTATTAAAAACAGAAAAATATACAAACTTTTTCAGTGCTTTGGTTCCGATTTTCTACAATAAAAGCTCTGATAGAACATTCCACTGTTCTCAAATATCTTAATTTTTATTTTTCTGCACAAAATAAGATGAAAAATAAATAAACAAATCAAGAATAAAGAAAATCAATCAATCAGTAATAAATAAATATAATAATATAATAATAATAAAACGACAAATAATAAAAACTTAAGAAACCATATATAGTTGGTGGGTAGACATCATTTTTTTCAGATTAAAATGAACAAAGCATTATTAGAGCCCTGTAGACATGACAAAACACGACTATAGTCACATTTATACTTTTTTTATTTACAACATATTGCGCAACTGCAGGGTCTTGAGACACATGCTAACTCGCAAACTGGAGAGCTTCCGACCGAAACGGTAGCCTTCAAGTTATTTCCTTTAAACTTAAATAGCCAAAAACTTACCACTTCCACACGGATAGGGAGGATAACTATTAACAGTTATTTAACCTTTAACATGAACATTAATCAAACGTAATAATTTTTTCTGGGTACATGATACCATACAGCATCCATATCAAACTTGCGCGGGCCGCACTAACATCAAACTTTCATATCAAGGCGGGGGGCCTCAAACTAGTGTCTTGCGGGCCGCGTGTTTGAGACCCCTGATTTACAACATATTGTGCAACTGCAGGGTCTTGAGACACATGCTAACTCGCAAACTAGAGAGCTAGCGACCTAAACGGTAGCCTTCAAGTTATTTCCTTTTAAACTTAAATAGCCAAAAACGTACCACTTCCACACGGATAGGGAGGATAACTATTAACAGTTATTTAACCTTTAACATGAACATTAATCAAACGTAATATTTTTTTCTGGGTACATGATACCATACAGCATCCATATCAAACTTGCGCGGGCTGCACTAACATTAAACTTTCATATCAAGGAGGGGGGCCTCAAACTAGTGTCCCGCGGGCCGCGTGTTTGAGACCCCTGATTTACAACATATTGTGCAACTGCAGGGTTTCGAGACACATGCTAACTCGCAAACTAGAGAGCTAGCGACCTAAACGGTAGCCTTCAAGTTATTTCCTTTAAACTTAAATAGCCAAAAACTTACCACTTCCACACGGATAGGGAGGATAACTATGAACAGTTATTTAACCTTTAACATGAACATTAATCAAACGTAATAATTTTTTCTGGGTACATGATACCATACAGCATCCATATCAAACTTGCGCGGGGCCGCACTAACATTAAACTTTCATATCAAGGCGGGGGGCCTCAAACTAGTGTCCTGCGGGCCACATTTGGCCCGCGGGCCGCGTGTTTGAGACCGCTGGTCGACATCATTTGCAGCCTTCCTCATTCAATAATAGTGCGGACTGAGGTTCTTTTTGTCTGAAGCCAAATGGAATTGAACCCGAGACCAGAGCACTAAAAATGAAATATATAGCTGTTGATGAAATGACACGGTAAAAAGATATATCACGGCCCCTTAAATCTGCCCCCCCCCTCCCCCCACACACATTCCTTTGGCGCTTTGTGAATATAACCCTCATATAGACGGACCCTGGGAGCCGCTGTCAGAGTAGAAGCAAGCCAAATAGATCCCGCTGCGAAGTTTAACTCGGGGGGTCTAAGTCTTGACTCAGCCCCCCCCCCCTCACGTTACAGAATGTAGTCTTGTAAATCGCTCCTCCAGCTCCTGCGACACAGGAGGGTTAATCTGCTTGAAAAAAGAGCAGCATTCACATCTCCTACAGTTTATTGACGGGGAAGTGATTAACGCGTACTCATTACGACGCCATTGATCCAGCAAATATTTACAAGGCACCTTTCCTTGTTGAACATTCCCAAATGAAATGCAGACATACAGTGTTTGGAGTGGAATCAATCCCGGACTACTCTAACCTGCCTTTAGTCCACTTTGTGTTGTTGTATGAATGATGCATTCATGACAGAAATTACATTATTATTATTATTAAAAGTTCTTTGAAAATCCCAACCCAAATAAGGGCGGCACGGCGGTCTAGTGGTTAGCGAGCAGACCTCACAGCTAGGAGACCAGGGTTCAATTCCACCCTCGGCTGTCTCTGTGTGGAGTTTTTATGTTCTCCCCGTGCATGCGTGGGTTTTTTTTCTCCGGGTACTCCGGTTTCTTCCCACATTCCAAAAACATGCTAGGTTAATTAGCGACTCCAAATTGTCCATAGGTATGAATGTGAGTGTGAATGGTTGTTTGTCTATATGTGCCCTGTGATTGGCTGGCGACCAGTCCAGGGTGTACCCCGCCTCTCGCCTGAAGACAGCTGGGATAGGCTCCAGCACCCCCGCGACTTCGAGTGAGAGGCGGGGTACACCCTGGACTGGTCGCCAGCCATTCCCAGGGCACGTAAAGACAAACAACCATTCACACTCACATTCATACCTATGGACAATTTGGAGTCGCTAATTAACTTAGCATGTTTTTGGAATGTGGGAGGAAACCGGAGTACCCGGAGAAAACCCACGCATGCACGGGGAGAACATGCAAACTCCACACAGAGATGGCCGATGGTAGAATTGAACTCGGGTTTCCTCGCTGTGTGGCCTACACCCTAACCACTTGTCCGCCGTGCAGCCTGTATGTTCATTCATTCATTCATTTTCTACTGCTTATCCTCACAAGTGTTGCGTGGGGTGCTGGAGTCTATCCCAGCTGTCTTCGGGCGAGAGGCGGGGTACACATTGGACTGGTGGCCATGCAGCCAATCACAGGGCACATATAGACAAACAACCATTCACACTCACATTCATACCTATGGACAATTTAGAGTCGCTAATTAACCTAGCATGTTTTTGGAATGTGGAAGGAAACCCACGCATGCACGGGGAGAACGTGCAAACTCCACACAGACATGGCCGAGGGTGGAATCGAACTCGGGGTGTTCTAGCTGTGAGACCTGCGTGCTAACCACTTGTCCGTCAGTGGAACTGGTTAAAAATAATCGGGTATAAAAAGAGTGTTAGCGTTTTTGTGTGCATTGCACAAATAGTGTTGTTGTACAGTAATTGTAAACAAACATGAACAAGCTGTTGTAACATTGATGTCATACTTGCAGCGCAGTGCAGTCACACTCCAGCACCGCAGGACGCTTGACTGAGCACGAATCCATTATTCATCTCCGTGTCATAACAATGAGGAGGCTTTGATTGTGATGGACGTGCCGACAATGGCGTGGAAACGGCAAGGAGAAAAACACGAAGCCATCCTCAGTCTCCGCATCGCTCCACGCCACCAACGGAGCTTTTCTCCAAAAAAAAAGCCCGAGGCACTTCTCTACAGAGTCCAAGTAAGTCCGCCAACTATGTTCGATGCCGTGGTTTCTCAGTCTCAGTCTTACTTTTGTGTGACTGACTACAGGTGGGGTCAAAGGTTAAACTCTACATCACCCTTTGATTTTGCTGTCATGATAACTGGGACTCAAACATCCAAACAACTTTATCTCCTGACCCAATGCCGCAGCTTCAAAGGTGTCTTTTAAAGGTGATGCTGAACATCCCTGTTCGGTCAATCATCAATCAGCATGTGGCTAGCCTCCTCCGCGTTTGAACGTCATGCACTATAAATAACAGTTCGAACTCGGGTCTCCTAGCTGTGAGGTCTGCGCGCTAACCACTCTTCCGCCGTGCAGCCCACTAACAGGTTATATATATATATATATATAGTATATAAAATGATTGAGGGGACCTATTATGCTCATTTTTGGGCCTTTGTATTGAGTTGTGGACTCCTATAGAGCAGCTACACACAAAAGCTTTCCAGATCTTCCAGAATCTGCACCTTTTCCAAATGTATTTATTTCATTTTCCAGAACTGGTTGTATCTAGGCTGCACGGCGGTCGAGTGGTTAGCGACCCGAGTTCGATCCCACCCTCCGTGGGTTTTCCTCCCACATTTCCAAAAACATGCTAGGTTAATTAGCGACTCCAAATTGTCCATAGGTATAAATGTGAGTGTGAATGGTTGTTTGTCTATATGTGCCCTGTGATTGGCTGGCCACCGGTCCAGGGTGTACCCCGCCTCTTGTCCGAAGACAGCTGGGATAGGCTCCAGCATACCTATGACTTTAGTGAGGATAAGTGGCATAGAAAATGGATTGATGGATAGTAATCAGCAGTAGAACAGAGGTAAGTTTCAGGAAAATATCAGTTCCTGACTAAAAAAAAAAGGAGAAAAAACGCTTTTTATGAAAAGATTTCAGCCATTATTTTCATTTGGACACAAATATTTTTATCTTTTGTGGAAATAGCTCAAATGTCTAAATCGCTATACCAACATAAACAACAACAAAAGGTGTTGTTTTACATCAAAATAATAATCTTCTGTGATTTGTCTGTTAACATGATCCAAATTAGCAAATACACGTCATTTTTTATGGCTTAAAAGTGCTCCGAAGTGAAATGCATTAGTGTAGAGTTGCATCATCACCTCTATTTCTACTTTATTCCCGTAACATTACTCATCTCTTTTTATTTTTCGCGCTGTCGTTAGTTTTCTTGTTTTTTTGTATTTTTAAACTGTACTGAAGGCCGATGAAAAATCATCCATGTGTCACAAATGACCCCCGGGCCACATTTTGGAGACCCCTGGATAATAGCAATAACATAGCATGTTTTTCCCTGTGCTGGATTATGTAGCTCAGTTGCTCATTTTACACTATGTAGTTTTACACAATGTAATTGTTCCACACCATGGGTCACAAATGCCCCCCGGGCCACATTTTGGAGACCCCTGGATTATAGCAATAAGATAGCATGTTTTCCCCTGTACTGGATTATGTAGCTCAGTTGCTCATTTTACAGTATGTAGTTTTCTACAATGTAATTGTTCCACACCATGGGTCACAAATGACCCCCGGGCCACATTTTGGAGACCCCTGAATTATAGCAATAAGATAGCATGTTTTCCCCTGTACTGGATTATGTAGCTCAGTTGCTCATTTTACACTATGTAGTTTTACACAATGTAATTGTTCCGCACCATGGGTCACAAATGACCCCCGGGCCACATTTTGGAGACCCCTGAATTATAGCAATAAGATAGCATGTTTTCCCCTGTACTGGATTATGTAGCTCAGTTGCTCATTTTACACTATGTAGTTTTCTACAATGTAATTGTTCCACACCATGTGTCACAAATGACCCCCGGGCCACATTTTGGAGACCCCTGGATTATAGCAATAAGATAGCATGTTTTCCCCTGTACTGGATTATGTAGCTCAGTTGCTCATTTTACACTATGTAGTTTTTTACAATGTAATTGTTCCACACCATGTGTCACAAATGACCCCCAGGCCACATTTTGGAGACCCCTGGATTATAGCAATAAGATAGCATGTTTTCCCCTGTACTGGATTATGTAGCTCAGTTGCTCATTTTACAGTATGTAGTTTTACACAATGTAATTGTTCCACACCATGGGTCACAAATGACCCCCGGGCCACACTTTGGAGACCCCTGAATTATAGCAATAAGATAGCATGTTTTCCCCTGTACTGGATTATGTAGCTCAGTTGCTCATTTTACACTATGTAGTTTTACACAATGTAATTGTTCTACACCATGGGTCACAAATGACCCCCGGGCCACACTTTGGAGACCCCTGAATTATAGCAATAAGATAGCATGTTTTCCCCTGTACTGGATTATGTAGCTCAGTTGCTCATTTTACAGTATGTAGTTTTCTACAATGTAATTGTTCCACACCATGGGTCACAAATGACCCCCGGGCCACACTTTGGAGCCCAGCTAAGCCATTAATTACCTTAACTATTGAGAGTACGTATGAATATTTAAAGCCTACCCAATATCACATTTGTATGGTGTTGTTGTTTAATAATAGATATAGGACATCGGTCCCTAATAGGCAGTAAATGGTGACTTCATTAGAGCATGCTTCACATCCACACCGGGGGGGGGGGGGTAAAAACATCAGAGGAAATAAATAACATTGAGGTTATTTTAATGTTGCATCATCTCTCCTTGAGGTGCTCACGCTGTCATGTGATGCAACGCTATGATAATGACTTGAATAGAAGTAAAATACTTCCTCTGTGGGAACCGGTGGAAGAAGAGATGGAGAGATGAAAGTCCATGAGGTTGGAAGTCTCTCTCTCTCTCTCTCTCTCTCCCTCTCTCTCTCTCTCTCTCTCTGGTGATGGTCGACCCCGTGAAGAATCAACTCAATCCGTGTTAAATTATAGATTAAGGCTCAGCTCTGGCTGGCTGGGTCCAGGCAGCTCCATGTTGTGCTAGAAACGGGCTTTACAGTGCGGCCTCACCTCCATGCCTTATTAACATCAACATCAAACAGCGCTCACAGATGAAGAAGAGACTCTAAAAGAGACTACGTGATGACGGACGGGCGCGATCTCGCTGTAATATGCTCTCTGTACGCCTCTTTCTTTACATTCATATGTAAGAGTTAGAACTAAGTTGAATGGGTCATTTGAATGTATTTTTTTTTCATGTACTTTATATTCACACAAAAAAGGTTTTCATGGCAAATACATCACTAGTTTGACCCCGTAAGTCTTCTTCTCATTGACTTGTAATTTCTCACACAGCCGTACAAAACACCCACTCTAACTTAACAACAATTCAATACAAAATTTGGTACCTGTAGGGCAGATTTCCGTTATTTTCTTTTCAAATACAAATGTTAGGCTACAGTGGAACCTTTGTTAGCGTAAACCTTGAAGATTGTTGTCATGGTTTTAATTCATTCAATCCCAACAAGCGACCATTTTAGAACATTTTGACTGTTCTTTCAAGGCGGATAGAATGTTGTGTTCTATGGTTATATGAAAATAGAACCTAGCAACAGAAAGATTAGACTCGAATCTTTTATCTGAAAAAAAAAAGTTTTTTTATACCTTTTGTTGTTCTTTAGTAATCAGCAGTAGAACATAAGCCAGTTTCAGGAAAATATCAGTTCCTGACTAAAAAAAAAAAAAAAAAAGGGAAAGACGCATTTCGAACATAACTTTTACTTTGACACAAATATTTTTTGCTTTTGTGACAGACAGTTCAAATATTTTAATAACTATGCCAATATAAACAACACAAAAAATTTTGTTTTTTTCATCAAAATTTTCACATTTGGAACTGAAATATGCATGTGAATGTTTTAATATTTTTATTTGTGCTCAGTGCGTGTTTGACGCCATATTAGTCTACTTCCATGCAAAAAAGTAGCAATCCCAAACGGTGTATTTTACACAAGACGAACAAATAAATTACTTATTAGTAGTAACTTAGTAGTAACCTTAAATGTTCATTATCCCGTGCATATGCACTCTAATAAAAATGTGCTTTGTGGTAAGTCCCACCCGTTCCAAAAAGGTTTTACTTGTTGGCAACAGTAGCATCATTAGACCTTTTTTAGGGGGTCTTCAGCCCCCCTAAAACGTTCTTAAGCCCCCCTAAATAATTTGATATTTTTTATAGATTTTTTTTTTTACAAAAAAATTTTTTGTACATTTTTTTTTACCCAAAAAAATCTGACAAATTTCATAAAATAGGGCAAAAGCAAGCTAATAAGCAAGCCAATAAGCAGGCTAATACTAGCCTACTACTACTACTACTACTAGTAGTAGTAGTAATAATCAGAAGAAGAATAATGATGATAGTAATAATAATAGGCTAATTAATAATATAATAATGATTATTCTATAATTAATGACTGTCCATTGGACAGAATGGTTGCAGAGCTTGAGCAGCGGTTTTGCAGTGTCGATTGTGTGTACTTGTATAAATTCAGTATTGAGTATCTCTACTAAATCTGTCCAAAAGTAGGAAAGTTATATCTCGTTTTTTGTTTGTTATTTGTTTTTTGGATTTTTTTGAATGTCTACTACATTCATTCATATCCTGTGCATCTCCAGGGGGCTCAGCCCCCCCCTGTACTTAGAACCTAGTGACGCCCCTGGTCGGCAGGCAGGTTTTGGTCAGAGAATGAAAGAAATATCACTTCTCAAGTATATGCCAATCTCAAGTATTTTATTTCCAATTGCCACATTGACACCAATCAGAAAAATATAGCATCCAGCGGAAGAAAATTTTATAAATTTAGTAATTATAGTGTAAAATATATATGTTTGTTATTAAAAAAAAATCTATTCTCAACACCAAGCAGCAGAAATATTGTCATCCTTGAGGGAAATGTCATGCAAAGCCAAATCTCATCAGGCAGTTAAAGGCATCAAGTCCGGTATCAAACAAGAATCAGCATGCAGTGCACTGACTAAATACAGAAAACAACTCTACTTTTTTGTTACAGAGACGGTTTTCAAGGAAAAACAGCACATATTCAAATAAGTCACCTTTCTCATTTATACAACGTTTTCAGCTTGAAGCAACACTCACAGTGGTTGAGGAAAAAGAAAACAACCTTGAGATCTACAGTACATAAAAAAAAAACATAATGTGGTCCATTGTGTTAATTCTTTATGCAGCTTACATACATGCCTCACAGTTCTAGAGCTGATTGAAGAACATGCTGTTTACACAATAGCCAAAGGCTCAGTTAAGCTGCAGATATTCCCAGCAAGGCCATGCAGCAAAAGGTAAGAAAGCAAGGCAACAAATTCATCACATTCAGGAACAAGATCTATACATTCGGGATGGGGGAAAAAAAAACCCCCAACACAGTCGATCAGGGGTGTCCAAACTTTTCCAGCGACGGACACATTGTGAAAAATGATAGGCTGCAAGGATCACTTTCATTGGTAAAGGAAAACATGAAGATATGCTAACAGGTTATTCAATTATTCATTCATTTTCTACTGCTTATCCTCACGAGGTTCGTGGGGGGGGGGGGGGTGCTGGAGCCTATCCCAGCTGTCTTGGAGAGAGAGGCTGAAGTCTTTTCATAAAAAGCGTTTTTTCTTTTTTTTTTTTTAGTCAGGAACTGATATTTTCCTGAAACTTACCTCTGTTCTACTGCTGATTACTATCCATCAATCCATTTTCTATGCCGCTTATCCTCACTAAGGTCGCAGGTAGGCTGGAGCCTATCCCAGCTGTCTTTGGTCGAGAGGCAGGGTACGCCCTGGACTGGTGGCCAGCCAATCACAGGGCACATATAGACAAACAACCATTCACACTCACATTCATACCTATGGACAATTTGGAGTCGCTAATTAACTTAGCATGTTTTTGGAATGTGGGAGGAAATCGGAGTACCCGGAGAAAACATGCAAACTCCACACAGAGATGGCCGAGGTTGGGGTTGAACTCGAGTCTCTCAGCTGTGAGGTCTGTGCGCTAACCACTCGACCGCCGTGCAGCATGCTAAAAACAACGCATCTCAGCTTTGTGATCTAGGGGACCTATTATGCTAATTTTTGGCCCTTTGTATTGAGTTGTGGACTCCTATAGAGCAGCTACACACAAAAGCTTTCCAGATCTTCCAGAATCTGCACCTTTTCCAAATGTATTTCCTTCATTTTCCAGAACTGGTTGTATCTAGGCTGCGCGACGGTCGAGTGGTTAGCGCGTAGAGTACCCGGAGAAAACCCACGCATGCACGGAACGTGCAAACTCCACACAGAGATGGCCGAGGGTGGAATTGAACCCTGGTCTCCTAGCTGTGAGGTCTGCGCGCTAACCACTCGATCGCCGTGCCGCCCTTTCTACCGCTTTGACTATCTTTAAGCTAGCCTAGATGTTCTTCATGGGCGTGTGGCTGAGCTCCCACATAAGTCGAACTGTGCTTTCGTTTTACTTTGAAAATCGATATCAAGCATGCAGGAAACGATTAGACCCACCTGCAACTTTTTAAAAATAATTTCAGTAATACCAAACCTAACATTCCTCCTTTGCTCCAGCTGTGTTGTGTGGCTCCAAATTCCACACCTGATGACCCTTTGACCCCAACTTGGTGTTTTCCGCTTGTTTGACAGTAGACTCCTTCCTGGCTTCCACAGCCTCGGGGTTCTGACCGTGTTCATTGCTCTCATTGTTCACCGAGGCGTCACGTGGGCGCTCGTTAGACGAGCACAGCTCCTGCCACCTCTTTCGGTTGGCGTCGATCCCTTCCACCATTGGCTGCAATTTCCTGTTAAGCTTCAGCAGTGACTGAGGGGAAAAATACATTTGAATTTGACTAGCTATGTTAATAAAACAATAAAATGCGTGATGCCTTATGTGTAAAATACCTGATAAAGAGGTTTACAGATGCCATCTATCCAGTCTAACTGCAGGGCAGGTAACTCATCTTTGCGATTGCGGTCAAATATGGCCTACAAATGCACATCAGTTGAACAATTTTTGGTCCCGGTATTGACCCCTGGGGTACTCCGCACGTAATATATGAACTTCTCCTAGCTTTGCGTATTGCTTCCTGTCATGATTGATTGTAGCAAAGGCTTTTGTCAGATCCATGAATACTGCGGCTTCACACTTTCTATGATCTATAGCATTAGCGATTTCCTCCGTAATTTTGATTGGCGGTATGGAGAAATATTAACTCTGTATCCATACTGACTTTCTTATAGTAATTTGTTTGTATTAATAAATTTATCCAGCCTATTGTTGAATAGCTTTTGTAGAAGTGTTGTAGTAAGGAGAATGAAATAAATATAAATAAATACATAATGTAAGTATACAAACAATATAAATATTGGTGTCAGATTTTTACAATTTATATAATTGTACAATTAATATATTCAATAATAATTGCGTCATGGCTCAAAAAAAAGTAACAACAAACTTGAGTGAGGAGTGGGTGTTCTTACCGCTGGGGTCAATTTCAGCTCTGACCTCTCCCTGTCACCTTGTTCAAAAAATTCACTTGTCACCAGCTCGGCAACCTGAATGGACACGTTACATAAGTGCAACAAAATATACACTTAAAGACGTCAATAATATTTCATTGGTACATATCAGGCATAATTACATGCATATATGGATTTGCTGTATCGCAGATTTTTAAAATGCAAATGTTTGTTCTGCGTCCTTGTGGTGTATTAGAGCGATATATTTGTGCTGTTTACTACTGCTATCAGCAGAGGGTGTCTCAGTATGTGTTTATGTGCATGTACGAACCACAACAGTCCTGATTGGCTAAGGGAGAACCCACCCATTGTCAATCAATCTCCTTCATGCCACTTCCTGTTTTGCGGTCAATGGTTGCTAGTAAACTGTGTGAGCCATAGTCGTGAGTTGCTTGCTAACCGCCAATAAACAATAGAAGAAGAAGCTAACTAGACTAAGGTTAGCTTCTTCTAACTTTAACAAGGATACAAAAATGCTACAGCCGAATGGTGCCTCAGGGAGAACCCACCCATTGTGTTCTGCGTCCTAATTGGCTGTAGATCATTGTCAATCAATCTCCTTCATGCCACTTCCTGTTGCGGTCAGTGGTTGCTAGTAAACTGTGTGAGCCATAGTCGTGAGTTGCTTGCTAACCGCCAATAAACAATAGAAGAAGAAGCTAACTAGCCTAATGTTAGCTTCTTCTAACTTTAACAAGGATACAAAAATGCTACAGCTGAATGGTGCATCAGGGAGAACCCACCCATTGTGTTCTGCGTCCTGATTGGCTGTAGACCATTGTCAATCAATCTCCTTCATGCCACTTCCTGTTGCGGTCAGTGGTTGCTAGTAAACTGTGTGAGCCATAGTCGTGAGTTGCTTGCTAACCGCCAATAAACAATAGAAGAAGAAGCTAACTAGCCTAATGTTAGCTTCTTCTAACTTTAACAAGGATACAAAAATGCTACAGCTGAATGGTGCATCAGGGAGAACCCACCCATTGTGTTCTGCGTCCTGATTGGCTGTAGACCATTGTCAATCAATCTCCTTCATGCCACTTCCTGTTGCGGTCAGTGGTCGCTAGTAAACTGTGTGAGCCATAGTCGTGAGTTGCTTGCTAACCGCCAATAAACAATAGAAGAAGAAGCTAACTAGCCTAAGGTTAGTTTCTTCTAACTTTAACAAGGATACAAAAATGCTACAGCCGAATGGCGCCTCAGGGAGAACCTACCCATTGTGTTCTGCGTCCTGATTGGCTGTAGATCATTGTCAATCAATCTCCTTCATGCCACTTCCTGTTGCGGTCAATGGTCGCTAGCAAACTGTGTGAGCCATAGTCGTGAGTTGCTTGCTAACCGCCAATAAACAATAGAAGAAGCTAACTAGACTAAGGTTAGTTTCTTCTAACTTTAACAAGGATACAAAAATGCTACAGCCGAATGGCGCCTCAGGGAGAACCTACCCATTGTGCTCTGCGTCCTGATTGGCTGTAGATCATTGTCAATCAATCTCCTTCATGCCACTTCCTGTTGCGGTCAGTGGTTGCTAGTAAACTGTGTGAGCCATAGTCGTGAGTTGCTTGCTAACCGCCAATAAACAATAGAAGAAGAAGCTAACTTGACTAAGGTTAGCTTTTTCTAACTTTAACAAGGACATAAAAATGCTACAGCTGAATGTTGCCAGGACGAGACACAGTCAGAGGTGTGAAATATGTGTGACTCACTTAATAATTTCTTGTGTCCAATTAATTTATAATTAAAATTCAAAAGAAATTTGAACTTTGAGAGTGTTTAAATAAGAGAAATGTGAGATAATGTTAATGCTAGTCTAGGAAAAGTATGATATGGTGAGTATGGTGATTGGTTTTACAGCCTTCAGACATATATAATATTTTTAAAAATTGGGAATTATTTTGGGAACCTATCGGCCGCGATAAATTACCGCAACCAAAACCATGCAAAGTAGTGAAGTATTTTGTAAAAAAAAAACGGAACTAAGCAACATGATTGAGTCTCTAACCTGTTTGGATATCTCCCAAGGCCGAGTGACCGCACCCAAATCGCAAGCCGTCATCAACATGGATCTGCCAAAGACCAACAAAACTCATTCAAACTATTGATTTCTACTCATTACATACTTTTACTTTCTACAAAATACCTGAGCACCTCTCTGTGTTTTTCATCCGTCCAGCTGAATTTTCCAGCAAGAACACATTCAAAGAACTTGCTCCTACGCCTTTCAAATCGGAGAAAGACAGTCAAGGATGTTGGGGGGGGGGGAATAAAAAAGCAGCAAGACTTTTTACATAAACATGTGGAATAAAAGAAGTGAATAGATAACTCAATCTTTCCCGCTTTGGCTTGTGAATGCCCTGAAAGGACTACTTACTCAAAGTGCAAAGTGAGGTCTGTGGAGAGAATGGCCTGCTTTAATAGTTGCATCATGTTGCTGTATTCTTTGGAGCAGAGGTTGGCAAAGATATTGTGACCCTGAAACATCAATTATGGAAAAAAAAATAAAATAAATCCTATCGCAGGCAAGGATGAGTAATAGCAGCTAAAATGTCCAGTGTATCGGCTAAAGTCATCGCTCACTGTCTCATCAACTTGTCATTAGCGATAGTTAATTAGCAACATGTGTATGTGCTATGGTCAGATGAATCCATAGAGAAGGCTGCTCTTGATAATGGACAAAGAGACTCTTGTTTATAAGAAGTCAAATGCACCTCAACCTCTATTAGATAACCAATCACTGTCAGGAATTGAGTACATTGGGAGTCAATTTGTGTTGCTTCGGGTTCAGTCCGCACTAATATACCCCATAGGACCAATTAATGAACTCCGAGGTTACAGTATTAGTTTGACCTCTGAGGAAAAAGTCATTGTACTTCGAAAAGTCTATTCATAGTGAATATGAGTTAATCGCTAGATTAACTATTCTAAAACAGAAGAATAACTCTTAGTAGAGTGCACAAGGAGTTTGCATTTTCACATGGTTTGGGCTGAGATTATTTTAATTACCGGTTAATCGTCGGGCTGCACGGCGGTCGAGTGGTTAGCGCAGACTTCACAGCTAGGAGACCGGGGCTCAATTCCACCCTCGGCCATCTCTGTGTAGGTTTGCATGTTCACTATACACTATCATGCTCGGTGTTAGCATTGGTAGCATGTTAATATTAGCATAGTAGCATTTTTTGGCATTTTCATGGGTAGACACATATGACCACTTAGCACTATACTGCTAGGTGTCAGCATGCCAACATTAGCATGTTAGCATTGCTAGCATGTTAATATTAGCATAGTAGTATTTTTTTGGCATTTTCATGGGTGGACACATATGACCACTTAGCACTATACTGCTAGGTGTCAGCATGCCAACATTAGCATGTTAGCATTGCTAGCATGTTAATATTAGCATAGTAGCATGCAATGCTATTTTCATGGGTGGACACATATGACCACTTAGCACTATACTGCTAGGTGTCAGCATGCCAACATTAGCATGTTAGCATTGCTATCATTTTTAGCCATTTTCATAAAGAGACACTACTATGCTAGGTGTGGCTGCATGGCGGTCGAGGGGTTAGCGCGCAGACTTCACAGCTAGGAGACCAGGGTTCAATTTCACCCTCGGCCATCTCTGTGTAGGTTTGCATGTTCACTATACACTATTATGCTCGGTGTTAGCATGTTAGCATTGCTAGCATGTTAATATTAGCATAGTAGTATTTTTTTGGCATTTTCATAGGTAGACACATATGACCACTTAGCACTATACTGCTAGGTGTCAGCATGCCAACATTAGCATGTTAGCATTGCTAGCATGTTAATATTAGCATAGTAATATTTTTTTGGCATTTTCATGGGTAGACACATATGACCACTTAGCACTATACTGCTAGGTGTCAGCATGCCAACATTAGCATGTTAGCATTGCTATCATTTTTAGCCATTTTCATAAAGAGACACTAGTATGCTAGGTGTGGCTGCATGGCGGTTGAGGGGTTAGCGCGCAGACTTCACAGCTAGGAGACCAGGGTTCAATTTCACCCTCGGCCATCTCTGTGTAGGTTTGCATGTTCACTATACACTATTATGCTCGGTGTTAGCATTGCTAGCATGTTAATATTAGCATAGTAGTATTTTTTTGGCATTTTCATGGGTAGACACATATGACCACTTAGCACTATACTGCTAGGTGTCAGCATGCCAACATTAGCATGTTAGCATTGCTAGCATGTTAATATTAGCATAGTAATATTTTTTTGGCATTTTCATGGGTAGACACATATGACCACTTAGCACTATACTGCTAGGTGTCAGCATGCCAACATTAGCATGTTAGCATTGCTAGCATGTTAATATTGGCATAGTAGCATTTTTTGGCATTTTCATGGGTAGACGCATATGACCACTTAGCACTATACTGCTAGGTGTCAGCATGTCAACATTAGCATGTTAGCATTGCTATCATTTTTAGCCATTTTCATAAATAGACACTAGTATACTAGGTGTGGCTGCATGGCGGTCGAGGGGTTAGCGTGCAGACTTCACAGCTAGGAGACCAGGGTTCAATTTCACCCTTGGCAATCTCTGTAGGTTTGCATGTTCACTATACACTGTCATGCTCGGTGTTAGCATGTTAGCATTGCTAGCATGTTAATATTAGCATAGTAGTATTTTTTTGGCATTTTCATGGGTAGACACATATGACCACTTAGCACTATACTGCTAGGTGTCAGCATGCCAACATTAGCATGTTAGCATTGCTAGCATGTTAATATTGGCATAGTAGCATTTTTTGGCATTTTCATGGGTAGACGCATATGACCACTTAGCACTATACTGCGAGGTGTTAGCATGCCAACATTAGCATGTTAGCATTGCTATCATTTTTAGCCATTTTCATAAATAGACACATCCAGAAACACATATATACATACAACACATTTAGAAAACATCACCCTTTTGCCTTGTGTTTAGTTATTATTATTTATATTATTATTATTCATTCTCATTGCTCATATTAGACACATTGGCCTCACCTCGCTTTGCAGGATCATGACCGCATGATTGAAGTGATGGTGTTCCAGTGTTGCTGACGTCCCGTAGAGCAAGGCCAAAGCGGAACCCGTTCTAAAGGAACAGCAGCGTCATTAAAATTGCACTTTTTAAAAAATAGCATCAACGTTGTAAGACTCAGGTCTTACTTGGCTTGAAATGCATTATTGGTGCCACGATGGTCCAGATCATGGCACAGACAGCCAACCATCAAAGCCAGAATCTCAGCTTCGGATAAAACGTCCTGGAAGCTGGCGGACTATGAACAAATAGAAGTAATGGAGGCATTAAGATCTAAAATAATACTGATCAAAATTTTAAGACCGGTTGAAAAAATTGCAAAAAGGTACAAGTCTTAAGGTCTTAGATCTTAACTTTTTTTTTTTCAACCCGGCCACTTGCTCCCAGGTAAAAGACCTGTAAGGTGTCTTTGTGTTAAACTACACACTCTCAGATATTTGTCTTCTTGCACAGTTGTCTGCGTCGTTTTTCTGTCCTTGTTAGACCCAGTTTGTGCTGCTCTCTGAAGGGAGTAGTTAACAGCATGGTAAGAGATTTTAGTTTTAGTTAAGATTTTTTAGATGGGCTTTCTTATAATCTATAATTTTATAATCTTATAATTTATTAATTGGTAATGGTAATGGTAATGGTTTTATTTCATTTGAACATGCATCAGATTACAATTGAATGCATCACATAATCAGTTCACAGTTCCACATGTCCAAAAGGAGTAGGAAGAAGCAAAGCTTATTAAATCCTACCCCTACATCTGGTACTTTTACAATCAGTAACTGTTACATTTGTTCACTTCCTGCTTTCCATAATACAGTTTAAGGTTTTTTTGTTTTTTTTTTTAATAATGCACCTCATACCAAAGTATGAGGTGATATGACCATACAATGACATATAATGGGTAACCATAGTAACTGTCAATATAGTGATATGTATAGCACATCATGACTGGTTCAAGACTCTTCATCCTTGTATTTAGCAAACATCAACTGCTTGTATTGTTTCTTGAATTGGCTCATCGTTGTGCATTGTTTGAGGGTCTTACTCAATCCATTCCATAGTTTGATTCCACATACTGAAAAAACTGATAAAAATGTTACAGAAATGGAAAAAAATTGTTTGTGAAATGCATGAAAATTTGTTTTTCTTTGCAAAACAAAGAAATTTGCAAGTGAGCGGTTGTATTGTTATACATATATATATTTTTTTTTTGAACAAGAGGCACAGAGAGGTGATGATGCAACTCCACAAATTAGGAGCTCACACTTGGTGCATTCACAGTCACATTCATATCTACAGGCAATTAACCTAGCATTTTTTTGTACTGTAGGGAAAAAAACACACATGCACTGGGAGAACATGCAAGATTGCAGATTATAAAATGTAATAAAAATTTTCATCAGAGGTATATGTCCACATATTTTTGCTGCTTTGTGTGTAATATGACCTAAACTGTTGAAAGAACACCAATGGGGCATAAGAAAGAGACCACAAGCAATAACAAACGAGATGGGGGGCAGTCGGGCAAATATCTCATGGGTCAGCTCAAGGGAAGCTAGACGCTGGAAGGGCGCATAAATCCTAAAATACAGCGGTTTGTTTTGAGAGCATTTATGACTCACCGGTGAACGGGTCACATGACTTCACGTGTTAATTGATTAGGACAACACAAATAAACCGTTGAGGGTTGACGGCCATGTTGCAGGGGGAACTTACTGTGATCATAGCGAACATGCACTGGGAGACGTTGAAGGCGTGCCTCCAGTTGTGATAGGCCACAGTTCTGTAGTTCTTTCTCACTGTGAGAAGCCAGCGGCACAAAACCTGATAAAAGACAGGTCAGATCCACGATAAGTCAAAAATATGATTATGATTTGAATTCAGAACACCTTTAAAAATCATTTTGACGGTGTTGTCATGTTCTGAGGGGCCTTATTTACTCTTATTATGTCTACTATATTGGGTAATATGAGTGTAAATGTGACTATAGGGGTGTTATTTCATGCCTAGAGGGCTCTAATGTAATACTTTTTTTAAAAAAAGTAATAGTAAGAGCTAATCAAATCTAAGTTTGAAGCATCTTTGGATTTATAAAATGGCTGTGAAAAAAACCAATACTATTTGTAAGCTAAATGTAATATCTGGAGTATTTTGATATAGGGGTACTATTTCATGCCTAGAGGGCTCTAATGTAATAAAAATTTTTTTAAAAAGTAATAATAAGAGCTAATCAAATCTAAGTTTGAAGCATCTTTGGATTTATAAAATGGCCGTAAAAAAAACAATACCATTTGTAAGCTAAATGTAATATCTGGAGTATTTTGATATAGGGGTACTATTTCATGCCTAGAGGGCTCTAATGTAATAAATTTTTTTTAAAAAGTAATAATAAGAGCTAATCAAATCTAAGTTTGAAGCATCTTTGGATTTATTAAATGGCCGTAAAAAACCAATACTATTTGTAAGCTAAATGTAATATCTGGAGTATTTTGATATAGGGGTACTATTTCATGCCTAGAGGGCTCTAATGTAATAAAAAAAATTAAAAAAGTAATAATAAGAGCTAATCAAATCTAAGTTTGAAGCATCTTTGGATTTATAAAATGGCCGTAAAAAAAACCAATACCATTTGTAAGCTAAATGTAATATCTGGAGTATTTTGATATAGGGGTACTATTTCATGCCTACAGGGCTCTAATGTAATACATTTTTTTTAAAAGTAATAGTAAGAGCTAATCAAATCTAAGTTTGAAGCATCTTTGGATTTATAAATTGGCCGTAAAAAAACAATACCATTTGTAGGCTAAATGTAATATCTGGAGTATTTTGATATAGGGGTACTATTTCATGCCTAGAGGGCTCTAATGTAATATTAAAAAAAAAAAAGTAATAATAAGAGCTAATCAAATCTAACTTTGAAGCATCTTTTGATTTTATAAATGGGCGGAAATTATAGTAGTATGTAGTAGTAGGAAATTGTAGTATTAAAAATACTACACTCAAGCTTACTATCGTGACGACAGTTTGAGAGTGGGGTTGTTTACTTTTCCGCGCTAACGGCTATTTCGCGCTATTTCTACTACAACAGACCCTCACCTCATAGTCTATTTTGAAAGTCTGGACCACCCCGAGTTCCAGGAACATCCTAAGCGAAGCTGTGATCATAGCATCGTTGTCCAAAGAGAAGTCGTTGAAATGAAGCTCATCGATACCCAATTCGCTGCTCAGGGGGATTTTAGCTGCCTTTTAAAAGGAGGGGAAAGATGGCTGTCAGTCACATGGTAGATGCCAAGAACGTTTGTTAACATTCAAATACGTCATGTCGTGTTGATTACCTTGAGACGGTCTACTTCTACCTTTGAGCAGGTAGCGTGGTAGGATAACATCTGGCAAAAAACAAATAATGTAAATGAATGCAAAGCACAATATCTATCTATCCATTCATCCATCCATCCATCCATTTCTCTCTCTCAATCTATCTCTTTCTATCTCTGAATCTATCTATCCATTCATCCATCCATCCATCTCTTTCTCTCTCTCTCTCCCTCTCTCTTTCTATCTATCCACCCATCCATCATCCATCCATCCATCTCTTTCTCTCTCAAGCTATCTCTTTCTATCTATCCACCCATCCATCCATCCATCATCCATCCATCTCTTTCTCTCTCAATCTATCTCTTTCTATCTATCCATCCATCCATCCATCCATCCATCTCTTTCTCTCTCTGAATCTATCTATCCATTCATCCATCCATCTCTTTCTCTCTCTCTCTCTCTCTTTCTATCTATCCACCCATCCATCATCCATCCATCCATCATCCATCCATCTCTTTCTCTCTCAATCTATCTCTTTCTATCTATCCATCCATCCATCCATCCATCCATCCATCTCTTTCTCTCTCTCTTTCTCAACCTATCTCTTTCTCTCTCTGAATCTATCTATCTATCCATTCATCCATCCATCCACCTCTTTCTCTCTTTCTCTCTCTCTCTCTCTCTCAATCTCTCTCTTTCTATCCATCCATCCATCCATCTCTTTCTCTCTCTCTCTCAATCTCTCTTTCTATCCATCCATCCATCCATCCATCTCTCTCTCTCTCTCTCTCTCTCTCTCTCTCTCTCTCTCTCTCTTGCTCTCTCTCAATCTATCGCTTTCTCTCTCTGAATCTATCTATCTATCCATCCATCCATCCATCCATTCCTCTCTCTCAATCTATCTCTTTCTATCTATCAATCCATCCACCCATCCATCTCTCTCTCTCTCTCTCTCTCTCAAGCTATCTCTTTCTCTCTCTGAATCCATCCATCCATCCATCATCCATCTCTTTCTCTCTCTCTCTCAATCTATCTCTTTCTATCTATCAATCCATCCACCCATCCATGTCTTTCTCTCTCTCTCTCTCTCAAGCTATCTCTTTCTCTCTCTGAATCTATCTATCTATCCATTCATCCATCCATCCACCTCTTTCTCTCTTTCTCTCTCTCTCTCTCTCTCAATCTCTCTCTTTCTATCCATCCATCCATCCATCTCTTTCTCTCTCTCTCTCAATCTCTCTTTCTATCCATCCATCCATCCATCTCTCTCTCTCTCTCTCTCTCTCTCTCTCTCTCTCTTGCTCTCTCTCAATCTATCGCTTTCTCTCTCTGAATCTATCTATCTATCCATCCATCCATCCATCCATTCCTCTCTCTCAATCTATCTCTTTCTATCTATCAATCCATCCACCCATCCATCTCTCTCTCTCTCTCTCTCTCTCAAGCTATCTCTTTCTCTCTCTGAATCCATCCATCCATCCATCATCCATCTCTTTCTCTCTCTCTCTCAATCTATCTCTTTCTATCTATCAATCCATCCACCCATCCATGTCTTTCTCTCTCTCTCTCTCTCAAGCTATCTCTTTCTCTCTCTGAATCTATCTATCTATCCATTCATCCATCCATCCACCTCTTTCTCTCTTTCTCTCTCTCTCTCTCTCTCAATCTCTCTCTTTCTATCCATCCATCCATCCATCTCTTTCTCTCTCTCTCTCAATCTCTCTTTCTATCCATCCATCCATCCATCTCTCTCTCTCTCTCTCTCTCTCTCTCTCTCTCTCTTGCTCTCTCTCAATCTATCGCTTTCTCTCTCTGAATCTATCTATCTATCCATCCATCCATCCATCCATTCCTCTCTCTCAATCTATCTCTTTCTATCTATCAATCCATCCACCCATCCATCTCTCTCTCTCTCTCTCTCTCTCAAGCTATCTCTTTCTCTCTCTGAATCCATCCATCCATCCATCATCCATCTCTTTCTCTCTCTCTCTCTCTCAATCTATCTCTTTCTATCTATCAATCCATCCACCCATCCATGTCTTTCTCTCTCTCTCTCTCTCTCAAGCTATCTCTTTCTCTCTCTGAATCTATCCATCCATCCATCATCCATCTCTTTCTCTCTCTCTCTCAATCTATCTCTTTCTATCAATCCATCCACCCATCCATCTCTTTCTCTCTCTCTCTCTCTCTCTCTCTCTCTCTCTCTCTCTCTCAAGCTATCTCTTTCTCTCTCTGAATCTATCCATCCATTCGTCTATCCATCTCTTTCTCTCTCTATCTCTCTCAATCTATCTCTTTCTATCTATCCATCCATCCATCCATCTCTCTCTCTTTCTCTCTCTATCTATCTATCTATCTATCTGTCTATCGAAATCATTTGAAAAAAATATTTTTATATTGTGGACTTATTTTTCCATTAGTGGGTCTTGAAATCTTTATGTTTGTGACCCAAACCAGACCTTTTTCTCTCCATAGTTTACTTTTCCTGCCATACGCTTGGTCATAAAATGGGCTTATTATGATTATGTAGCACCGTGGTGGTGGCCATGACATTATTGTGATTTATTTAACATTATGGCTATGTTTTGTTGCAGTTATTATCTTTCTGCAGTAACATAGCACAAAAAAATGTAAAGAAAATACTGGAAAAAGGAAATATCAATAAATCTTGCTCACATCCAGCGCTACCGACTGCTTGGCCCACGTCTTCTTCACTTGATTGTACATCATAGTGTTGTTGATGCCCAGTCCACAGAAAATCACAAACGCCTTCCAACAAAATGACAAAAAAAACAAAGAAAAATTAACAAAAAGATATATTTTGCATATCTGTAAGTGTTTAATCCAACATTAGGAGGCAGGTACACAGCTATATAGACAAACAACCATTCACACTCAATTTTATCAACCTCAATGTAAACAATACAGTATGCATTCAGTGTTTTGATTGATTTAATCAATGATTTGATTAAAAACCTCAAACAGTCTCTGATCTGCGTCATTGAAGGTCTTCCTGTCGAGGCGATTCAAAATTTGTGCAACCCCTGCAGAGGAAAATGAAATATGAATGAAATATAATTTGAATAGATAGATTCAACATGCTGTTGATCAACACCATGAGTTCAAGGGACTCAATTATAAATGCCACATTGACCGACCTTGGACAATTAATTAGAGACAATAATAATAATAAGAGACAAAATACATATTGTGGATATCTAAAAAAAACAGATCAGATGATTGCTTTATAAGAATTTCTTGAGTATATGGAATTTTGCCCTTTTTGCCCTGAATGGGATTCAACTGCTGACTTAATAATGAATTGCAACCAACTAACCAGGTAAGACCCACTAGTTTATATATATATAAATATACAAAAAAATGTAAAATAGTATATAATATATAGACTACCCCTACCAATAACAACATTTTTTACAATATATAATAATTCTGATCAAACCTACCAATAATCTGATGAGTTATATTCCAGATAGGCACACACAACACCGATCGGATATGAAATCCTGATGCTTGATCCGCCTAGAAGCAGAAAAAAAAGTGTGTGGATATGACGGTGACAGAAAGCAACAAACCAAATCATAACTAGAAAAGCACCTCAGACCTCAGACCATAAATATTGTTCCTACATTTATTTTATCTTCCGCACATATTTCGATTCCTTGATCATGAAAACATACCACGGAGGGGTTTGAATGACTTCAAGAATACTAACAACTCCAGCATGCCGATGTTAGCATGACAACATTTAGCATAATAGCGCTATGTGTTTGTATAAGGGCCTACTTCCGCAAATGCTAAAAATGTTAGTATATTTGTTAGCATGCTAACACCTAGCATGATAGGGACGAATGATAGCTATCATGATAGCATAGTAGTGAAGGTCATATTCATGAAAAATCGTAAAAAATGCTAGTATGGTCGTGTTAGCATGCAAGCTAACTAGCAAGCTTAGACCTAGCATTCATTCATTCATTTTCTACTGTTTATCCTCACGAGGGTCGCGGGGGTGCTGGAGCCTATCCCAGCTGTCTTCAGGCGAGAGGCGGGGTACACCCTGGACTGGTGGCCAGCCAATCACAGGGCACATATAGACAAACAACCATTCACACTCACATTCATACATATGGACAAATCTGGAGTCGCTAATTAACCTAGCATGTTTTTGGAATGTGGGAGGAAACCGGAGTACCCGGAGAAAACCGGGTACTCATGCACGAGGAGAACATGCAAACTTCACACAGAGTGTGGAATTGAACTCGGGTCTCCGAGCTGTAAGGTCTGCGCGCTAACCACTCGACCGCCGTGCAGCCACACCTGGCATACTAGTGTCTATTTTTGAAAATGGCTAAAAATGCTTCTATGCCGATATTAGCATGATAGCAATGCTAACATGCTAATGTTGCACTATACTATACACTATACTAACTTAGCACTATACTGCGAGGTGTCAGCATGCCAACATTAGCATGTTAGCATTGCTATCATGCTAATATCAACATGCTGACACCTAGCAGTATAGTGCTAAGTGGTCATATGTGTCTACCCATGAAAATGCCCAAAAAAATGCTACTATGCTAATATTAACATGCCAATGTTAGCATGCTAACACCGAGCATGATAGTGTATGTGTTTATTTGTGTCTACCCATTGAAATAGCAAAAGTATATAGCATCCTGGATTCAGACGGTGACTCAGATCACCCCCAAAAATTTAATCGGTTCTTCCATATCCCAATTCCAACATTTCCTGAAAATTCCACATAAATCCATTCTAAACGCTTGTCGTAATAACGAGAGAACTTCTAAAATAACCAACTTCTGAATCAAAGCGCGGGTCCTGGCACACGTCGCTGATGTTAACTGGGAGTCCCGTGGAGGCCACCAGTTCGGCGATGCTGTTATTGATCAGCCAATCAGAGCAAGACAGCTTCTCCATGCTGATATACGGATGAGGTGAGACAAATGAAACACTCGAGTCAGAATACAAATAATCACTGGAGGTTCCGTGGTCCTCCATTGTCATTCATCCATCACCTGATGTCACGATCCATATTACTCAAGGGGGACATCAGCTCAAACGTCTTGGAGAACTTCACAACCTAAAGAGAGAGACACAAAGGCATCATCATGGTAAGCAAACTGACCTTCTTATTTGGCTTTACTGGTGAGTTGATGTCCTCGAGGAGAAGCACAGAGCAGCGTTCGCACTGCAAGAGAGTGAGCGCTCGCTGCATGATCTTCCGCACGATCTTCTCCAAGTCGGTCTGCTCCTCAAACAGGTCGTTGACCACCTCCAGTAAAGCCTGAGAAAAAAACATGGACGATCTATAAGTCATCTCACATTCACATTCAATATATTCAATATATTATTGTTTAATCTCTCACCCGACTCCTTTCATACTCCTTGCGAGATTCAGAAAACAACTTGGCGTTTGATATGGATATTCCACAGAAGGGTAGATACATCTGCAGCACCTGATTGTCAATAAAAAAAAAGGCATTAAACATGTTAAAATACAAAATATATATATTTGGGTTATGGGTGTGGAACACTTAAACAGACTGAACCGACTCTTTACATCACTCAATGTGAAACACACTTCCTGATGCTGGAGCCTATCCCAGTTGTCTTCAGGCGAAAGGCGGGGTACACCCTGGACTGGTGGCCAGCCAATCACAGGGCACATATAGACAAACAACCATTCACACTCATTTAGAACACCTTTTGTGTTGTTTATGTTGGTATTGTTGTTTAGCCATTTGAGTTATTTGCACAAAAGATACAAATATTTGTGTCAAAGTGAAAATAATGGCTTTTCTCCCTTTTTTTTTTTTTAGTCAGGAACTGATATTTTCCTGAAACTTACCTCTGTTCTACTGCTGATTACTATCCATCAATTCATTTTCTATGCTGCTTATGCTGGAGCCTATCACAGGTGCATTTGGGCGAGAGGCGGGGTACACACAGGGCACATATAGACAAACAACCATTCACACTCACATTCATACCTATGGACAATTTGGAGTGGCTAATTAACCTAGCATGTTTTTTTTTTTGGAGTGTGGGAGGAAACCGGAGTACCCGGAGAAAACCCATGCATGCACGGGGAGAACATGTAAACTCCACACAGAGATGGACGAGGGTGGAATTGAACTCGTGTCTCCTTACTGTGCACTAACCACTTGAGCGCCGTGCAGCCCTCAACACAATACATACAATACACACTTACTAACTCATTTGTGACAGAGATTTGTGGAGATTCGAACCCCGATCTCCTGACTGTGGCCAACATGTCAACCACTCAACCACCGTGCAGCCTGTTTATTTAGCCGTAGTTTGTCTTGATCAGTGAAAATTGTCTAAAATTAACCTAGCATGTTTTTGGATTGTGGGAGGAAACCCACGCATGCATGGGGAGAACATGCAAACTCCACATAGAGAGGGCGGAATTGAACTCGGGTCTTCTAGCTGTGAGGCATGCGCGCTAACCACTCATCCACCGTGCAGCCCCATGGTAAAGTATTACTTATTTTCCTTCATGTTTACTTGTGTGAGAGAGAACTGAATAGCATCTTGTCTGCTGTCAGAACTCAGTCAGGATGCATTCATGGTCTCACAAAAAGTTGGATTTTTAAAACTCATTACAAAGACATGCATTTTCCCCACACAGGTGTTAAAATATTCAAACATTGCAAAGGGAGCCACAACAAAGAGGCTGAAAAGCCACATGCGGCGCTGGAGCCGCTGGTTGCTGACCCCCGGTATATACAGTACTGTATGTACTCGCTATATTACATCTCTATATTGATTTGGATAATAATGTAGGCTTCAAGGAGGTTTAAATGCCTGGTCTGGTCTAACCTTTCTACACAACTTCATTCTGCCACCTAGTGGACAAATGCTTGAACATCGCTGTGAGACCAGGGGTTCAACTTCCCAAAGGGTCTGGAGACAGTTGTGCAATATACAGAATGTAATATAGCGAGTACATACAGTACTGTATATACCAGGGGTCAGCAACCTGCGGCTCCAGAGCCGCATGTGGCTCTTCAGCTTCTTTGTTGTGGCTCCCTTTGCAATGTTTGAATATTTTTTAACACCCGAGTGGGGAAAATGCATGTCTTTGTAATGAGTTTAAAAAAATCCAACTTTGTGTGAGACCATGAATGCATCCTGACTGAGTTCGGACAGCAGACAGGATGCTATTCAGTTCTCTCTCACACAAGTAAACATGAAGGAAAATAAGTAATACTTTACCATGGGCTGCACGCCGTTCGAGTGGTTAGCGCGCAGGCCTCACAACTAGAAGACCCGAGTTCAATTCCACCCTGAGTTTGCATGTTCTCCCCGTGCATGTGTGGGTTTTTTTCCGGGTACTCCGGTTTCCTCCCATATTCCAAAAACATGCTAGGTTAATTAGCGACTCCAAATTGTCCATAGGTATGAATGTGAGTGTGAATGGTTGTTTGTCTATATGTGCCCTGTGATTGGCTGGGCACCACTGAATGGTGAAGTAATACTTTCCCAGAACTACTTGATAATTCCAAAAAATATATTAGAGATCATTTTTAAAAAAAACTGGTGGGAACTTGTTTGCGCCAGAGTAAGCAAATCAGGTAAGTTTACTGTACTTTACACATATATTTATGTAAGTTTATCTCCAATACTAGCAAGAGTACTCCAACTCGTCTTTTGTTATCTGAACTACTTTGATACTCCCTAATTGTTTTAAACATATGTTTTGCGGCTCCAGGTTATTTTTCTTTAGTGTGCAAGAGGGTAAAATGGCTCTTTTCATAGTAAAGGTTGCCGACCCCTGGTGACCCCGGAAGTACTGGAAGAGTGAGGTAAATTTCTTTACATTTGGGTGTTTTTTTGTTGCCTTGGTGTGTCCTATCACATGACTTATTCAATTTATAAATACCACTGAATGTCGACGTTCAGTTTTCGGATTGTTTAGGATCGGTTTTGTCTGTGTTGACCACATCTAGAAGCAAAAACTTCTAAAAAGAACTAAATTTGAAACACTTATATGCGAGGACTATGTTAAAAAGCCATAGCATTTTAGTTTGTGGAATCAAACTATGGAATGGATTGAGTAAGGAACTCAAACAATGCACAACGATGAGCCAATTCAAGAAACAATACAAGGATGAAGAGTCTTGAACCAGTCATGATGTGCTATATATATATCACTATATTGACACTTACTATGGTACCCATTATGTCATTGGATGGTCATATCACCTCCAAAAAAAATAAAAATAAATAAATTAAAAACAAAAACAAAAAAAACATAAAATAAAAAAAATGAAAATTAAATTAAAAATATAAAAATTAATAAAACAATAAAAAAAACTATATTAAAAAAAACAAGTTTTAAATTTTTTTTTACAAATTATATTAGGAAAGCAGGAAGTGAACAAATGTAACAGTTACTGATTGTAAAAGTACCAGATGGAAGGGGTAGGATTTAATAAGCTTTGCTTCTTCCTACTCCTTTTGGACATGTGGAACTGTGAACTCATTATGTGATGCGTTCAATTGTCATCTGATGCATGTTCAAATGAAATAAAACCATTACCGTTAAAAAACAACCAAAAACCAGAGAGCCGTCTATGCGGGAAAAACGAGTAATTGTGAATCTGACAGAAGATGGGAAGTCAATCAGAACCGTTTAGAATGTCCTGAAGAAGAAGAAATACATCGCTGTTTTACTAAATAAAATATATCAAAAAGGGAAACCGGTGAAAACATCAAAGCAGGTGATTACGGAACAATTGTGAGAGCTGTTAAAAAAAACAATTGTGCCATCATCAACAACCTGCAGAGGGTCAGGGTGAAGGTATCATTATCTGTTCATACAATGAACAAAAGTACAATAGCTATACAAACCACTCATTAGCAACAAGAATATGAATACCAGGATGGAATATACCAAGAAGTACACAGATGTGTTTTTCACGTTTTCCCCTCACCTTCTCATCGTCCTCAGTGAAAGGTGTTCCGGTGGGATTTTTATTGATTGCCTGTACGACGCCAATGACCTCTCCGTCACTATTACAGATAGCCATACAGAGAATGGACTGAGTCTTGTATCCTGTTAACTTGTCTATCTCGTCACTGAAGCGATGGTCCTGGGATGAAAGGCACACAGTTACATATATCATAAACCATTCATAACATTATCTTTGACCCGTGTTTTGTACACTGGCATTACACACAACAATGAGCACAGCTATTGAGCATGACATAATGTGTCATAATAATTACTTCAGTCATGTCAAAAATAAGGACACGACAGAAGAATAAGACTCTATACAGGGCTCACCAGTAAATAAAAGCCATGTACGTAGAGCAACATGTATGTGTATATAAAGATAAAGAAAAACAACAACCATCCATTATAAATACTAAAAACTCAAACAATGCACAACGATGAGCCAATTCAAGAAACAATACAAGCAGTTGATGTTTGCTAAATACAAGGATGAAGAGTCTTGAACCAGTCATGATGTGCTATATATATATCACTATATTGACACTTACTATGGTACACATTATGTCATTGGATGGTCATATCACCTCGTACTTCGGTACGGGACAAAAAAAAAAACAAAAAAAAAACCTTAAACTATATTAGGAAAGCAGGAAGTGAACAAATGTAACAGTTACTGATTGTAAAAGTACCAGATGGAGGGGTAGGATTTAATAAGCTTTGCTTCTTCCTTCGGTATGTGACAAAAAAATTAAAATTAAAATCAATATTACAATTAATATTAAAATTAACATTAAAATTAATATCGAAATTAATATTAAAATATTAAAATTAAAAAAATAATGTACAGTAAAAAAAGTAAAGCAAGTAAAAAAATACTTAAATTATATTAGGAAAGCAGGAAGTGAACAAATTCCTGTTACAGTTCCTACAGTAACTGATTATAAAAGTACCAGATGGAGGGGTAGGATTTAATAAGCTTTGCTTCTTCCTTCAGTATGTGACAAAAAAATTAAAATTAAAATTTAAATATTAAAATTAAAAAAATAATGTACAGTAAAGTAAAGTAAAGTATTATATTAGGAAAGCAGGAAGTGAACAAATTCCTGTTACAGTTCCTACAGTACCTGATTATAAAAGTACCAGATGGAGGGGTATGATTTAATAAGCTTTGCTTCTTCCTACTCTTTTCGGACATGTGGAACTGTGAACTGATTATGTGATGCATTCAATTGTAATCTGATGCATGTTCAAATGAAATAAAACCATTAGCATTACCATAAATACACTACATCCGACACAACCCATAATAAAGCCCTCTTTTGTGATTAAGGACAGTATAAATAAAGTTGCAAAATGCAAATTTGTTATAGTGACCATACAGATAATGGAAGGTAGTGGAGATGTCCAACAGGAAGCTGTAGTGTCTAATAAATACACATTATATAAAGTAAACAATATACAAAAACATGCAGAAACTGTATTTAACCTCCACATTTGCGTGACTTAAAGTATTTGCAAACAAAATGTGTTAAAATCTGCATAATAGTGCATATATTGTAATAATATAATACTCCATTGATTTGACAGATGATAACCAGGTACTGCAGTACTTCCAACTGGATGATACAATGGAAGTATTTTACCTCATAAGCGTTGGAGATGTTGACGGTCTCTCCATGCTCCGCCACGTATCCAATGATGCCCTTTCCCCAAGGCACCTGCACCTCGTTGGAGTTGAGGGTGCTGGATGAAGGTCTGACTGTGGTGCCCGAGTGCACGTCAAACAACTTGGACACCAGAGTCCTCTTGTGAGCAGGACCCTCCACTAGGAAGAGGGAGCACCTGTCCGCTTCCACTAGGATGCACACGTTGATCAGGATTTTATAGCTCAGGTTGGTCAAGTCCAGATCGTTGGAGATGTCCTTCACCAGCTCCAGGAAGAACTCCCTTTCATTGGTCTCTCTGAGTCGACACTTGTGGTCCGTGGCTGTGGATGCGTACTGGGGTACGCTGACTCTGGACTCCAGCAGGGCGCTGAGGATGTGCGCGGTGGTGGGAGGAAGGGAGCTGGCTTTACGCAGGAGCGCGCGTCGCCTCATGCTGGACTGGGGGTCCTGCTGGCTGAAGCTGGCGTGCTCGTCGTAGGTTCGGTGCGCCGTGGTGGCTTTGGACCGGGCGAAGTTGCGCCGAAGCTCCAAGTGAGACGATCTCCGACGGAGAGCGTCCGGATTGGCCGGCCAGAGAGTGGGGTCCTTCGCTGGGACGCGTCTCTCCTCGACTGTGGATACTTTAGGGGCTTGGTGCTCCCTCATCCACCTGCTAATGTGCTCGCACTTGGCTTTTCGAACCAGATACTCCTCAAAGAGGTCCGGGTGTCCGTCCAAGAACGCCTCGATGTCAGAGAAGTCAGAAGCCATCATGGTGGGAGATGCTGTGAGGAGCGAACGACGCGCTCGAATGCCGGAACATAACAGTGAAGCTGACGTAGGGGCTGACCTCCTAACGTGGATCCATTCATTACCAAGGTGATCGCCGTTTCATCAAGTAGCAGCTACAGGTGGCGAAAACGTTCAATTCCATCAATAACCAAATCTATCGATCGTTTCAAGTTACCTTCATCGGGTGGGTATAAGCGTATACAAAACTACTTCCAACAATTGCATTGTTGGAAACTTTTCAGTATGAAAAGTAGCTATTGGCTGTCGTAGACCTCGCTACATGACGTCATCTAATTTGCATATTTCATATGACGTTGTATAATGCTGTAGACAAAATGCGTTACAAAGTAAAGATGAGCGAGTACAGTATATCTAATCGGAGTGGGCGGGGCATAAACCGGAAGTCAGTGTTGTTTACCCGGAAATTGGGGCTTAAAACTGCATTATTTTATGTCTGAAATTAATTTGGATTAATCAAAAGTTGTAATATGTATCGTATATTATTCAGTGATCCTTGAGACTTTATTTATTTATTTACATATAATTATTATAGATATGAGCTGAGTTGGCGATTAATGCAAACATGGCAATAAACGTAACAATAACTATATTTTCCAACTGACTTTAAATCACCAGCCAAACCACCCGATGTTAAACAGGAAGTTGCTTTGTGTTTTTTTTTTTTCAAAGACGCATATATTCTTGAACAAATCGTTAAAAAAAAAATCCAGAAAATTGTCCCTTATATAACCCCGTTTACGGTACTTGATAATATGATATGGTGATAACCGCTTGTGGCTTCCCCGTGGGACAAAAATGAGCTCCAAACTAACCACATTGCTTGTTTGTTTGAAAACCAAAATGTCACTGTGTGTCACATTCGGAGTCTGAAGACCAGGTATTAGGTGGATAACTAGCTAGCTAGCTACAGTAGCGATAGCTTGGAAGGACCCAGATGCACTGACACTGGCTGAGTTTGTGCTCTTCCTAGCTGCAGTTAGCTAGCCAGCTGCCGCTAATGCAAAGTACAGCCAGTGACAGTTAGGCAGACGGTGTAAACAATGGTAATGGTAATGGTTTAATTTCATTTGAACAAAAAGGAGTAGGAAGAAGCAAAGCTTATTAAATCCTACCCCTCCATCTGGTACTTTTACAATCAGTAACTGTTAATTTGTTCACTTCCTGCTTTCTTAATATAATTTGTTTTTTAACGTTATTTTATTAATTTAATTTTTTTAATTATATATATATTTTTATTTTTATTTTTATTTTTATTTTTATTTTTATTTTTATTTTTATTTTTATTTTTATTTTTATTTTTATTTTTATTTTTATTTTTATATCACGTACCGAAGTACAAGGTTAAAGATGCAAGAATTGTGGAACGGCAGCAGGTTTTGGTCAGGGAGTGATCAAACACGCTGGCGTCGATTGGCGTGTGGGATGTCCGGTCGGTTTCTGTGATCGGCTTAGAAAGATGCAATCGCTCGATATTGATTGGCGGATGATCTATCAGAGCATCCCTGCTTTCTAGTGTGCATTACTACCGGTCAGGAGTGGAACACTTTAAAACCCACTTCTACTTGTAGTAAAGTAGATCGATTGATGCAATCAAGTAAAATGGCCAGCAGGAGACACTCTTCTTGTTTTATCTAGCACCTTTAATACCAGTCTAAGGAATCCAGATAATTAAAGCGAGATGAAAACAGTCAAATGTTATCATCAAATTACAAAGAGTGAATAAACAGGTTTATATATTGTCATCATTAATAATAGCATCATGTTTATGGTTGCCCTGCTGCACAGTACGATGTTAGTTGTTGCAAAATTACTTGCAATCAGTTTCTCATGTACTACATTAAACACAGCTAGACTCCCTTTATTGTCATTGCACAAAACACAGTAGTGAAATTGCCAACAAAATGTATAACATTATATATATATAAGTATAACAATCTCATGTCACGGTTCTATAGATAGATAAGACTATCACAAGTCCAATAATGAGGCGTTATCTTAAAAAAAAATACAAACATAACCCATAAGAGCTCATGTCAACAACACTGTCAATGTATGCATGATGTGCAGAAGCGGTGTCGTTCGTTTTTGATCCTCACTGAGCCTCAAGCTTCGCTTTAAGACGGTGAAAACATCTTTTCCAAGGCCAACTTTGGGAATTCCAGCAGTTAAATCCCAGTTTGCTTATACAACCAATCTTATAAAAGTAATCTTCACTGGCTAAATGTACTGCAAAAAAAAGGTCAGTAAGGATAATTCAGAATGCCGCCTATAGAGAACATACTAACTGCTTATTTCTAAAATCACAAATACTTAAACTTGCTGATATAGTTCATCTTCAAACAGCTAAAATAATGCATAAGGCTAAAAATAACCAATAAATTTTTTTTATAATAAAATAAAAAAAATACATAAATAAATACATAAATTAAAAAAATATAATAATAATAACATTAATTTAAAAAAATAATTAAAAAATAATTAATAAAATAAAGTAAAAAAAACTTATATTAGGAAAGCAGGAAGTGAACAAATGTAACAGTTACTTATTGTAAAAGTACCAGATGGAGGGGTAGGATTTAATAAGCTTTGCTTCTTCCTACTCCTTTTGGACATGTGGAACTGTGAACTGATTATGTGATGCATTCAATTGTAATCTGATGCATGTTCAAATGAAATAAAACCATTACCATTATTACCATTACCTCAAGATAATCCAAATTAAAAAGCAAAATGCAGCATAGCCTTTTGGAACAAAAACATGAAATTGCCAGAGATGTTTGTTAAATAAAGATGTTGAAATGTTTGTTTCTTAGTCACGGTGCAATGGAGACCGTGAAACCCTAACCATTGTAACCAAACCCTTACAAGGCAGTATCTGGTGTCAGGATGTGTCACCACAGACGGCATGAGCTTCACTCTGTCTTATATTGTGATTTCATCAATCTGTGGTGCTGCATTATTATTATTATTATTATTATTATTGTCAGTTTTTTTTTGACAGGCTGCTGTATTCTTTGGATGACCTTCAGGCCCCTGCTTGATGCCTCATGCTGCTCTCTTAAGGAAACACTATCCATTACGTGGACACACAAGGACTGAAGGTAAGTTGGAGTAACATTTATGGAATAGTTTTCATAAAAATGTCATAAAAATGGTATCCATCTCATGATGCATGACACTTTGTAAACATCCTATAGCCTTAAATGATGCAAAAATTGTTTCATTTTGAAAACTTACTGCGGTTAGCGCGCAGGCCACACAGCTAGGATACCCGAGTTCGATTCCACTCTCGGCCATCTCTGTGTTTGCATGTTCTCCCCGTGTTTCTCCGGTTCCTCCCACATTCCAAAAACATGCTAGGTTAATTAACGACTCCAAATTGTCCATAGGTATGAATGTGAGTGTGAATGGTTGTTTGTCTATATCTGCCCTGTGATTGGCTGACCACCAGTCCAGTGTGTATCGCGCCTCTCGCCACGAAGACAGCTGGGATAGGCTCCAGCACCCCCGTGACCCTCGTGAGGAGGATCATATAGAGGGCACATATAGTTTGTCAACACAACTGAACACAAAATATAGTTTTTAAATGGAGAAAAGAAATCTTTGGGACTCCAGCAAACCACAGTGAGAGCCATTATCCACAAATGGCGAAAACACGGAACAGTAGTGAACCTTCCCAGGAGTTACCGGCCAACCAGTATGACCCCAAGAGGTCACAAAAGACCCCACAATAACTGCAGCCCCAATTTTCCTCAGTTAAGGTTAGTGTGGGGGGGGGGGTGCAGCCTGCATGGCAGAGTTCCAAAAGACCTTTATACTCTGTGGTCTGATGAGACTTCATGCTAGGTGTGTCTCCCATTACAGCTGGTAAAAGTAACACCGGTAAAATATGGTGGTGGTAGTGTAGTGGTCTGGGACTTTTTTGTTGCTGGAGGCACTGGAAGACTTTCTGTGATAAATGTCACCAAAAAATCCCGAAGGAGAATATCCGGCCATCTGTTGGTGACCTCAAACTGAAACCAACTTGGGTTCTGCAGCAGGACAATGATCCTAAACACACCAGGAAGTCCACTTCTGATTGGCTGATGAAAATCAAAGTGAAGACTATGGAGTAGCTTAGTTAAAGTCCTGACCTGAATCCTATTGAGATGCTGTGGCATGGCAAAGATGAGTAGGCCAACATTCCTCTAAGAGACTCATTGCAAGTTATCACAAATGCTTGATTGCAGTTGTTGCTGCTTTCGGGGGCAATCACTATTTCACACATGGTAATAAATAATAATTCATTCATTCATTTTCTGCCGCTTTTCTTCACGAGGGTCGCGGGGGGTGCTGGAGCCTATCCCAGCTGTCTTCGGACGAGAGGCGGGGTACACCCTGGACTGGTGGCCATACAGCCAATCACAGGGCACATATAGACAAACAACCATTCACACTCACATTCATACCTATGGACAATTTAGAGTCGCTAATTAACCTAGCATGTTTTTGGAATGTGGGAGGAAGAAAACCCACGCATGCAAACTCCGCACAGAGATGCCAGAGGGTGGAATCAAACTCGGGTCTCCTAGCTGTGAGGCCTGTATTATTAATTAATTCATTCATTTTCTACTGCTTTTTCCTCACGAGGGGTGCTGGAGCCTATCCCAGCTGTCTTCGGACGAGAGGCGGGGTACACCCTGGACTGGTGGCCATGCAGCCAATCACAGGGCACATATAGACAAACAACCATTCACACTCACATTCATACCTATGGACAATTTAGAGTCGCTAATTAACCTAGCATGTTTTTTTTGGAATGTGGGAGGAAACCGGAGTACCCGGAAGAAAACCCATGCAAACTCCACACAGAGATGACCGAGGGTGGAATTGAACCCTGGTCTCCTAGCTCCTAACCACTATACCACCGTGCCGCCATGGTAATAAATAATAATTAATTGGAAATATCGGTTCTCCTGTTTTGATCTTCTTATCAGAGTCCCTGCAGCCAGATGGAGTCAACATGGTTAAACAACATCACGATACCGAAGTAAGCATATGGAAAAATCATCAGTGGATTCAAGTTATCCTAATTATGCATTTTTTTAGTCGCCATGACATCGCCGATGCCACAAAGAAAAGCGATGTGCGCCTCAACGATCAGCTGTGGGTAATCCTGTTTGCATCAACATCAGCGTCACCCTTGCAACAAGACAGCGACACGGAATGATGACCATGATGCGTCTTTTCACAGCATACCCAAACCCACCCATGTAAATTTAGTGTAAGTACGACTCCTTATATGGAAATGTTTGCAACTTGTATCCCGAATTTTTTTTTTTTTTTTCAAACACAGGGAGAAAATACTAAAGTTTCCAAGAACTCCAAAAGAACATCCGTATGCATCCCACATCTCCCGTTTTGCCATGTTCCCGACCTTTCGATCTTCAGGTAGTTCAGGAAAGCCTTTCCCTTTTATCAGCCCCATCGTTCCACCTCCACCGACAAATGTTATTCTGCGCAGTAAAACTAAAGGTACAGTGCAAATATTCAAAATAAAATGTCTCTGTAAATAAACTTTCATTCTTACATACAGGGGGTCCATACAGGCATGAGGTCTTGGAGATGCCATCAAGTGAGGATGCAGCCATAAGTACAGAAGACTACGGCTTCGTAGATGTGAATAAGTACAATATTCTGTGTACTTGTATCTACATGCACTTTTTTAACTTACGCTTACTGATTCCTTGCAGCTTCCGAAACCAGCAAAAGGAATAAAACATGCAATGTACCCGGCTCCCGTAAAGGCGGTGCTGCCCACCCCCAAAGTCGAAGGGGATTTGACGGTGTCTGAGCGATCGCACAACATGGCAAAAAGCTTTGAGAAGATGCACTGGATGACGTCTTACCAGATGCACTACAAAGGTAATAATCGCTTAATTAATGTTGCTTGTAAGAAGCTAAAATAGATACTGAATTGCAACGATTGCAACGTCACGGACCTCCATATGTTCAGAAGCACTACTGGTACTAACCAATACTCCCCAAAGCAGGGGTCTCAAACTCAATTTAATTGGGGGCCACTGGAGCTAGGGTCTGGGTGAGACTGGGCCGCATCAGGTTTTCCAAAAAAAAAATTTTCTACACAAAATAAGATGAAAAATAAATAAACAAATCAAGAATAAAGAAAATCAATCAGTAATAAATAAATGAATATAATAATAATAAAAACCACATATAGTTGGTGGGTAGACAAATTATTTTTTTCAGGTTAAAATGAACAAAGCATTATTAGAGCCCTGTAGACATGACAAAACACGACTATAGTCACATTTATACTTTTTTTATTTACAACATATTGCGCAACTGCAGGGTCTTGAGACACATGCTAACTCGCAAACTAGAGAGCTAGCGACCTAAACGGTAGCCTTCAAGTTATTTCCTTTAAACTTAAATAGCCAAAAACTTACCACTTCCACACGGATAGGGAGGATAACGATTAACAGTTATTTAACCTTTAACATGAACATTAATCAAACGTAATCATTTTTTCATATCAAACTTGCGCGGGCCGCACTAACATTAAACTTTCATATCAAGGCGGGGGCGTCAAACTAGTGTCCTGCGGGCCATACTTGGCCCGCGAGTCGCGTGTTTGAGACCCCTGCCCTAAAGCTAATAACTGCTTGAGCCACCCTGAACAACAACTGCAATCAAGAGTTTGCAATAACTTGCAATGAGTCTCTTGTGGAGGAATTTGTGCCCACTCATTTGTCATTCAGACCATCACACTACCACCACCGTATTGTACAGATAATATGATGTGGGGTCTTTTGTGACCTCTTGGTGGGTTCATCGCACTACCACCACCGTATTGTACAGATAATATGATGTGGGGTTCATCACACTACCACCACTGTATTGTACAAATAAGTATGATGTGGGGTCTTTTGTGACCTCTTGGTGGGTTCATCGCACTACCACCACCGTATTGTACAGATAATATGATGTGGGGTTCATCACACTACCACCACTGTATTGTACAGATAAGTATGATGTGGGGTCTTTTGTGACCTCTTGGTGGGTTCATCGCAGTACGACCACCGTATTGTACAGATAGTATGATGTGGGGTCGTTTGTGACCTCTTGGTGGGTTCATTGCACTACCACCACCATATTGTACAGATAGTATGATGTGGGGTTCATCGCACTACCACCACCGTGTTGTACAGATAGTATGATGTGGGGTCTTTTGTGACCTCTTGGTGGGTTCATCACACTACCACCATCATATTGTACGATAGTATGATGTGGGGTCTTTCGTGACCCCTTGGTGCGTTTGTCGCACTACCACCACCATATTGTACAGATAGTATGATGTGGGGGTCTTTTGTGACCTCTTGGTGGGTTCATTGCATTACCACCACCACCGTATTGTACAGATAGTATGTTGTGGGGTCTTTTGTGACCTCTTGGTGGGTTCATCACACTACCACCACCGCATTGTCCAGATAGTATGATGTGGGGTCTTTTGTGACCTCTCGGTGTGTTCATCGCACTACCACCACCGTATTGTGACCTCTTGGATGAGTCTGCGCTGTGCTTTGGGGTAATTTTGATTGGCCGGCCACTTCAGGGAAGGTTAACCATTTGTGGATAATGGCTCTTCCTGTGGTTGGCTGCAGTCCCAAAGCTTTATACCAGGGGTGGGCAAACTTTTTGACTCGTTGAGTTCACAAAATTGTCTGGGGGACCAGAACATATATTTAATACTGACGGTATAAAACTGGCGGGCCGGATTCAAATGCTTGGTGGGCCGCATGTGGCCCCCCGGGCCATAGTTTGCCCACCCCTGCTTTATACTTTTTTCCAGACAGATAGATCTCAATTACTTGCGGGGGCGGTTGAAGTTTTTATCTTTTATGCCTAATGCCTCATTTCTATCAAAAGGCCATACGGACGATGCCGCCACCACCCTGGATTACGAAGGATGGCAGCCAGATCGTCAACTTTTTAATCTTAAAATGAATAATATCATGGAAAACGCGCCCAACACTACCGGGAGACCTTCACAATCTGCACCACTGCGAACAGAGGTGAGCAAATAAATAACCACTTCCACATGAACGCCACTCCTCCTAATGATGGTGTTTCCTTGCAGAGAGACAGGAGCCTTTATGTGAGTCTTCCTTCCAAAGTGAGACAAGGAATCAAGAAAAGACAGGAGAAAAACACTCGGAACGCTTATGCCGATGTCTATTCAAACGCATCTCCAGCTCCGAAACAACGTTCCGCTAGAAGCCAGCAAAGTTCTCGCAAGATCGCGAGTGACCCCAAAGAAGCAACAGCTCCACAAATTGCCCCTCAAGTTCCCAGTGGACCAGAACGTGCTGAGTCTTCAGGCACAAGTCGAGTGGCGGGGAACATTTGTGGCGATTATGAGAGCAAAAAAGCAGCAAAGGTGCGTTTTAACGAAACCCAAACACGTGAACGAGAAACTGAACCGCCACAAATCCCGCCTCGGCCTCCTGTGCTGCCTGAAATTGCACCAGTCAGAAGAGCTGTTGGTAGTTCGGAAGGTGCAGCTGGTGACCTTCTGGGCCTGCAAGGTTCTTATACAAAAACAAAGGCCCATCAGGACTTCAACAGCTCTATTAATTATGATTCAGTCAACCTGAGGGACAATGTGGTGAGTGGCAAGAAACATAACTTCTATGGCATCAACTGTAACTACATACACGGATAATAAACTTTATTTATGATTGATAACATACACTACAAAAACACTTATTAATTAATCCAAAAAAATCAAACAATTCAAAATACCGTTATTGTATTTGTCAAATTTAATAGATTATGACATTTTTTAGGGCTGCACGGTGGTCATGTGGTTAGTGCGCAGAGCCTCACAGCTAAAAGACCCGGGTTCAATTCCACCCTCAGCTTGCATGTTCTCCCCGTGCATGCTTGGGTTTTCTCCGTGTAAAAAACATGCTAGCTTAATTAGCGACTCCAAATTGTCCATAGGTATGAATGTGAGTGTGAATGGTTGTTTGTCTATATGTGCCCTGTGATTGGCTGGCCACCAGTCCAGGGTGTACCCCGCCTCTCGCCCGAAGACAGCTGGGATAGGCTCCAGCACCCCTTGTGACCCTCGTGAGGAAAAGCGGTAGAAAATGAATGAATGATATAGTTAGGGCTGCACGGTGCTCATGTGGTTAGTGCGCAGAGCCTCACAGCTAGGAGACCCGGGTTCAGTTCCACCCTCAGCCATCTGTGTGTGGAGTTTGCATGTTCTACCCGTGCATGCGTGGGTTTTCTCCTGGTAAAAAACATGCTAGGTTAATTAGCGACTCCAAATTGTCCGTAGGTATGAATGTGAGTGTGAATGGTTGTTTGAACATAACATAACATAACAGTTCTGTGTCACCGACTCAGCTCTCCTGGTGTGTGAGTGACAGGAAGAAAAGCTCTGACAGCCTAGGAGAAAAGGTGTTTGGAACCACTGACTGGACCCTGAATCTTAGGGCGACTGACTTTTTTGTACAGAAAAAATGAGCGATGTCCGATATTGTCCAACTCTCAATTTTCGATACCGATATCAATCGATACCGATACCTGTAACATGTGGTGGAATGAACACAAATATGTTGTATACAGCATTTTTAAAATATTTTTTTCATGATCGGGGAAAAAAATCTGATACCGATATCGACTGATATCACATTTTGGTACTGATATCGGCCGATAATTACGGTTACCGATAATTGTTGCACATACCCATAAAAAAATATATAATATAGCGGTGTTTCGGAATTGAGTCAAGTGAGTCACAAAGCTGATTTCAGCTGGTCGCGAGGTCCCCACAAAAATTGTGTAATGCCCCGATGTCCATGAATGCACCTCGCGCTAGTGCTATTCACTTGGTAGTCACCACAAGATGTGTACAATATTTATGGGCAACTTACAGCGCTCACAAAAGTAAAGGCGCTGGCAACTATGCACAACAGGAAAAGGAAATACCAAAATAAGAGTCTCAAACAGGAAATCTATGAGAAATCCATTGGAAATACATTTAATGTCCAACGCCTCATCAAATCCAGTACATTTAATTTAATTTCATTTATGTGACTTTTACAAGTCCACATTAAAATTGACATTCAAGGTTCTAAAGATATTATATTCTTGTAATATTATTAAGGTTTATAATACCCAATATATTATATATTTGCGATATTTGGACGAAAATGAGTAGAACACAATCACTATCTTATATAAGGCTTGCAGTGTTTGTCTTTCTAAAACTTAACTCCTGCTGCAGTAACCTTGTATCTTAACACCGTGAAAAGGAAAGAAATGTTGTTTTTTTTCTGCTCACCGCACTCTAGAATCTTTTGCTTTCAAATCGTCGCCCTGTAAAACGATGCTTTTGACACAAAGTCCTTGAGGCCCCGCAGCCTCAGCTTTGAATGATGTAACATTCTTTCATTTATGCTTTCAGAACAAAAACAGCGGGCCCAAGGTTGCAACTTTTATATCTATAAGGCTTAACATTAAGACATCGGTTTGCTGGTTTTGCAGCTTAAATAAACTGTTGCCTCCATTGTACATTCATTTGTGCGTACCATTTTATTTTGCTGGAGGCAGGCCTATTGTTTAAACATGATAGAACTCATCTGCATCATGCTGAATGCTTTTTTAATATTTAGCTTGCCCTCTAGTGACAAAATAGTGCAATCACAATACTGTTAAATTATGCTTTTCTGACTGTTTCTATGAAAAAATGAACGTTATTATCTCTTGTATTGCATCCCATTAGGTCGCTAGTGTATACAACTGCTACAACTGCTACAACTCAAAATTATGAGATTAAAAAATCAAAATTATGAGATAAAAAGTCAAAATTATTAGATACAAAGTCATAATTATGAGATAAAAGTCATAATTATGGGATAAACTCAAAATTATGAGATAAAAAGTCAAAATTATTAGATACAAAGTCATAATTATGAGATAAAAAGTCATAATTATGGGATAAAAAGTCATAATTATGGGATAAACTCAAAATTATGAGATAAAAAATCAAAATTATTAGATACAAAGTCACAATTATGAGATAAAAAGTCATAATTATGGGATAAACTCAAAATTATGAGATTAAAAAGTCTAAATTATGAGATACAAAGTCAATTATGAGATAAAAAGTCAAAATTGTGAGATAAGAAAGTTGAAATTATGAGATAAAAAGTCACAATTATGAGATATTAAAATTATGAGATAAAAAGTCATAATTATGAGATAAAAAGTCATAATTATGGGATAAACCCAAAATTATGAGATTAAAAAGTCTAAATTATGAGATACAAAGTCAATTATGAGATAAAAAGTCATAATTGTGAGATAGGAAAGTTGAAATTATGAGATAAAAAGTCACATTTATGAGATATTAAAATTATGAGATAAAAAGTCATAATTATGGGATAAACTCAAAATTATGAGATTTAAAAAGTCAAAATTATAAGATAAAAAGTCAAAATTATTAGATACAAAGTCATAATTATGGGATAAACTCAAAATTATGAGATTAAAAAGTCTAAATTATGAGATACAAAGTCATAATTATGAGATAAAAAGTCAAAATTGTGAGATAAGAAAGTTGAAATTATGAGAACAAAAGTCACAATTATGAGATATTAAAATTATGAGATAAAAAGTCAAAATTATGAGATAAAAAGTTGGTTTATTTACTAAAATTACATTAGACTATCGTGTTATTTATTTTACCTACAAATCTGCAATTCCACAGTGTAGCCAGGAGGAGGCAGTATAACTTCATATTAGCTTTTCCCTTGCACGAGAGCCCTTTGCTCTCGTGCAGGGAAGCTAATATGAAGTTAGCTACTTGCTACTTTTTGTTACCCGTCTCTCCTCATTATCAAGCGAAAGTTGTATAAATAAATGAATAACATTAACATAAATATAACGAGCGACAGGTTTAGTTACTCTATATTAATTATGTCCGTCATCGGGGTCCCCTAAGGACGTCACGAAACTACACGAAGAGACCCATAAAGCCCCGCCCTCTCTCGCGTGACGTCAAGTGCTTCTTATCTCTAATTGGGTACTTTTTGGCTGAGTGACAAGTCTCCGCCTCCTGCACGCAGAGGTTTTTTTTTTTTTCATGAGTGGAATCTTAGCTTCATTTGTGTATGTCACGCTTCAGGAGTGAGTCGTTTTTTTAATTCTTCCATTCAATTTGTTCAGCCGGCAGTCATATATTCTTGTTATTCTACTAACTCCCGAAGCGTCATCACCTGAAAAAAAAATCACAACTGTAGCCGTTCAAGGTGAGTGTACTCCTTTAAATCAACATAAACATCAAGCCTCGTTGCTTCCTGTTTGAAAAGGCATAGTACAAAGTTGATTATGGTGCCGTTTTATTTGTAACAGTAACGCTGCGTGTTTTATTAAAAATACCAAACGATGTGATTTTAATTAAATAGAGTGCTCATCATCCGTGTAGAGATGTACAGGAAGTCACAAGGTGACACCAATGTACTGTAATTTCACATTTGACATTTCTTTGGACTAACACAAAAAGCTCAGTTGGTGTGGCTAGCTTTTTTTTCAGGGTGTAGAATCCCACAGAGAGGCCTTTCAGGTGCGGCTAGTCGGGCTATGTGGGCTAGACGTGGACAGGAGGCTCACTGTGGGTCACCTGGGATGTCACTTCCTGATTGATGTGTCAAGCCACAGTCAGATACTGAACTTATTTTGAAGGGTCTGACGGGAACCTACTGCGTTGAGTCCAAAGCAATTAATTCCAGCGGTGCTGTTTTTAACACTAGTTTTTGTTGTACTTTAATAATGATTTAGAGTGCATGAGAAAGTCAGACAGGAAACACAGCTCTCTGACCACATGGTGCTTTATTAACGGCTATATTGCATAACACAGCGTCAACAGAACCAATGCTATACCAATAGTGCAGGTAGCATTAATGAGCATGTGATTCAGCTGAGTAGCGCGCAAAGCTGCTGGATGCTAGTCATGATGCTGCCATCTTGTAGAGTTCATTAAAAAAAAACAGCTGTTTTGACACCGCCCCGTTCAGATACTTCCTATTGTATACCGGCATAGGACACTCGAGAGTGGGAGTGTTTAATTTCAGAATCAGAATCGCCTTTATTGTCAAAAAAAAAAAAATACACCAAAAAATTTTAAGTATAAGAATATAAATAAAAAAAATGTCAGGTGCTGTTCAGAATAAATGTAAATATATGTCATAATAATAATATATATCAAAAACAATAACCTATATTGTACCTGAATTTCACTTGAATTTCCAGTATTCTGACTTTTTTTTTACGGGAATATCTACAATTTTTTTTATATATTATACATATATAATATTTACAAAATTATTGGGTATTTTTATGCAACTAACTGAAAATTTTGTGGGGTTTCATCAACCCGAAAAAGGTCTAACTCGCTAAAAGTAGGGATGTTCTGATCGGGATCTTGTGGATCGGGATCTGCCGTATTTTGAAGATCTGATAAAAAGATCGGGCCGATTTGGTTGCGGTATAATGATCGTAACTCACCGCATCGCACTCCAATACGTTTGGCGTCGTAGCTACAGCCATAGTTCCCCCTCACTTTGAAAAAAAAAAATACACCAAAAAATTTTAAGTATAAGAATATAAATAAAAAAGTGTCAGGTTCTGTTCAGAATAAATGTAATAAATGTAAATATATGTCATAATAATATATATCAAAAACAATAACCTATACAATAACAAAATGTATTGCATATATTGTACCTGAATTTCCAGTATTCTGATTTTTTTTTTTAACGGGAATATCTATGTTTACAAAATTATTGGGTATTTTTATACAACTAACTGAAAATTTTGTGGGGTTTCATCAACCCGAAAAAGGTCTAACTCGCTAAAAGTCTGATCGGGATCTTGAGGATCGGGATTAGCTGCCAATCCGCTGTATTTTGAAGATCTGATCGGGCCGCAACTCACCGGCATCGGACTCCAATACGTTTGGCGTCTTAGCTACAGCCATAGTTCCCACTTCTCACTTTGCCCACACTGCTTTGTTATGATGCAGGGAGCTCACACAGGATTAGTCCTACCCTAAATAAGTAATTTGCACGGCCATTTTTTTTTTTTACAATTTTATTCTTTATTGCATCTTTTATTGGATTAGATAACCATAATCTTTATAAGCATATCCGATTTTGATAAGGATCGGTACCGGATCGGCAAGACTATAAAAAGCCAAAAAATGTGTCTCCCGACCCCAAATTCTTAAATGAATTCAATGTTTATGTTATTTGGTTCAATCCAGCCTTCAACCCTGTGGCCCTGAATATGCATGACAGCTCCAGCCGTGTATTGGTTTCCTTTTTAAAAAACCCATCAGCGCCCAAGCTGTCAAAATCAACCGTCCGTAGAGTTGACTGTATGTGCTCAAAGCAAATGGAGCTTAAAAGAGTACATTCTGGCAGAAATAGTGTATTTAGTCAGAGTGATATATTTGTACACATCATGCTTCATTTCCCTGGAGATTTACAATTCAAGTGATTTATCCACTGTGGGACCGTGCCAACACGCAGCTTCCTCCTTTTAATGCCCGGCCGGGCACGCCATTCTTCCACTAAGGTTCTCCTTTTATTTGGCACCAATTTCTGTTCCTAATGAAACCCATAAGGAGAATCAGTCCAAATCGGTCCATACGTTACGACTTGTTTTTCCGTTTGTGGATTTTACAGGCTTATCTTTGTTTTGATGCTACTTTAATGACATCATTCGTCACAGGGGGATGCAAGTGCTGGGAGACAATGAGACAACACAAAGAAGAAAGCTTTCCACAGAGCTTGGTGGCTGGGCTTGGGGTGACAACCAGGGGAGGAACTATGAAATTATGGTTCAATTCAACAGATTATATTTCAATGAATTGGTATGTTAGAAATGCTTTGGAAAAGGAATAAGTGGAATAAAATATAACAATTAAACAGTCAGTCAAAAAAAACAATTATGGGATATGAGATAAAAAGTCAGAATTATGAGATTTGAAAGTTGAAATTATGAGATGAAAAGTCAAAATTATGAGATAAAAAGTCAAAATTATTAGATACAAAGTCATAATTATGAGATAAAAAGTCATAATTATGGGATAAACTCAAAATTATGAGATTAAAAAGTCAAAATTATGAGATAAAAAGTCAAAATTATTAGATACAAAGTCATAATTATGAGATAAAAAGTCATAATTATGGGATAAACTCAAAATTATGAGATAAAAAGTCAAAATTATTAGATACAAAGTCATAATTATGAGATAAAAAGTCATAATTATGGGATAAACTCAAAATTATGAGATAAAAAGTCAAAATTATTAGATACAAAGTCATAATTATGAGATAAAAAGTCATAATTATGGGATAAACTCAAAATTATGAGATAAAAAGTCAAAATTATTAGATAAAAACTCCTAATTATGGGATAAACTCAAAATTATGAGATTAAAAAGTCTAAATTATGAGATTAAAAAGTCTAAATTATGAGATACAAAGTCATAATTACGAGATAAAAAGTCAAAATTGTGAGATAAGAAAGTTGAAATTATGAGATAAAAAGTCACAATTATGAGATATTAAAATTATGAGATAAAAAGTCAAAATTATGAGATAAAAAGTCGAAATTATGACATATAAAGTCATAATTATGTGATAAAAAGTCAAAATTATGACAAGAAAGTTGAAATTATGAGATAAAAAGTCATAATTATGGGATAAGAAAGTCGAAATTATCAGATAAAAAGTCATAATTATGAGATGAATAGTCAAAATGATGAGATAAGAAAGTTGAAATGATGGGATAAGAAAGTCAAAATTATGAGATAAAAAGTCATAATTATGGGACAACAAAGTCAAAATTATGAGAGGAAAAAGTTCAAATTATGACATACAAATTGATTTTGAGTTTTTATCACATAATTATGACAAAGAAATTATGAGCTAAAAAGTCATCATGACTTTACACAGCAGATTATTATAATCACCATTAAATGACGTACGTATTATGCCATTTTTAATTAATTTTTTTTATTTCTCAGCTAGCTCGTTATAGTGACATGCTGACATTTTTAATAGCAGCTTGCCGCGCCAGTCTGCAGCCACCTCCAGGCATCAGCGAGGCAGAGGGAGGCTCAAACGTACTCCAACAGAAACCGCCATGAATTTTTAACCCAGGCAACGCTCTCAGATCTTTTTCATGTAAAAAAAAAAAAAAAAAAAGCCAACAAAAATTGTACATGGAAAATGATTACTTACAGAATATTTATAGTTTTTATACCTGAATTATTTACAGCGTTCAGCATGTTTTTAAATGGCAGCACTCTAAAAAAAAAAGAGACTCTTTTATATATTCAGGTGCTTCAGCAATGGGGGTCGATTTATTACAGGAAATTTTATTTATTTGTTTTGCCATGTTAGCATGAAGCAGCTAACAATGCACTTAATGGGATTCGTCTAATTAGCCTACAAATTATTGTCAATAATCGATATTATGCCTGTGAAAATTTTCGAACGTTTGAAAATGTTCCCAAAAATTTTCAACGTAGCAAGCGACACTGCCTGTGAGCGCGCACCATTTTGCCGAAAAACACCCCGGTCGGTGTTGACTGTCAAAACGAAGGCTGTGTAGCACCCCCACACCGGGCTACGGCATTGGACTTAGAAATGGCTTTTGTTCCGTCATCCATTTTGGTGTTTGCTTGCTAACTTGCTAACTGCTAGCACTCTGTCTGTGTATCCAATCAGTAGTAGCCCCGCCTCCACATACTGGAACCACACTATAAAACCAGAGTGAACCCTCTTGTCATCCAGCCTGTGTGGTACAGAGTGACAAGGAGTGATCATTTTTTTAATTTGATTAATCGATTAATTCTGTGATTAATGCCTGCGTCTTTCAGCAAAATATTTCCCCATTGAGGAAGTAATTTCAGCATAGTCCTCAGGTTAAAAAAAAACGATCACCTCTAGTAGCTAACGCTACCTCTTGAGTCGCTACACCAGCAAAACAGAAAAGTAGTGTTAGCTGTGTTAGCGGTGTTAGCTCCTACAATAACGGTAGCTTGGTTAATATGCAGGTCATGTTATGTAAACAAAATATTGTTGCCATTTTTTTAGAGGGCTTCATTGTCAAAATACGTGCTTACCATTATGTGCATTGTTAGCTGTTAGCCTGTGCTAGCTAATGACGCGCAGAAAATGGAAAATAAATGTTTAATGTTTCAAATAAGAATTGTGAATTATGGGCAAAATTACAAAAAAGTGCAGTTTTACTTTAAAATGAATTTCAAACACAGAGATGTATTGTTATTCTTATGTAAGGGGACAAAATATTAGGTAAATATAAACGGTAATGCTATGAATGTAGGCTAGCTCTGTATGGCTAAACCCAGACAGCTAATTTGTATTTATAAGTAATCGCACAATATGTCTAAAAGTTTTACTTAAATGTTTACTGTAAAATAACATTAACACTGAGTAGTATTATTATTAAATTATTATAGTATTGAGCTAACAGTTTAGCACTATACCTGTCTGTACAGCATAAAAGTTAATCAGCTATGCTAATTGCTACAGTACAGTTGGCATTGTTTTATTAGATTACACATCATAACTAAATACAAAATAGAACAAAACACAGTAATTAAAGTCATCAGAGGGGTTCAAATCCCAATGTTGTCAGAAGAAAGACTTTGGTAATGTTTGGTAATGTAGGCTAGCTCTGTATGGCTAAACCCAGACAGCTAATTTGTATTTATAAGTAATAGCACAATATGTCTAAAAGTTTTACCTAAATATTTACTGTAAAATAACATTAAAATTGAGCAGTATTATTAAATTATTATAGTACATATTAGTATTATTATAGTATTGAGCTAATTGTTGCTAACTGTTTAGCACTATACCTGTCTGTACAGCATAAAAGCTAATCAGCTATGCTAATTGCTACAGTACAGTTGGCATTGTTTTATTAGATTACACATCATAACTAAATACAAAATAGAACAAAACACAGTAATTAAAGTCATCAGAGGGGTTCAAATCCCAATGTTGTCAGAAGGAAGACTTTGGTAATGTTTGGTAATGTAGGCTAGCTCTGTATGGCTAAACCCAGACAGCTAATTTGTATTTATAAGTAATAGCACAATATGTCTAAAAGTTTTACCTACATGTTTACTGTAAAATAACACTAACATTGAGCAGTATTATTATTAAATATTATAGTATATATTAGTATTATTATAGTATTGAGCTAATTGTTGCTAACTGTTTAGCACTATAGTTGTCTGTACAGCATAAAAGCTAATCAGCTATGCTAATTGTACAGTTGGCATTGTTTTATTAGATTACACATCATAACTAAATACAAAATAGAACAAAATACAGTAATTAAAGTCATGAGAAGGGTTCAAATCCCAATGTTGTCAGAAGGAAGACTTTGGTATCGTTCAGGCTAAAGTAAACAATTCCAAAGAGATGTTGATGATTTATTCATGATTGCACTTTAATGAAGGAGGAAGGCTTAGTTGATGCAGCTGTCAGAACTGAGGAATCAATAAAATGCCTCTCACCGTCGGGATTTATTCTGCTACTTTATCAGTGTTTGTGGAAGAAAGCGGAAGCAGATGTCTGTGTTGCCTTTACAAAGAAAATAACGCTCCGTTTTAGAGCGCTTAATGTCACAATATTGTGTTTAGCACCCTAAATTAGCACGCTTTCTAAGCAGCGTGAAAAAACAAAAACAAGGTAATTACAATGTAAAAACTAGCAAGCTAATTCTTGTTTTTTTTTTTTACAGATTATTATTAATTATTACGGATAAACCAATTATTTTTAGACAATTTTTTCATTAATAAAATGAAATAATTAATATTGTAAAATAATAAATAAATAAATAAAAATAATAACTAAAATAATAATAATACATAAAAATAATAAATTAAACAAAAAACTTTTATTGTGGCGCTCAACCGCACTAGCATGCTCTGCTAAACTAAGCTAACCCCGCAAGCTTTTGTTGCCGCCCCTTTTGACATGTTTGTGATGAGATTCCGCCACACCTGGAGTGGTCCGTCAGGGAAATACTTCCCCCACATCAATAGCTACGTATACATGGACTAGAAAATGAATGAATGTCATCTTTCGCTTTTCATTGGCATTTTTTACATGTTTTTTTTTCTTACAGGTAATTTGTAATGACTGTCAAACATTTGCAGCATTTCTGGAAATGTTTTTTTCCCCCTGCGACCCTTGTGAGGATAAGCGGTAGAAAATGAATGAATTCATGAATGAATTACCATCATAGGCCATTACACAACATTAAAATGTGCACACAGTGACTTCCTGTTCAGTGCAAAGTAAGGTTCAAAATGTCGTTGTGGTCAAGAAGAATGGCTAGTTTTGTTCTTGATTTTGGTTATGAATGGGTTGCACTGTATTGATGTGCAAATGTACCGAACGATTCTTTTTAACCACATTTACTCATAGAAGTGAACATTGTTATGATCCACATTTTGTATTGAACGTAAATCGTACTTAGAGTTGTTTGTCTGCGATTCAAGTCCATGAAAATGACTTGAAATGCGCCTTTCATGATATCTTATTCAGCAACAGCATCGTCCCTCCTCCGGGTCATCAGTAACGGTGGAGGTTGGCGGCACTCGAGCATTATTCTCTTGTATTTGGCTGGAAAAAAAAAAAGGAAACCGTGGCATTTCCAGCCGGGCACATAATGACAAGCACTTTGCACAAGCTCTGAGCTTTTGCCCACGAAGGTTCTGACTCCTCCTCAGCGTCTTAATGAGCTCCTGTTGAGCTACGAGGTCGTCACGGTCCCACACTCGTGCAGTACGTAAGAAAGACAATTGTGTGTGTGTGTGCGTGTGTGTCGTTTTAGAATCGTCAGGCTTCTTTTATACCGCTGAAATTGTACGATTCCAGAATTCGAGCAGCATAATCTGTTATTTGGATGGCCTCCCTATGACTTTGGCAGCACTAGACCGCCATGGCTTAAGCAGATCTTGGCGAGGCGTTTGAATCCGTGTGGCCTTTTCTTAGAAGGTACGATTGATGCACACTCAAGGATGGTCCTGAAGCCATCGTATCCGACTACAAGAGGGTCATACTGGATAAATATATATATTAAAAGCACATGAATTTGCAAAATGCTCAGGGACTCCATGGTATATCATTATATTCACTAATTGCCATGATTCATCGGAATAAATGTTATGTTACTTTCACAGACTTTCGAGGAAATGACTCATGAAAAGGTTACTGCCCACTGTGCTCGCCTTTTGATGGACAAAATGAAGAACACTAGTTGGATGCTTCCCTTAGTGCAGGGGTCTCAAACATGCGGCCCGCGGGCCATATGTGGCCCGCAGGACACTAGTTTGAGGTGCAAGTTTGATATGGATGCTGTATGGTATCATGTACTCAGAAAAAATTATTACGTTTGATTAATGTTCATGTTAAAGGTTAAATAACTGTTAATAGTTATCCTCCCTATCCGTGTGGAAGTGGTAAGTTTTTGGCTATTTAAGTTTAAAGGAAATAAGTTGAAGGCTCCCGTTTAGGTCCCTAGCTCTCAAGTTTGCGAGTTAGCATGTGTCTCAAGACCCTGCAGTTGCGCAATATGTTATAAATCAGGGGTCTCAAATACGCGGCCCGCGGGTGAAATGTGGCCCGCAGGACACTAGTTTGAGGCCCCCACCTTGTTATGAAAGTTTAATGTTAGTGCGGCCCGCGCAAAGTTTGATATGGATGCTGTATGGTATCATGTACCCAGAAAAAATTATTACGTTTGATTAATGTTCATGTTAAAGGTTAAATAACTGTTAATAGTTATCCTCCCTATCCGTGTGGAAGTGGTAAGTTTTTGGCTATTTAAGTTTAAGGGAAATAACTTGAAGGCTATCGTTTAGGTCGCTAGCTCTCTAGTTTGCGAGTTAGCATGTGTCTGAAGACCCTGCAGTTGCGCAATATGTTGTAAATAAAAAAAGTATAAATGTGACTATAGTCGTGTTTTGTCATGTCTACAGGGTTCTAATAATGCTTTGTTCATTTTAATCTGAAAAAAAAAATTGTCTACCCACCAACTATATGTGGTTTCTTAAGTTTTTATTATTATATTTATTTATTACTGATTGATTGATTTTCTTTATTCTTGATTTATTTATTTGTCATCTTATTTTGTGCAGAAAAATAAAAATTAATATATTTGAGAACAGTGGAATGTTTTATCAGAGCTTTTATTGTAGAAAATCGAAACCAAAGCATTGAAAAAGTTTATATTTTTCTGTTTTTAATAAATGCATTGAGTTTGAGACCCCTGCCTTAGCGGGATGACATAAGAGCTTCTGCAGTGGTGTGGTGGGCTTTCAATGCAACCTCATTAAGGTTATTTCTTTTTATTTGAATTTGAAGGGTGCTGAACTGGAGGTTGAAGTGTCTGATTTTTTTTTTTTTTAATAAAAAAGCGATGTAGCTTTGCTGAGTGCTTGACAGCTTTGCTTGCATATTAAAAGAAAAATGACTGTGAAGAAAAAAAGAGGAAGTGAAATATGTTGTGTCATGAAAAAAACAAACTATAATGATGACGCCAGATTATTTCTGTCAGACCGCTTTCTCTCTTCTTGGCTTGTGGTGTTTTCGGTCTTTTTTTGCTTGTGTCGCAGTGCCCTTGCGGAGAACTTTAAATTGTCTTCTAAAGTCACTGTACCATTATTCTTCGAGGAGGTTGCTTTTATTGAATGCGGGGAATTTACTATGGTGACTATCAGGGCGAGACTGTCCTTAAAGATTGCATAGCAGCGGCCTTAGGCAGGTCTTACAAAAGAAAAAGTCAAAGTCATTTAAGCTTCTGACCGATGCTTACCCAGATGGATGCATGGCCATCAGCGAAGTGAAGATGAACGACAATTAACAACAATAGGAGGAGCTTTGATAGTTGGAGATGACCCTCGTGCGTGCAGAGATAAGGCGTTCACACAACAAAGCCTCGCATTTATATCTGTCAAGCTTGATGCGATGAATCGGAGGTTTCAAGCAGTGTTGCCATGCATGGTAAATATAGATTAAATAGATTTTCTTTTCAGATATTATGTGGCATGTCTTAGGGATATGATTATATCATCAGAATCAAGGCTATTCTTTAATGAATACCAAGGAATCCTACGTTCTTTGGTGGGGTTTGAGTATTTAGAACAGTTGAACAGATTATCGGAATTATGGATGGAAATTTCACAATAATTCCTTTGAACAATTATTGGGAAAATAATTACCAATCCATTGATTATAACCCTGGGTGCCTAAAGAGTAAGGGATAAAGCCGGGATATCTTGGTTATCCTGGTTCAACTTATCGCTGATCCGCTTGCACAGATAGTGGAAAGTAGGTTTGTTCTAAGTTACCATGGAGATTTATTCTGTAGAGCTAGCTCTACCTTTAGATCCTTTATCACGAAAAGTAACCGTATTTAAAAAAAAAAACGATTTCCAGAGTGGGAATATCTGAAAATGCCGGCTTGCTGTTTCCGTATGGACTAGCAACAATTAAAAAACGATAATGTCACTGAAAGCGACAAGTAGGATTGGGTGATATATCGACATATTAAAAATATCTGTATTTCTTTTAAACACGATATAGAAAAACAACAATATCATTCATATGGATACAAACTGCTGCATTTTTTTGTTTAATATTCCTTTATTTATTACTTTCGTATTGTTTTTATGTGCCATACCGATCCCTTAAGCAAGTGTTTAGCTATGGATGTTCATCGTGTTTCGGTTTGTAGTCTGACGTTTACTCCATTATTTACACTCGGGAGCAACTGTTATCTTTGAGCACCCCTTTGCTGCGCGGAGCCATCGGAGATCCTAGCGACGATATGAAGGAGGAGAGGCTGCATAGCAGAAGTGAACATTTTAAAAAAATAGTATAAAGGTTGCGGTATAAAGACGGTATCAGCCATGTTTGGAAGCGCTAATGGCGCTAACCCGGCTGCAGAGAGACTACCGTGAGTGCACTTACAACTTTTATGTGTAGCCATGTCAATGTAATCTGCTTAGGGCTGTTTTTTTTTGACCAATCACATTTCACATTCACTCTGTATGTGTTATATGAAGAAATAAGTGAGTTTACATATGTAAGTACAGTATATTTTATATACGGTGGAGTATTTGTTAGCATCCGCTCCAAAATTTTGCCAGTTTATCACCAGTTTGGTGCTGATGTTGTCATGCATACGATCATCTAATGGCAGGATACAAGTGATAAAAGGCACGGGCAAATGAATGCTTTCTCTGTTGACACAGCTATGATTTCATAAGATCTCTATGAGAGGCTAATATGAGGAAATCCGGTCTGATTTATAAAGTACCCGAGTATTTGTGATGAATTATAGCGCATTGAGTGCTCGGAGGTGCCTACATGCTGTCATTTTTTTGCAAACATGACTCCCATTTCCTTATTGCAGGGCTTCATCCATGATGTGCTTAGTCTTGTGACTCAGATACTAATGATGCCTAAAAGCCTGTTGGATCTGTCAATCCCTTTGGTTAGACTCTGGAGACGGTACAAGGCAGAGAAACATCTGCAACATCAAGTGCAGAATGTAATAGAAGGGCTTTCAGCTTTTGTCGATCTAGTTAGCGCAGATTAAAAAGACATTATGTTATCTCAGCTGAGATCATTAGCTTGGGTAAGATCTGTTGAAAGGTCACAGAGCAACTGCAAGGAAATGACTTGAAGTCATTGAAATGTTTTTTTTTTATGTTATGTGTTTGGTGTTTCCATGGCGCCAAGAACTGCACGTGGTACCACGCATCATTCTCATGTCCTTGAGTGGAAGATCCCACGTCTGATTGGGCTGTCACCGTGATGAAAGCCCGGGAAGTGGCCATGTTGTTTGAGATGAAAGGGCTCCCTGAAGGGTGACGGCGTGACAGACCTGGCGCAGCACGGGTGTGATCAATGGAAAGTGGATGAATAAATCATAGGAGAAGTGGAGTGATGCGTGCTTTCGGACACTGTAAATGACGGTCAAGGCACTGGGTTACGGCTGAGACCTTGGCCAGACGGAGGTTTCAAATGACCGCGCTTTTGTTCATCATCAGACAGGAGCGGCTGGGGACATTATACAGTACGACCCTTGCAAATGCAGAGTAGGTAATGTCATTAATCTCCGTGCTAGAAAACTGCAAATATTGGGTATTGATTCTAAACCAGGTAAATACAGGGAAGTACTTCCGATACCGACACGATACCAATCCGTTTTACTGTACTTGACAGAAAAGAAACATAGAAGAGAACCAGAAAAAAAAAATGAGCTGCCATTGTTCAACTAGCTGGAACAAGTTGGAACTAGTTGGAACTAAAAGCCAGCATTTCCAGAAATGCTGCAAATGTTTGACAGTCATTACAAATTACCTGTAAGAAAAAAACATGTCAAATCGCCAATCTGTGCTGATAAAGAATTGAAGATAACGTTTAATAATGTTTCATAAAGGGCTGCACGGTTGTTGAGTGGTTAGCGCACAAGCCTCACAGCTAGGAGACCCGGGTTCAATTCCACCCTCGGCCATCTCTATGTGGGTTTTCTCCCACATTCCAAAAACATGCTACAAAATGTGCTAACATAGGAATGAATGTGAGTGTGAATGGTTGTTTGTCTATATGTGCCCTGTGATTGGCTGGCCACCAGTCCAGGGTGTACCCCGCCTCTCGCCCGAAGACAGCTGGGATAGGCTCCAGCACCCCCCATGACCCTTGTGAGGAAAAGCGGTAGAAAATGAATGAATGAATGAATAATGTTTCATACAGGGCTGCACGTCGGTTGAGTGGTTAGTGCACAAGCCTCACAGCTAGGAGACCCGGGTTCAATTCCACCCTCGGCCATCTCTGTGTGGGTTTTCTCCAGGGACTCCGGTTCCTCCCACATTCCAAAAACATGCTACAAAACATGCTAACTTCGGCGACTCCAAATTGTCCATAGGTATGAATGTGAGTATGAATGGTTGTTTGTCTATATGAATGAATGAATGTCAGCCAATCACAGGGGCACATATAGACAAACAACCATTCACACTCACATTCATACCTATGGACAATTTAGAGTCGCCAATTAACCTAGCATGTTTTTGGAATAGGGGGAAGAAAAACCCACTCATGCTCGGGCAGAACATGCAAACTCCACACAGAGATGGCACAGGATGGAATCGAACTCGGGTCCCCAAGCTGTGAGGCCTGCTTGCAAGCCACTCCTCCACCGTACAGCCTGGGATCACCATTACTGCTACAAAAAAACATATCAGTCAACTATGGACACAATCTAACATGACATTCTACTATGAAAATCCTTTGTCAAATACGGCCATGATTGACGCTTGATCTGCCCACCTCTACTCCATGTTGCTTCAAAGTGGTCCTCAACAAGTAGCCATTCGTCTATTGGAAGGAATATGAACAAGCCACTTTGATTCCTGTTAAGTGGGAGTACCATAACAGTAAGCTCAGTATCTTGTATTGCTTAGGCGGCTCCTCATATTCTTTTCCCCCCAAATGATCACTCCCAGTGGGCCAAACAGCTGTTAGCATACAAAGCAATTAATGCCCCGTTGTTCATGCGTCACCCACCCTTCCAATAACAAGCCACCACTGTGCCACTGACTGCATCAACAGAATGTGGTTTAATGTGTTGACATGATGAGCCACGCGAGCACATACTGTTAATGAGGCCGTGTGAAGTGGAGCACTTGACTGAAAGGCTCCCGTCTCCTGAAGAGGCCCAATTATTTTTACACTATGGTGAAGTGATGATGTGGTTTTTCTCTGTCGACGGCTCGCCTCACGACATCCATGTGACAATTTTTAGACTTTGAGGATACTGGGAAGCGTTTTAACCCAAAACGGTATTTTCATTGAATGTATGTAAATACATTTCTAGCTGGCTCAATTGAACAAATAAATGAAGGTTGACTGTTCTAATAATAAAATTCATTCATTCATTTTCTACCGCTTTTCCTCACGAGGGTCGTGGGGGGTGCTGGAGCCTAATAATAAAATTAAATATTTGTATAATTTTTTTTAAAATTCTAAACATCAAAGGACAGCTGGACAACCCGACTAAGACAAAAAAAATGAGCTGCCATTGTTCAACTAGCTGGAACAAGTTGGAACTATTGAAAAGCCAGCATTTCCAGAAATGCTGCAAATGTTTAACAGTCATTACAAATTATCCGGAAAGAAAAAAAAATGAGCTGCCATTGTTCAACTAGCTGGAACAAGTTGGAACTATTGAAAAGCCAGCATTTCCAGAAATGCTGCAAATGTTTGACAGTCATTACAAATTATCCGGAAAGAAAAAAAAATGAGCTGCCATTGTTCAACTAGCTGGAACAAGCTGGAACTATTGAAAAGCCAGCATTTCCAGAAATGCTGCAAATGTTTGACAGACATAACAAATTACCTGTAAGAAAAAAAACATGTCAAATCGCCAATGAAGAGCGAAAGATGACATTCATTCATTTTCTCAATTGAACAAATAAATGAAGGCTGACTGTTCCAATAACTAAAAATTAAATATTTGTATAATGTTTTTTTTTATTCTAAATATCGTAGGACAGCTGGACAACCTGACTAAGACAAAAAAAATGAGCTGCCATTGTTCAACTAGCTGGAACAAGCTGGAACTATTGAAAAGCCATAATTTCCAGAAATGCTGCAAATGTTTGACAGACATTACAAATTACCGGTAAGAAAAAAAAACATGTCAAATCGCCAATGAAGAGCGAAAGATGACATTCATTCATTTTCTCCATTGAACAAATAAATGAAGGCTGACTGTTGTAATAACTAAAAGTTAAATATTTGTATAATGTTTTTTTTTAATTCTAAATATCAAAGGACAGCTGGACAACCCGACTAAGACAAAAACAAGAGCATTTTCCATTGTTCAACTATACAAGCTGGAACTATTGAAAAGCCAGCATTTCCAGAAATGCTGCAAATGTTTGACAGTCATTACAAATTACCTGTAAGAAAAAAAACATGTCAAATCGCCAATGAAGAGCGAAAGATGACATTCATTCATTCATTTTCTAGCGCTTATTGGGTGCTGGAGCCTATCCCAGCTGTCTTTGGGCGAGAGGCGGGGTACACCCTGGACTGGTTGCCAGCCAATTGAAATATTGCATTGTTATGATTGTTATGTTCTATGACGCCTCTCCTCATTCGGGTTGCAGGAGTATGCTGGAGCCTATCCCAGCTAATTTTGGTTGCGAGGCAAACACAGGGCACATATTATTGTAATCATTTATTATCATAACAGTTTATTTTGGCTCAAATGTGCGGGACTTTTTACACAATTTAAAGTCTAATAATGCACATATAACATTGTACACACTTGAAAATACTATAAGCCAAGAAAATACTATAAAAGCCTCAGATATTTGGATTCTATCACGTTCTGTAAATGTGTCAATGAATTATTTAGAGTTCATTTAAATGCAGCTTTACGACCCGTCTTGTCTGTCAATTTCGTTTTTTCGAATTCTCATTGCGCCTCATATTAGGGATACAAAAACAAATCACTCTAAGTGACCTAATGTATTTTTCAGTGAGACTGAGCTGAAAAGCTTTTAGGGGCCCTCGACTATTAAAGCCATCTTTTTCCTCCACCTTCTCATAACCTCGTATCCATTTTTTGTTTTCTCACTAGACGACAGGAATGTTGCTGCAGTCACTCCAGTCACGGTGAATATTGAAATGGACTCGGAGGAGCGTACTTCAGCCATGTCGCAGAAGATTTTAACCTTGTCGCGCAGCAACAGCAGCTGCTCGTCCAAATTTGACAGCCGACAGGTAAATGCCAAGGACACTACCAAGCCTGGTTGGGCCCTTCTTTCTTTTTCTGGTGTGTTTGTGTGCTTCTTTTTATGTATGTGTGTACGTACTGTAACTCCTAGTTTCCTATACAAAAGACAACAATAATCATCATGTTTTTAAATTTTTTTTTTGAATTTCTGTAGTTTTACTACCACAAATTATTGAAAGTATGAATAAAATGTCTGGTAATTAAATGCAGATTTTAGGGATGCCCGATATCAGCATAAAAATACAATATCGGTTGATATCGGTATCAGAGTTTTTCCCGATTATTAAAAAATGCTGTATGTGTTCATTCCAACACAGGAGATATGTCATGTTAAACATGTCGATAAATTGAGAATTGGACAATATCGGCATATCGGTTTTCCGCAAAAAAGCCAATATCAGACATCCCTAGAAAAAGTCCTTGCATTTATTAATGCAGTACATTTTGCTTTTTTTTTAAAAAATGTATTTTATTTACTTATTTTACTTCTTTATTTTGAAGGCCTGACTTTCCAGGCTACAGGATGTAGTACAAGCGTCTTAAAACCTTTAACATCGAAACTAGGGAAGTCCGATAATTATCGGTATCAATAATTATGGGCATAAAAATGCAATATTGGTTGATATCAGGTATAAAAACACACACGTATGTGTTCATTCCACCACAGAAGATCAGTCATGTTACACATATCAGTATCGGCTAATATCGGTATCGGAAATTGAAAATTGGACAATATCGGCATATCGTTTTTTCGCAAAAAACCCAATATCAGACATCCCTAATGGAAACTGTAGCCAACAACATGACTTACAGTGCTATTATGGCACGCTTGAGCTGCCATAATAGCCGCAAGGCATGCTGGGTTGCCTGTGGTACTCTTTCTCCAAACATTTTATTGTGTTATATTGTGCATTTTTGCTCGATTACAAAATATATTGAGGAGCTCGTCAGATGCAGTATTCTTTGTAGTTCATATTGTCGTTGCGGCTGGACTACCCAGCATGCCTTGAGGGCGTTTGGGACAGTTTTAAGTTACATGTTATGTTTGATTTATGTGATGCATCAACTTGCTGTGGATGAGTTTTCGTGAGTTTTGTTGCACCGTGAGCAAGTATGCTGTTCTGTTCTGTTTGACGACACCTATACATGGACGGACCCTCCACCAATTTTGTTTAACCCAATGCAGTGGTAAAATTTTTTTGTTACACGCCCGTGATATAGTATGTCGATGTTGCCAGATTGTTGCTGAGCGGACCAGAAGCTATTTTTTAGGCAACAGTATGGTAGTTTACCCTTTTTTCTTTCGAAAATTACAACATTCTGTTATTCCCTGAACCCACCACTCATGTCCTTTCCTGGATATTGCTGTGTTTTGACACTAATCTACTCTTCATTTGTGAAACTAAGCGAAAATCGATATAAGTAATAACAACACTTTACAAAAAAGCATGGATTCAATGACCCCAAAACAACCTTTGCACCACTGAATGCACCAATGAATCATCTTCTCAATAATGTTTCATGTCGTATTACTCCATTAATGCTATTTCAATCCACATTCTCAACCTCATTTCTCATGTTTCTCCAGATGACTGAAGATTTCGGCATCACGAGACAGCTTTTATTGTCGTTGTGCCAACTCGCATGTCATTCATTTTTCATAACCCACAAAAGCTTTTTCCATTTGTAAATACGAGGAGTACAAGATTGCAACTGCCGTTCTGCCCACGTGTCACCCCACCAACGTAAGGTTTGGCTGTGGAGATTCTTAGTTATGAGGGTCATGGTTACCCATGGCAACTGGACTTTTCGTGTTTGCAGAAGACGTTTAACCTTTTAATCCGAGAGGCTTCCTATTCAATGTCTCTGGTGCGTCTGTGTGGTCACTCTGTACGTGGAATGAGACAATCTTTGGAGTGTTGGATAGGTCTTTGGTTCGGTTTTGGCTCCTTGTGCAAACCGAGCTAATTACCTAGCGCAGGGGTCTCAAACTCAATTTACCTGGTGGGCCACTGGAGCTAAGGTCTGGGCAAGGCTGGGCCGCATCAGGTTTTCCCAACAATAACAAAAAAACGCATTTATTAAAAACAGAAAAATATACAAACTTTTTCAGTGCTTTGGTTCCGATTTTCTACAATAAAATCTCTGATAAAACATTCCACTGTTCTCAAATATCTTAATTTTTATTTTTCTGCACAAAATAAGATGAAAAATAAATAAACAAATCAAGAATAAAGAAAATCAATCAATCAGTAATAAATAAATATAATAATAATAATAATAAAAATTAAGAAACCACATATAGTTGGTGGGTAGACAAATTATTTTTTTCAGATTAAAATGAACAAAGCATTATTAGAGCCCTGTAGACATGACAAAACACGACTATAGTCACATTTATACTTTTTTTTATTTACAACATATTGCGCAACTGCAGGGTCTTGAGACACATGCTAACTCGCAAACTAGAGAGCTAGCGACCTAAAAGGTAGCCTTCAAGTTATTTCCTTTAAACTGAAATAGCCAAAAACTTACCACTTCCACACGGATATGGAGGATAACTATTAACAGTTATTTAACCTTTAACATGAACATTAATCAAACGTAATAATTTTTTCTGGGTACATGATACCATACAGCATCCATATCAAACTTGTGTGGGCCGCACTAACATTAAACTTTCATATCAAGGCGAGGGGCCTCAAACTAGTGTCCTGTGGGCCACATTTGGCCCGCGGGCCGCATGTTTGAGACCCCTGACCTAGCGGGGGTCATCATTATGTAACCTGCATACGTCACAAGCTGGAGACGTCTATATGTGTAACTTTTTCTTCAATATACGTCACTGATGTCACTTTTGGCCTCGAAGACAAGTGACTCACGATGTAACTGTGTCACGGGGGTCATGTGACAAACCCTCAAACGGGTAAACACGCCTTTTTACTGCTTGGTTATTTTAGACAGATTGACCCCACTAGTCACTCTCAGTTTCTGGTGCTGATTTTTAGACACTGACTTTTAGACAGCCTTTGGCAATGTCATAATTTGTACATCATTTGCTTAAATTGCTTATATTTCTCACACAGGACAGCTGGGAAATTGTGGATGGTCTACGTGGAGGCTTCAGTAGCGCCCTGGAGCCCCAAAAACAGGAGGGTTATGTGTTAAAGAAGAGAAAGTGGCCCCTCAAGGGCTGGCATAAGGTATCTAACACCTGTCTGATGTTTAAATATGTACCTTGTAATATTTTTTTCCTCAAGGAAACCTTATATAAATATTGAGAGGAATTTTTAGTCTTTAGCTATTATTAGCCTGAATTTATTTATTTATTTATTTATTTTATTTTTTTTTTTTTTTCGTTTAATGGTTCACATGCAGTGTCACACTTAAAAGTCAATGACAACACAACTGAACACAAAATGCAGTTTTTAAATGAAACATTTATTATTAAGGGACAATAAGTGTGGAAAAAAAAGTGATTTCCCACTAAAGCTAATAACAGGTTGGGCCAACATTAGCAGCAACAACTGCAATCAAGCATTTGTGATAACTTGCAAGGAGTCTCTTACAGCGCTGTGGGGGAATTTTGACCCACTCATCTTTGCAGAATTGTTGTCATTCAGCCACATTGGAGGTTTTTGTGACCTCTTGGATGAGTCGTAGCTGCGCTCTTGGGGTCATTTTGTTTGGCTGGCCACCCTTGGAAAGGTTCAGCACAGGTTTTTGCCATTTCTGGCAAAAACAACCCCAGACCATCACACTACCTCCACCATATTTTTGGTGTGATTTTTTTGTTTCCTGCAAAAGTTCATCTTGAGTATTTTCCCAAAGGTCTTGGAGATCATCAAGTCATGGACACTGACCTTAACTGAGGCAAGTGAGTTCTTTGGATGTTGTTGTGGGGTCTTTTGTGACCTCTTGGATGAGTCGTCGCTGTGCTCTTGGGGTCATTTTGTTTGGCTGGCCACCCCATGGGAAGGTTCAGCACTGTTCCATGTTTTTGCCATTTCTGGATGGCTCTTACTGTGGTTTGCTGGAGCCCCTACAAATGTTTTTTTGATAGCTCCTATTATTTTCTTTGTTTCTGAATTTGTTTTGATCTCAGTTGAGAACGGGTGTAGCAGTAATCAGACCTGGGTGTGGCTACAGAAATTGAACTCAGGTGTGCTGGACACAGTTAAGTTATGCATTTTGTGTTCAGTTGTGTTGTCACTGACTAATATTTCAAATTTTTTGATGATCTGAAACATTTAAGTGTGACAAACATGCAAAAAAAAAATCAAAATATTACTTTACTATACATGGATATCATTTTCCAGGTCGCCTTTGAAGTAATAAATGAAGCTTACTCTATGCAGTTAATGATCCCACCCGCTGAAGACTTGCATGTGACCTGTTGATGTTCTTCCTCTGAGCTGCATCCTGGTGTTTCTTTCAGATGCATTAGCTGATGGCCTGCTGGTTAATAGAGCTGTATATATTTAGTATTGACATGCAGTCTCAGCCCATGTTGTTTTAGTGCTTCCGCTCGGCAAATGCATCAGCACCAACGGTCATGTGGAGGAAGTGATGCACAGACTTTTTTATAATAGCAGACGAGGGAGACTGTGTCTTACTACTGTATATTGTCCTTCTTTGTTTTGATAGAGATATTTTTCCCTGGACAAGGGCATCCTGAAGTATGGCAAGTGCAAAGCGGATGTGAGTGTCTGCAGTTTCATTGTGTTTTTTTACTTGTTAATCACATATAATATATAATCATATATTTAAATGTATGATCCAATGTCATGCAGATTGAGAAGGGGAAGCTTCACGGCTGCATTGATGTGGGTTTGTCTGTTATGGCCATTAAGAAGAAAGCCAAGTGCATCGATCTCGATGCTGAGGAGAACATCTATCACCTGAAGGTAAACCACTAAGCTAGTTAATAGCTTCCATTCAATGATTTATGGGAAATTAGCCACAAAAACATGCACTTATTCCCATTCTTTTCCTTGCTGGAAGCTATGTCCTAGTATGCTTAAATGAATTCCGAACGACCTTGTGTTGTGCGTTTGCGTGTGCGTGACAAGGCATTGTTTGTGCCGTCACCTTCACTTGTCCTTGTGCTGATCTGCCGTCCAGATCAAGTCACAGGAGCATTTTGATGAATGGGTGTCCAAACTACGTCACCATCGGCTCTATCGGCAAAATGAGATTGCCATGTGTCCCAGCGAGAAGCCCTTCCACTTCCCTCATTTCCCTTCCCCGACCTCTCCGAGTTTTGCTGACGCTGCTTCTGTTCGGAAGGTATACATACTTGAATTAATCTCACGGAGTTGAAGATAAAGACTGTGGAACATTGGAGGAATTGTTATTGGACTGACATTTTGGTTTCTTTGTGCAGTGTGTGCCGATACGCAGGCAGTCTACGGTGCATTCTGCATTCGGCTGCAATGGCCAAGCCAAGGTAGCGGCATGGCTGCAGTCGTCTGATGACATGGATAAGTGCTCCAAAGGTGACGGCCCGCCAAATGTCAATTTAAATCCTTTTTAAATATGTATTTGGGCGGCACGGCGGTCGAGTGGTTAGCGCGCAGACCTCACAGCTCGGAGACCAGGGTTCAATTCCACCCTCGGATATATCTGTGTGGAGTTTGCATGTTATCCCCGTGCATGCATGGGTTTTCTCCGGGTACAAAACATGCTAGGTTAATTGGCGACTCCAAATTGTCCATAGGTATGAATGTGAGTGTGAATGGTTGTTTGTCTATATGTGCCCTGTGATTGGCTGGGTCCAGGGTGTACCCCGCCTCTCGCCCGAAGACAGCTGGGATAGGCGCCTGCGTCCCTCATGAGGAAAAAGCGGTAGAAAATGAATGAATTAAATATGTATTTGTTAAGCGACAATATTATATTGCTATATATGCTAGGTTAATTAGCGACTCCAAATTGTCCATAGGTATGAATGTGAGTTTGAATGGTTGTTTGTCTATATGTGCCCTGTGATTGGCTGGCCACCAGTCCAGAATGTATCCCGCCTCTCGCCCGAAGACAGCTGGGATAGGCTCCAGCACCCCCGCGACCCTCATGAGGATAAGCGGTAGAAAATGAATGAATTAATGAATATGCTAGGTTAATTAGCGACTCCAAATTGTCCATAGGTATGAATGTGAGTGTGAATGGTTGTTTGTCTATATGTGCCCTGTGATTGGCTGGCCACCAGTCCAGGGTGTACCCCGCCTCTCGCCCGAAGACAGCTGGGATAGGCTCCAGCACCCCCCGCGACCCTCATGAGGATAAGCGGTAGAAAATGAATGAATGAATGAAATATGTATTTGTTAAGCAACAATATTATATTGCTATATATGCTAGGTTAATTAGCGACTCTAAATTGTGCATAGGTATGAATGTGAGTGTGAATGGTTGTTTGTCTATATGTGCCCTGCGATTGGCTGGCCACCAGCTGGGATAGGCTCCTGCTTGCACTATTATGATGGCTGAATGCTAAATGTCTTCCTTTGGACAGACTTATCGGTTTGTGAGGCGTATCTATTAGAGCTGAGCCACCTCCTTCAGAGTATGGAGGTCATCCATCGTACATATTCTGCTCCATCTATCCAGACTCTTCAGGTGCGTTGCTTGTTATATTTGATATTTAGCACTTTTAAATTGAGCGTTATTTCCTTCCAGTGTCAAATAAGTTGACTATGTTGTGCTCAAATCCCCAAGGCATCTACTTTTGACAGCCCTAAAAAGGAGAAGAGGCTTCAGAGAAAATGGCGTACAAAGAACTACAACAAAGACGCGAAAACAACACTGCAGGTAGGTACTGTATAATATAGATGCTTAATTGCTTTCTTTTAATAACCGTCTTACCAGGCTCCATTTTTGTTCTTCTGTAGGTTCCCAGCTGCATCTCCTCTAGTTCTATCCGCCTCCATGCCTCGAACCCCAACCTCTCCACTGCTGCACTGTGCAATGACAAAGTCGACCAGGAATCTGTGGAGTCTCCTTTTGACGTGGCCAAGCTGCAGGAGGATTTCTGCCGCGTCGCCACTAACCGTGAGTCAAAACATGACGACAACACTTGGATTTTCACATCACGGACAGTACTATAATAGTAATACTAATACTAGTATTAGTACTAGTACTAATACAAAGCTAGGCCTTGATTGATATTATAGTGTAGCTTTGACATATCGTTATGTATGATCTATATAGCCTAGCTAAAGCAACATCCATACATACATTTTCTGTACCGCTTATCCTCATATGGGTCGAGGGGGTGCTGGAGTCTATCCCAGCTGTCTTCGGGCGAGAGGCGTGGTAGACCCTGGACTGGTTTCTAGGTAATCACAGGGCACATATAGACAATTTGGAGTGGCCAATTAACCTAACAATGTGGGAGGAAATCCATGCACGGTGAGAACATGCAGTGGGGAATCGAACCCAGGTCTCCTAGCTGTGTAGAGCTAACCACTTGACCACCATAAATCAAACACTTAAAACACACTCTGTTTTTTGTCTCTTCTAGGTTGTATTTTATTCATTCATTTTCTACCGCTTATCCTGACAGGGGTCTCGGGCATGCTGGAGCCTATCCCAGTTGTCTTTGGCTGAGAGGCGTAGTACACCCTGGACTGGTTTCTAGCCAATCACAGGGCACATATAGACAAGTCGCCAATTAGTGTGGGAGGAAACCCATGCATGGGGAGAACATGCAGAGATGCCCGAGCGGGGAATCGAACGCAGGTCTCCTTCCTGTGTGGTGCTAACCACCGTAAATCAAACACTTCAAAGACACTCTCTGTTTATTGTCTCTTCAAGGTTATATTTTATTCATTCATTTTCTACCGCGAGGGTCCCGGGTATGCTGGAACCCGTGTGATCTAGCTGCGTGGCATGCTCGCTATCGCCACTTGTCCACCGTGAATCTTCTAGGTTGTATTTTATTCATTAATTCATTCATTTTCTAACGCTTATCCTCACGAGGGTCGCGGGTATGCTGGAGCCTATCCCAGCTGTCTTTGGGCGAGAGGTGGGGTACACCCTGGACTGGTGGCCAGCCAATCACAGGGCACATATAGATCATTTGGAGTCGCCAATAAGCCTAACCCCTGCAGAGATGCCCAAGCGGGGATTCGACCTAGCTGTGTTGCGCTCACTACTCCACCACCATAATCAAACACTTGTCACTGTTTTTTTTTTTTTGTCTCTTCTAGGTTGTATTTTAGCACTTAGAGACCCCCCCCCCCCTTGGGTCCCATTCTGTCAGGCACTCATGCTAAGTCATTGTTGTGAAAACGCTTCCAATTTCCAATCCCAGCTTGCTGTCTCCCCTCTGCAGTTCACACCACGATGAAGTCGGCTCTGAGCTCGCTCACGTCAGAGAGGGAGCGATTAAAACAATGCGTGGACCACGACACCTGTCCCCCTGCATCCCCGCAGGTGGTCGGTTTGAAGAATGCCCTGACAACGGTACGTGGGATCCATTACCGCCGTCAGACATTCCACTCCCTCTCACTCTTCTTAAGGGCTTTACCAACTGAGGGGCACCCGCCCACCTTCGTGGTGAGACCGTCGTCTCACCGACATTGATTCCCACTCAGGTTTTTGTCAGCGTTAACATCGACCGTCACGCTGATGACACAGTGGAAGTTCTCAGTTCACCACTCCAACGCATTTCTTCTGACAATAATAGCCTCCTGTCTGTTAGCTTTTCCTCCAGATGACTCAGTCTACCTACGCGACCACACAGACGGGCAATAATAGGCCACGGATGTCGTACAATGTGGGCTACTGTGGCTTCCAGTGAGAATATTTAGCACAAAATGAGCAACAAATTGTGTACATGGTAATGCATGTAACCATACGTTGTAACCAACCATGTAAAATAACCATTTTAATCACTAGGGCTCACTTTTTGGAGCCACTTCCTGCTTACGACTGAATTTTATCATTAACATGAAGGCACGAGGATGACGTAAAAAGTCATTTTTTATTCTACATACAGTGGAGGTTTCCACTGACGCCATCATGCAGGAGTGTCCCAACATCTTCCACAGAGGGCCACGGGTTGCAGGGCTCACTTTTATCACCTTTTCTTAGTTTAACATGCAAAGAGTAATACAATGTAGGTTGAAGTATGTTAGATAAATTAAATCAATTTAAACTGTAGAAATCCTCCTCCCTGAAGACTCTAAGTGGGTTTCGAATAGAGGATAATGGAATCTTAAAGAACCAGATTGTTTATTCCTGACAACAATACCTAATACAGACGTCCGGGCTTATCTGCAGTCCCTGTATGCCTACAAGTAAGCGTGTCTTATTACAGTGCAGCTGCAAAAAAAAGCACCCTTCCTTTCCCTGCCCGGTCTTTTATACACTCAAGGCTGGAGTCCTAAGGCTGGAGTCCTGGACCAATCAGCTTTCGCCAATGCCCTTGCCTGAACCGCTTTCATGGTGTTTCTCCTTTCCTTTGCAGGGGCATCGGGGCGTCTTTTCCTTTGTTGCAAAGACTGGTATTTCTTATTTTAGTGGTAAAAGCATCATACAATCTGCTGTATGTGATCCTGTCCCCTTTTTCAGGAGAGCTTTGCACAACAAAACAATGACAGACCACCTTGAAACCAAAATGAAATTTAATTTTAAATACCTATTGTGCTTATTTCCAGACCTTTGTGTTGAGTTGCGGACTCGCACACATAATAACCAGCACAGAAAGCTTTCTAGATCTTCCAGAATCTGCACCTATTCCAGCTAAATTTTCCTTTGATTTCCAAAACGGTCTGTTTTAATTTATTCCGCCCACGCCCACTCCACTGCGACTGGTTCTACTCAGCTGGTACAGCTTGTACCCAGGCACGCCCATATAAGGAAGTCAGTCTGAAAAGTGGAAAAAGCACAATAGGTCCCCTTTAAAGTTTACTCAATAAGACAGCGTTGTGTAATTTACAATATGAGCTCCGAACACTAAAACATTGACTATCAATAGAATGTGTGCCGTTTTTTTTTACTTCCAGGATGACCTCATGTTTTCTAATCAAGCCAAAACATCGCAAAAATGCAACATTTACTGAAAAAACAAAATACAAAACACCCAAATACCTGATAGAATATCACTTTTCTGCAACTTGGTCGAAGAAATCTTACGTCGATGTCCCTCTCCGTCACATCTGACACTGCCTGTTCAATGCTCAGATCCGTACCCACTCAAAGACTTCCTGGAGTAGCGAGGATGTAGACTAGGGGTGGGCAAATATTTTGACTCATGGGCCGCATTGAGTTAACAAATTTGTCCAGGGGGACCAGAACATACACATTATTTTATGCTTATAATTTTAATTGAATTATTTGTCTAATTTAATCTTTAAAAGTGTTATATTATCACATGTTCTCATGTTAAACTATCAAACTATGTCATTTAATTTTACAGTTATTTTGTTTTTTTTTTTTACTAAATAAGACATCCGACTTGCAAGTCAGGTTGCTAGTTTGTGTGTTAAAAGTTTAAATACTTAGAAAGCAACTGGCGGGCCGGAGTCAAACACTTGGTGGGCCGTATGTGGCCGCCGGGCCACAGTTTGCCCACCCCTGATGTATTGAGATGCTCTATATTGACTCAGCATGCTTTATGACGGGAAGATTTGAGTATTTGGCACCACGAGTAAAGTGGTTAGCTGGATCACGGCATATAAAAACAAATCAAAACATTCTAAATACTTAAGTTTTATTGGTAGTCGGTTTATGTGGTGAAGTTTTATTTTAAATACTTTCAAAGTATCTGACTGGACCTTAAGTTTGCCCACCCCTGATTTAGACACTACTGCCATTGTGACTCATATTGACTGTGGGATGGAAACAGGAAGTGAACGGGCGGGAATGAACCGCATGTGGTCCTCCCCCGTGGAAATGGTTTGGAACATCCCTGCTTTCCCACCATGTTGACGCTGCTTATTTTCTTCCAGGCTTTAGCCCAGAACTCAGAGCTGCGAGAGCGCCTGTGCAAGATTCATGCTGACTCCCACATCATAGAGCCCACACTCCTAAATCTCACTGCCCCTGTGCAGGTGGGTGTGGGAATGCAGCCCCTCCCTTACCCCCCCCCCTTCGTCAGTACCAGCATGACGATTATTAATTCCATCTTTATTTGCCTCCTACAGAATTATTTTTGTTCACACCATGTTGCTCTCCACCCGCCCACTCGCTAATGATAGCCAAAAAAAAAAACACATTGTGGATTACAGCGTTGTGAATCATTTGCATTGCCGCCATGTGTTTACACGGCAACGCCACATGGAAGCTCTCGGCTCATGTAATCAGATTTACTGGCCGCACGGTGTGAGCTAATCAAACTAATCATTTTCCCAGGAAATTTATTAAACACCCACAGAACCCCCCCCCCCCCCCCCCCCCCCCCGTCTAATGCACCGCCTCTGATTTATCTACTGGGAAATTAACAATACAAAGGCTTTGATTGCAATGACTCTTAATATGATACACTACTATTGTGATGTCTTATATGGCTGTTTTTACCATATTACAAAATACACTGATATCTATTGTTGGTCTATATATAGCTGGATATTAAAATAATACACTTATTATCCTTAGCTCCCACCACAGGGCCGTTATTGGCATCGTGTGATTGCGGTATTGTGACAAACATCGTCGTCGGCCACCGCTCCTGACAATGGTGATTGGACGCATTTCCCTTGTGTATTTATTTATAGACGTGAATGTTGTGTCTCCTAGAAACAGGAGTCTGCATCTGAATCCCGGCCGCTGGTGCATCAAGTGTCCAATGAGAGCAGGGCGTCAATTGCGGAGTCTCTGTCCGAGTTCTTTGACGCGCAGGAGGTTCTGCTGTCTAATAGTTCTTCAGAAAATGAGGTAAATTACGGGGATTCGGTTTTTAAAGCATCTTACAGTAAGGACATTTGTATTGACAATCAAGGCCAAATTGGTCAATTTGGTGTTTGGGTATGTTGACTAGAAATTACACAAGTGCTTGATTGTGGTAGAGTCACAAAATATACATACAGTACACCCTGAAATACCCTGCCGAGTGTGTGGAGTCGGTCCACAGTTCCACGACCGGGACCATTCAACTATCCGACGGATCCTTCTCTCCAGAGCCCAAAGCACACAATACACAAAATAACCCGCACAGAAGGCTTAGTCCTATTCCAGCTGTATTTCCTGAATTTAATTTCCTTACTTTATTACCCCATGGCCTGCCTCTTCTGGACATGCCACTCGGCTGTGATTGGTCCCACTCAGCTTGTACAGCTCACAGCTCAGAAATCGAACAGTCAGAACCATCCCAAACGTCTTTCAGGGTTCACTTCCAAATTCGGAAACCTCATTGTTTCCGAATTTGGCATTGTTTAACATGAGAATACAACATTCTAACAACAACATTATGTGGAATCAAACTATGGAATGGATTGGGTAAGAGCCTCAAACAATAAATAAAAAAAATAAAATAAATAAAATAAAATAAAATAATCAAATAATAATAAAATAAATTGATCAAATAATAATAAAAATAAATTGATCAAATAATAATAAAATAAATTGATCAAATAATAACAAAATTAATAAAAATAATTAAAAAAACTTGAATTATATTAGGAAAGCAGGAAGTGAACAAATGTAACAGTTACTGATTGTAAAAGTACCAGATGGAAGGGGTAGGATTTAATAAGCTTTGCTTCTTCCTACTCCTTTCGGACATGTGGAACTGTGAACTGATTATGTGATGCATTCAATTGTAATCTGATGCATGTTCAAATGAAATAAAACCATTACCATTACCATTCAGAAAAGTGGAAAAATGCATAACCAGTAGCATCAGAGCATCAGTATCACCCTGATAAACAATAATATAGCTGCGATATCAGTTTCTTCTTATTAACTCCTACCTTTTATACCATGTGTTTATAAAGTGCATTGAAACACACATTTTAACTCCTTTTGAAATGCTGCGTCACAAAACAAGGTTGCACTCTGCCGCTTCATTCGCTTTCCGTTTCATGTGGTTGATCAGATAGCGGCGGGAGCGGAAGCGATGTAAAAATGGAAGTTAATTACTTTTATCCAAAAATACAGCTGGAGCTCAGGTTTAATTTTGTTAGCGTGTCCTACGGGACATTCGTCTCGAAATAAAGTGACAGCTAAATAAAGATACCTGCTGTCACGTTTATTTCCTCTACTTGAGCTCTATTTGCTAAAAGTGCGTGTCTATTTTTAGGTATCAGAGGATGACTCCTACATCAGTGATATTAGTGACAACAATTCCATGGACAACTTCGGCAACGACACAGAAAGTGACAGGCAAAACTTAGGTAAAAAAAGTGATAAAACATGTCATTTATGTTTAAAAAAAAAAGGACCAACCCCCTTATGTGTGGTGTTGTCAGGTTTGGGAGAGAGCGGCGCTGTCCCCAGTCGACGTAGATCCCACCTATCTTCACCCAGCCCCAGCAGTAGCACCATCAGCCTGTGGAACATCCTCAGGAACAACATCGGCAAAGACTTGTCCAAAGTGGCCATGCCGGTGCATCTCAATGAGCCGCTGAATACCCTGCAGAGGCTGTGTGAGGAGCTGGAGTACAGCGAGCTGCTGGACCGGGCGGCGAACACGCACGATGCCTTTGAACGTATGGTGAGAGGACAGCGATACTTGGTGCTTGTGTGTTTTTTTTCCTTTCTGTTTGTATTTCATATTTAATACAGAGCAGTGTTTCTCACAGGTGAAAAAAACTGTGGGAAAAGACAGAAAGCAGAACTGGAGGTAGCAGAGATGAGGATGCTGAGGTTCTCATTGGGAGTGACCAGGATGGATAGGATTAGGAACGAGTAGTACATCAGAGGGTCATTACATGTTAGAGACCTTGGAGATCTCATCAGAGAGGCCAGACTGAGATAATTCGGACATGTCCAGAGGAGAGATACTGAATATATCGGTAGAAAGGTGCTGCGTTTAGAGCTGCCAGGTAGGAGGCGTAGAGGAAGACCCAAGAGGAGGTAAACAAACTGCATTGTTTGTTATCGGAATAGGCCAATCACATGTTTATCACGGATATCGGTGTCCGATCAATCAAAATAATCAGAAGCGGCCGGTAGTACTGAAAGAAACTTTTATACTTTGCACTTCACTTTGTCTTTTATATGGATGTTTGTGCAACATAAAAATGTGCAGCTTTCCCAATCGTATCAATAATGTTGATAGTCGGAGGACATGCTATAACGGTTAGCTCATTCATTCATTTTCTACCGCTTATTCTCACGAGGGTCACAGGGGGTGCTGGAGCCTATCCCAGCTGTCTTCATGGCGAGAGGCGGGGTACACCCTGGACTGGTGGCCAGCCAATCACAGGGCACATATAGACAAACAACCATTCACACTCACATTCATACCTATGGACAATTTGGAGTCACCAATTAACCTAGCATGTTTTTGGAACGTGAGGTCTGCGCGCTAACCACTCGACCGCCGTGCAGCCAAGCTTTGAATGTTATTACATAAAGACAGTGGAGCCGAAGTCAAGGCAACAGCCAATCACAGGGCACATATAGACAAACAACCATTCACACTCACATTCATACCTATGGACAATTTGGAGTCGCTAATTAACCTAGCATGTTTTTGGAATGTGGGAGGAAACCGCAGTAAACCCACGCATGCACAGGGAGAACATCCACACAGAGATGGCCGAGGGTGGAATTGAACTCATGTCTTCTAGCTGTGAGGCCTGCGTGCTAACCACTGAACCGCCGTGCAGCCCGGGAAAACGAGCATTACCATATTAAATTGACATTTAAAACATGAATACTGATGGTGTACTATTTTATTTATACGTTACTTTAGCTTTAATTCAATACTGAAAGTCTTGCAAAATATTTTCATGTGTTTCTCGTCTCCCACCTCCAAACAAGCAAGAAGAGGGTTCACTCTGTGCATTAGTTTCAGCACCTTAGATAGAGCATGTGTTCCATAGAACGGAATGAGTCATTGGCTTAACTTGTGTGTGTGTGTGTGTGTGTGTGTGTGTGTATAGGTCTACATGGCTACGTTTGTCGTATCAGGCTACGCATCCAGCTACTACAGAACTGGCGGGAAACCTTTCAACCCGGTTTTGGGAGAAACCTATGAATGTGACCGCCCAGATAAAGGTTTCCGGTTTGTTGCAGAGCAGGTACGGTTACATCAGCAAGTTTATTCACGACACAATAACGCAATGAAGTCTTTTGTGTTTGTTTTCACATTTAAAGGTTAGCCATCATCCGCCGATCTCGGCTTGCCATGCAGAGTCGAAAAACTTCATCTTCTGGCAAGGTGGGTGCTATAGCATACTCCTGTGTCGGGTTTAAAATAATCCATTTAAATTCATTTGTTTTACAGACGTGAGATGTAAGAACAAGTTTTGGGGGAAATCGATGGAGATCGTTCCTGTAGGCAGCACACACGTAACTCTGCCTGGGTAGGTTCTACGCTAATGCTCGGGACAAGAATGAAAGTAGTGTGATGATTTGGTAATGGTTTTATTTCGTTTGAACATGCATCAGATTACAATTGAATGCATCACATAATCAGTTCACAGTTCCACATGTCCAAAAGGAGTAGGAAGAAGCAAAGCTTATTAAATCCTACCCCTGCATCTGGTACTTTTACAATCAGTAACTGTTACATTTGTTCACTTCCTGCTTTCCATAATACAGTTTAAGGTTTTTTTTTGTTTTTTGTTTTAAATAATGCACCTCGTACCGAAGTACAAGGTGATATGACCATACAATGACATAAGTTTTTTTTTATTATTATTTTTTCAAACAAAATTTTTTTATTTATTTATTTTTTGTCATGTACAGAAGTACGTATTTGTTCACTTCCTGCTTTCCTAATATAGTTTGTTATTTTATTTAATTTTATTTAATTTTAGTATGTTTACAATCAGTAACTGTTACATTTGTTCACTTCCTGCTTTCCTAATATAATTTTAGTTTTTTAAAAATTATTATTTTTTAAAATTTATTTATTTATTTATTGTCATGTACCGAAGTACGTATTTGTTCACTTCCTGCTTTCCTAATATAATTTTAGTTTTTTTTAATTATTATTTTTTTTAATTAAATTTTTTTTTTATTTATTTTTTGTCATGTACCGAAGTATGTATTTGTTCACTTCCTGCTTTCCTAATTTCGTTTGTTATTTTATTTAATTTTAATTTTAATAGCACATCATGACTGGTTCAAGACTCTTCATCCTTGTATTTAGCAAACATCAACTGCTTGTATTGTTTCTTGAATTGGCTCATCGTTGTGCATTGTTTGAGTTCCTCACTCAATCCATTTGCTTTTACACCTGCAGGTTCGGAGACCACTACGAGTGGAACAAGGTGACGTCCTGCATTCACAACATCCTGAGCGGACAGCGCTGGATTGAGCACTACGGCGAGATCTCCATCAGAAACTCAAACAGCGACGCCTGTCAGTGCAAGATTACGTTTGTTAAGGTGGGAACTCACACTTTTTATGGATATATCAGAAATGTAAACTTAAACTTAAAGTGTGTTTTCTGGGCTGCATGGTGTACGAGTGGTTAGCACGCAGGCCTCACAGCTAGTACACCCGAGTTCAATTCCATTCTCTGCCATCTCTGTGTGGAGTTTCCATGTTCTGTGGGTTTTTTTCTGAGAAAAACTCTGGTTTTCTCCCACATTCCAAAAACATGCTAGGTTAATTAGCGACTCCAAATTGTCCATAGGTATGAATGTGAGTGTGAATGGTTGTTTGTCTATATGTGCCCTGTGATTGGCTGGCCACCAGTCCAGGGTGTACCCCGCCTCTCGCCACGAAGACAGCTGGGATAGGCTCCAGCACCCCCGCGACCCACATGAGGATAAGCGGTAGAAAATGTCTGTCTGCGATTAATTGAGTTAACTATGGGGGAAATTATTCACAATTAATTATTTTAATCAATTGACTAATTTCTATGTTATTTTTTTATTTTTTTATGGCTGCATGGCGTAGAGTGGTTAGCACACAGGCCTCACAGCTAGGAGACCCGAGTTCAATTCCATCCTCGGCCATCTCTGTGTGGAGTTTGCATGTTCTCCCCGTGCATGCGTGGGTTTTTTCCGGGTACTCCGGTTTCCTCCCACATTCCAAAAACATGCTAGGTTAATTAGCGACTCCAAATTGTCCATAGGTATGAATGTGAGTGTGAATGGTTGTTTGTCTATATGTGCCCTGTGATTGGCTGGCCACCAGTCCAGAGTGGACCCCACCTCTCACTTGAAGACAGCTGGGATAGGCTCCAGCACGCCTTCGAAAATGAACATCTATGAGATGTTTGTGTCTTCATATACAGTACATCACTGCCATATTAGTGCGTTTATTACTCAATGACCTTTGCACACGGTCGGTGTTCTTCACCTGCACGCCAGCAAGAAGCTCAGGTTTGATGTATGGAAACCTTTCCTGAGCCGAGAAGGTTAATTGCTTAAACAGTTCTCATTTCAAAGGTCTCTGCAAGCCGTGCAGGTTGCCGAGTCAAGGAATAAGTGATTTATATATCTTCACCTCCCATTAAACACACCATCCAAGCAAGAGAAAGCAAGCAGATGGTGGCAAGGACCAATATGAGCTCCTCTGTGATGAAGAACCATTCCAAATAATGTTCCGTCGTGATGATGGATGTTCTCCAATGTTTGTCACAGGCTAAATGGAACTCAAGTGCCAACGAGGTGGAAGGAACCATCATGGATCAGAAGGGAAACGTCATCCACAGGCTCTTCGGGAAGTGGCACGAGGCGGTTTTCTGCGGGGAACCGCCGTCGGCCACATGCGTGTGGAGAGCAAGTATGACCATTTCATTTTATTCACAGCGTTTGTTGCATAATTAGTTATGTCCGATGCTTGGCCGTGCAGATGCGATACCACTCGACCACGAGCAGTACTACGGTTTCACAAAGTTCGCCATTGAACTCAACGAGCTGGACACGCCCCTGAAACTGCTGCTGCCGCCCACTGACACCAGGCTACGTGTGGATCAACGGTGAGAGACTAAAGTCAACGCTAGAAACAATTACCAAACAATTAGTAAGTTAGTATGTACCTCATGAATGTGGTATCTACTTCCCTGGGACAAAAACGAGCTCCAAACTAACCGCATTGTTTGTTATCGGAATAGGCCGATCACATGTTTTTCACACATATTGGTGGCCGATCGATCAAAATAATCAGAAGAAACTTTTATACTTTGCAATTCACTTTGTCTTTTTATATGGATGTTTGTGCAACATAGAAATGTGCAGCTTTCCCAATCGTATCAGTGATGTTCATTCATTTTCTACCGCTTATTCTTATAAAAAAATTTAAAAAATTATTGATTATTGATTTAAAAAATTAACATAGAAATTAGTCAATCGATTAAAATAATTAATTGTGAATAATTTCCCCAACAGTTAACTCAATTAATTGCAGACAGACATTCATTCATTTTCTACCGTTTATCCTCATGTGGGTCGCGGGGGTGCTGGAGCCTATCCCAGCTGTCTTCGGGGTGAGAGGCGTGGTACACCCTGGACTGGTGGCCATGCAGCCAATCACAGGGCACATATAGACAAACAACCATTCACACTCACATTCATACCTATGGACAATTTGGAGTTGTTGATTAACCTAGCATGTTTGAGAGTGGAATTGAACACGGGTCTCCTACCTGCGAGACCTGCTCGCTAACCACTTGGGTGCCGTGCAGCATAACAGTTAACTCATTCATTCATTCATTTTCTACTGTTTTTTCCTCACAAGGGTCGCGGGGGTGCTGGAGCCTATCCCAGCTGTCTTCATGGCGAGAGGCGGGGTACACCCTGGACTGGTGGCCATGCAGCCAATCACAGGGCACATATAGACAAACAACCATTCACACTCACATTCATACCTATGGACAATTTGGAGTCGCCGATTAACCTAGCATGTTTGAGAGTGGAATTGAGCACGGGTCTCCTAGCTGCGAGGCCTGCTCGCTAACCACTTCCGCACCGTGAAGCATAACAGTTGGCTATTAATGACTATTTTGTAATTAGTACTATAACTTAACAACTATAATATTTCATATTGCCGTATTTGTGTTATTTTCCACAACCAATACATGCAGTGACATGATAGTGAAAGAATTGCACACCATGTGACCTGGCCTGGACAACATGGGTTTATTGGATATCGGTAAGAACGCCAATACCCATCAGCTCTAGTTAGAATGTTAGTTAAAACGTGATTTCCATTGGGAAATGACTTAAAAACCAATAACAACAGCGGATTGTACTCCGGTTTTGTGGAGTTATTTTTACACTGATTAGCTGTCAACGCTTAAAATTGTGTTGACCTCACTTGCTGTGTGCTTTTGACACTGCATTGCACGCTAATGATCAAACCTCTGAAGGCAGACGCAGCTAAAAATAGTCACTGCACAAATCGCTTCGGTACATTTCTCAAAGCTAATTTTAGCTCTTTTTGTAAGGTTTGTGCCTTCAATAGTCCAAATTTGGGGCATACTAAAATAGAACTTATATGAAATATTAAATGTTAATAGCAATGTGCAATACTGACTCATAGCAACAAGGGTAAACCAATGTATTAGTACATTATTTAGCATGTAAAAAGCCCAGAAAAGAAGCTGCACTCAAAAAATAAACGTTTCCATTAGTCTTTCTCAGTTATGACAACTTCATTTGAAATTGCTTTGAACCAACAAACAATATTGCGTTGCACAAATTAGCTTTTCCTCTTCACTCAAAGCTCATTTTAAATAATGCTTACTGAATAATTGTTTTCATAGGGACAATATTTTTGAAGTTTGTAACTCAAAAAAATATGTTAAGTCAACTGACTTAATCATTTTATTCAAAGTAGTTTAATTTGTTGTCTACTTAATTATAATAACAATGCACACAGCTTTTTAAGTAGCAGTAACTATATATATATATATATATATATATATATATATATATATATATATATATATATATGTGTGTATATTATGTTACCAAGCTAATTTTATTAAGTCATGGCAACTTGAATTGTGTTTTAAGCTCACCAACAATAAAATGTGAGTGTATATATTTATATATATATAAATATATATATATAAATATAAATATATATATATATATATAAATTAAGTTCATGTAATAGCCAACATTATTATTTGAACATAACTTAAAAAAATAAAGTTAGCAACTTAGAAAGTTTATCTAAATCAATTAATTACATTTATGTATTAAATCAAGTGGTGTCAACAGATTATGACTCTGAATGACTTTTTTTAGAGTGTGTTTATGTTTGTTTATGTTTTGTTTATGTGCTGCACATCCAGACTGCTGGAGGAGGGAAAGTTAGAGGCTGCCGAGGAGCAGAAGCAAAGGATTGAACAGCTGCAGAGAGAGAGAAGGCGAGTCCTTGAGGAGAGCAGCATCGCACATCAACCAAAATTCTTCAGGTAGCCTCCGTTATACAGTAGTTTGCGTATTCCGTATGGGATCCCAATGTGCAAAAAGTTGTATAAAAATGTCTTCCTTCGGTGTTATGATGCTCCATTTTTTCTTGTTGCATCCTTTAGCAAATCCAAGGATGATACGTGGGTGAGCAACAACACGTACTGGGACTTGAGGAAAGATCCAGGCTTTGCCCACATAGATTTCCCCACATTGTGGTGACCTGAACTCCCATCTCCGTCAACGCATTCGCAGTCTAAAACATCCACATTCGATGCCGACTTTCTGTATCACTGCCTTAACAAGTGCTTCTATAAGTTGTGTGAACATGTTATGCACTGCGAGAATATTGCTGTATTTAAGCCCATATTTTGGAGAAATGTGAAAAGGATGGCCTGTTCACATCATAACGAGCATCTTGAGTGTGAGCTCATCTTATCGGACAATGTCTACCTCAGATACAGTAGCCTTGATATGCCATTGATTAACATCTAGTATTTATTCTGCACATACCTGATGCCTTATCTGTAGTACTGTCATTTTATTTGTTGCGTATTTTAATGAATGTTACTTTTTTTTTTTAAACACAGATTATAACGGTGTGCTAATTAAAACTGTGTGAATGGTGCAAACATAAAGAGCTGTAGCAAAAGATCGTCCATCTTTTCAACCTCATCTGGTGTACCTTTGTTTACGCCTGCATCACGGTGCCACAATGTGCTCCCTCGGCTCCAATAAATGCTGCGATGCTGCCCTCTTGTGGGTGTCTTGTGTATATGCTCAAGTCGACTGAAAGAATTATATTCTAATTTAAACCGGTGATTTATGTAAAACTTCTATTTTAAACTTGCTTTCACAGAAACTTTGAATAATTTGATATTTTTTTGTCTTACTACCTACCAAAATAGTAATTAAGTAGTATGCAGTTTGTAACAATATTAACAATTTGGTTAATCAAGATGTTAACATGTTTTCATCCCAATTGATCAGTACCGTGGTAATATAGATAATTTTGGTCATAATTATAAACAGTAGTTTTTTTTAAGAAAAACGGTTTGTGTTAAATAAAAAAGTGAATTAATTTATAATTATATATTTTTGATAAAATAACAAAATATGTATTATTTAATATGCTAGTGATACGGAAATGCAAATACAGCATAGCAAACGAAATAATGTTATTGGCTGTGTTGTTGTTTGCTTCCGGAATGGGCGGGGCCAAAGTATGTCTTTTGTGACAGGAACCTTCTTGTTGCTGACTGTTGACCTCCGTGGTGAGTCCCTGTTGAGTCGTAATTTAGTCGTTGTAAGTCCGTCGTCCGGTTCACCGATACATCGACGAAAAGGTGTGAAAACGGTAACTTTCATATTTTCCTCGACATTTTCACGTCGGTCGCTAGTGATGCTGCTAGCTTGTTAGCCATTGTCCTCGTGCACGGTTGGTTATTATTGACGGGGACTTACTGCTTGTTTGCTGTCACGTGCTTGACACGGAATAATATATATACATATTTAATAGAATTTAATTTCCAAATGAAGGAGGAGTCTGACCTTCTCCAGTCGGGAGATGTTTGCTACAGCCACCAGAAACTTTGTTGAGGAGGTGGACCCAGGAGGTTTGTTGATCCCAGTGAGAAGCCTCAATGACGTCATCACTCTGCTCACTGTGGTGGTGAGACAGAAACGTTTCTGGTTCTGGCAGAAGCCCAAACATCTCCCAACTGACTTTACCCTCAACGACATCCTCACAGGTGACACTATAACCCCAGGTATGCTGTGCTAACATGCGTATTTATGTACATATTTGTTTACTTTGAAGCTGATATTTATTCCCGATCCGTAGGCGTAATCGAGACAGACTTCATCAAATACAATGGCACATACGGTGACAACATTCAAGGCACCATGGATGCCAATTTCATCCATTCCAACGTAAACATGGAAGGCAAAGAGTCTTCCAAACTCCAGTCGTCTTTCGGCAGTTTGAAGAAAGATGAAGTGGATGTCCGGAAGCTGCTCCAAGACTCCAAAAACAGGTTTGCTCCCCATCTATACATCTTAACACTCATAATGCAAAAAGTCGTCATAAAGAAAACATCCATGCTAATGTATGGCAAAGGTCTCCAAACAGAAGGATTGATCTTTGGACAACCATAAAGTTGCAGTGAAAACATAACACGGCAATTACATTTTCTTTACATAGTCACTTTGAAAACAAAAGTCGGTGTAAATAAATTAAATAATATCCATAATAATAATAATACATCCATACCTATACAGTCATACCTATTAAAAGTCAGTGTAAATAAATTAAATAACATCCATAATAATAATATATCCATACCATACCACATTTCATACAGTCATACTTATGGGTGATTTATATTCTCCAATTAACCTAATATAATTTTTAATATTAAATATTTAAGTCCATATTTCTCCTCTCTTGTTGAGAAGAATTGTATATTTTCCACTAATATTGAATGAATATGCATCCATTTTCTATATGCTAGCTGACTTCATACCAGGATATTTTGTGCTACACTTTCATTTTCCGCTATTATGTTTTTTTTCGTTGCTGCACGGAGTCCAAGTGGTTAGCACGCAGGCCTCACAGCTAGGAGACCTGAGTTCAATTCCACCTCTGTGTGGAGTTTGCATGTTCTCCCCATGCATGCTAGGTTAACTGGTGGCATACCAAATTGCCCATAGGTATGAATGTGAGTGTGAATGGTTGTTAACCTAGCATGTTTTTGGAATGTGGGAGGAAACCGGAGTACCTGGAGAAAACCCACTCATGCACGGGGAGAACATGCAAACTCCACACAGAGATCGCCGAGGGTGGAATCGAACTCGGGTCTCCTAGCTATGTAGCCTGTGAGCTAACCACTCCTATAGAGCAGCCTATAGTAGACATAATAAAAGTAAATTAGCCATTTAAGATGTAAATAAACCTCCTGCTCATGTGGGAGGAAACATGCAAACTCCACACAAAGATGGCCAAGGAGGGATTGAACTCGGGTCTCCTAGCTGTGAGGTCTGCGCTAACCACTGCCCCACCGTGCAGTTGTGGCAGTCCAAATGTATCAAAACACTTGATGCAGTTTCATGCTTTAATTTTCGTTTATAATGAATGTGATGTTTTTTTCGTATTTATTTTCCAATCCAATGTCCCACCAGGGTCCTGGACATGTCCCACTGTCTGATCCAGCAGACTCGAAAGAACCGTCAGGTGTTTAGTATCGTGAAGGAGCGCATTGTGACCTGCCAGCCTTGTTGTGTCATCGAGGAGGTGCAGCAGACAGGACAGTGTGCAGGGACGCTCAGCCTCTGTGGACCCAATAGTCCAAAGGTGCGACTGGAACACTCCCAAACATGTTTACTACTTAATGTAACCATATAGAGGGACGACTCGAAGACACGTCAAAATGGACTATTTAAAAAAAAAAAAGACACAACTTGACTTGTTTTGTTTGCAGCTTTCACTGAAAGACAACGGCAGCCTCAGCAAAGACAGCAACGTTACCATGGAGATTCCCACTAACACCACCCTGGCCTATGCCCTCATTGAGCTGGAGGTCAAGCATGATGGTCGCTATGGTAAGCGTAAAAAGAAACGACCTTCTGCTGTGTCGCAGACTTTGTGACATCTTGTCCCTTTTGAGCAGAGCTGTGCTTGATGTCAAACACCAAGGGGGGCTTCGAGGTGGACAGTCCGGCTGGACTACAAAGTGTCACCGATTTAGCATCTGTGCTGAAAAACCCTGAAATCAGCCGTCTGAGACAAGGTCAGTTGTTGTCAAGCCTTCCATATTTACCTTTACTTCACGCCTGTCAAAATAAAAGAACCTGTGACTCAAACGCTTTGTGGTTAAAATCCCATTAAATCCTGACGCAAGCTTGTATTGATGTTTGCCTAATACAAGGATGAAGAGTCTTGAACCAGTCATGATGTGCTATATATATCACTATATTGACACTTACTATGGTACCCATTATGTCATTGGATGTCATATCACCACGTACTTCGGTATGTGACAAAATTAAAATTAAAACTATATTAGGAAAGCAGGAGGTGAACAAATATGTACTTCGGTACATGACAAAAAATAAATAAATAACAAAAAATTAATAAAAAATAACCTTAAATTATATTAGGAAAGCAGGAAGTGAACAAATGTAACCGTTATTGATTGTAAAAGTACTAAAATTAAATAAAATAACAAACTATATTAGGAAAGCAGGAAGTGAACAAATACGTACTTCGGCACATGACAAAAATAAATAAATAAATAAAAATTAATTAAAAAAAATAATAATTAAAAAAAACCTTAAATTATATTAGGAAAGCAAGAAGTGAACAAATGTAACCGTTACTGATTGTAAAAGTACCAGATGGAGGGGGAAGGATTTAATAAGCTTTGCTTCTTCCTACTCCTTTTGGACATGTGGAACTGTGAACTGATTATGGGATGCATTCAATTGTAATCTGATGCATGTTCAAATGAAATAAAACCATTACCATTACCATTGCAACCTCTGTTGCCTTGGCAACCAATGTAAACATATGCTCGGCCACATTTGCAAATAAATTCTAATAAGTAGACACAAATACATAAAAACCTCGAACTGAGATTTTGAGTCAGCAGGCCTTTTTTTTTTTGAAGGTCCAAAGTCTGTGACCTCACTCCAAAATTGGTTCTAATTATGTTTCAGACAATTAGACACTTATTTTTATGAGTGTATATATATTATTGAGTCTTTTGAAGTGTCCCCCCCCTCTCCACACTGCAGAATTGGATGGGCTGCGTGCTCACTTCCAGCGACTTGCGACTCTTCCTTCCTCCATCAAGTCCTCCCTGCTGCAGGTCATCACGGCCGTGCTGGAGGACAGAACGGCTCTCGGCGCTCTTCAGAGCACGGTGAGACGTTGCCGACATGTCACACTTGCTCCTCGTCCTGCCGCTTGACTTCTTCATTCTTTCACTCTCACAGCTGGACCGCATGCTCCTGGATAAGAACGCCGACGTCGCCGATGTTCCGTTGGCACATAAAGAAAACATTCAGACTGTACTGGACGTTCTGGCGGAATCGGATAAAGGGTCAGAGGAGTCCGCAACAGTCCTCAGTGCGGTTCACCTTGTTACCAGTGCTTTGGACGGTGAGGAGGAATTGTGTTAATAATCTTGGATATTTTCCCCATCGGAAAACCTGTCATCCATGCTTGCTGTGGAGGAATATAAACTATTAATAAATTAACCTAATGATAAATTAATTCATTCATTCATTCATTTTCTACCGCTTATCCTCACGAGAGTTGTAGGGGTGCTGGAGCCTATCCCAGCTGTCTTCTACCCTAGACTGGTGGCCAGCCAATCTCAGGGCACATATAGACAAACAACCATTCACACTCACATTCATACCTATGGACAATTTGGAGTCGCTAATTAACCTAGCATGTTTTTGGAATGTGGGAGGAAACCGGAGAACCCGGAAAAAACCCACGCATGCATGGGGAGAACATAGAGATGACCGAGGCTGGAATTGAACTCGGGTCTCCTAGCTGTGTGGCCTGTGCGCTAACCACTCCCATTGAGCAGCCTATAGTAGACATAATAAAAGTATATTAGCCATTTAAGATGTAAATAAACCTCCTGTTCATGTGGGATGAAACATGCAAACTCCACACAGAGATGGCCAAGGGTGGAATCGAACTCAGGTCACCTAGCTGTGTGGCCTGTGCGCTAACCACTCCTATAGAGCAGCCTATAGTAGACATAAGTAGACGGCGCGCTCTATTATTAAAAAATATATTTTAATACACTGCTTGACGGCTGCACGGGCGTCCGAGTGGTTAGCACGTAGGCCTCTCAGCTAGGAGCCCCGAGTTCAATTCCACCCTCAGCCATCTCTGTGTGGAGTGTGCATGTGTGGGTTTTCCCGGGGTGCTCCGGTTTCCTTGGCAACTTCAAATTGTCCATAGGTATGAATGTGAGTGTGAATGGTTGTTTGTCTATATGTGCCCTGTGATTGGCTGGCCACCAGTCCAGCGTGTGCCCCGCCTCTCGCCCGAAGTCAGCTGGGATAGGCTCCAGCACCCCTCAGTAGAAAATGAATGAATTTTTTAATACAATGCTTGACATATAACCTGCACAAATCATCTGAAAACGTAAAAAATTGCACTAAAAAAAATGGACTTTCATACATTTCCATGTAGTTACGTTGTAAAATATGAAATGATTTCTCATCCATCCATTTTCTATGCCGCTTCTCTTAAGTGCATCTTTTATCCTTTCAGAACTAACAACTGATTGCCTTGCTGCACTGCGACTCTGCTGCAGTGCCGATGTGTTAAAAATCCTGGATCTTCTGGTTTGTCATCAAACATCAGCTCCACACTCCAGTGTGTGTGTGTGTGTGTGTGTGTGTGTGTGTGTGTATGTGTGTGTGTGACAATCACAAATTGTCGTCCTTTTACTTGTGCAGGTCAAATCTATAACAGCAAGCGAGGAGTCGCCAGCAAGTGGAGCGGACCCGGCTGCGCTGACGGAGGACATCTTGTCCAGCATCGAACATCTGTTGGCGTCCTCTAAAGTGACCCTGAGGAACGACGGTGACGCATTGAGGACGGAAATAAACCATAACCCGGGTAACCGTCCTCTTATTATGTGTATCGCTCTGAGAGGCCTTTATTCTTTGGCCCATTGTCTTTGACTCCCAGAGTCTTCTTTACTTTTAGAAGCTCAAACACTGCATGTACTTTTTATCATATTTGCAATGAAAAAACCCTAAATTTTGTGTTTTTTAGTAATCTTCAATAGAACAGGTAAGTTTCAGGAAAAATTCAATTCCAGCTTTTTTGCGAAAAGATACATTTCAAGCGTAGCTTTCACTTTAAGAGAAATATTTTTTGCTTTTGTGACAGCTCAAATATCGAAACAACTGTACCACAATATAAATAACACACAAAGGTTGTTTTACATAAGAATTATGTATTTACAAATCTAAACACTATTAACTAGCTACTAACTAACTAATTAACTATGAATGCTACACTCCCCCACGCTCGCTCACTTCCTACTTCCTGTCATGTGTGATTTTGTTTCCGTCCACATGATATCTTCTGCCACCTAGTGGTCGTTTCTATAGCTTAAAATTGCTCTGAGGTGAAATACATTAGTGAGGAGTTGCATCATCACCTCTTTTTGCCTTTTGAGCAAAACGTTTATAAAAATGTACTGTATGTCTTCGGTATTGAACGAGTTAAATGTTTTTTTTTACTAAAGCACTGAGGTTTATGTGTAAATGCACTTTGTAAAAGCCTTTTCTACATTCTAAATTAAGCACAATTTATTTTTACATTGGGGGCTTAAATCTTTGCCCGTTATATAGAAATGTAATGTTGCTTTTATTGTATTTCATTATGAATCTTATCTCTCGTCACTGATTGGCTGAGAGAAATCACATGGAAGCTTGAGACTACAAGGCTCATTTTGGAACACTTAACAAGCAAAAGAAATTGAACTGCATGCTTTATTCTTGGATGTGCATATAACATAATACCACTTCATCTTTTTACCTTCTCTACCCATCTTTGTATGTTATGAATTATGGGAAAATATGATTAAAAAAATACACGTTCCATTTTAAAACATTTGTCTCTTAATTCCAAATGTATTTTTTCCATACATATACATGTAAAAACAGCACAGTTCATTAGAAAGAAGAAAACAAAAAAATTGACATCTGAAAATACAGTTATTTGAAATATAAGTAAAATTCACTAAATATTTGAATTAAAAGTTTTAATCACATCAAACGGGACGGTTCATTGAGACGCAGCACCCTGTTTAATCCAAAACAATGGCGTGGAACGTTTTAAGGTCTTAAATGCAGCACTGCATGGAAGATCTGTACACACACAGGATCCGATGGAGAACAATGAAAACAGTGAATACGGTAGTTTCACTTCTTGTTCCCCCACTATGGCCACCAACCCACTGACACTTGGCAAAATGAGACGTGTGTAAACACACACACACACACACAGAGTGAGGTAATGAGCAAGCCCTCGTTAGCAGAATAAATACACAACCTAACTTGCATACGAATGTAATATTAAATAACAGGATATGGCAGCAATAGTTCCTTTTTTATTATTTTTTTCTTTTTTATTAAAACATCCTGACACTAAAATGCATGTGGTGACTAGATTAAAACAGTTCTGCCAATAAATAAGTACACTTCCTGTTTGTGCTGGCTTGCATAGTGTGTGCGATGCAGTTTTGAGTCCCCCCCCCCCCCCCGGGTGTCCCCTCTTTCTTCTTCTTCTGTTCACTTCACTGGCATAGCAGCTCAGGACAGTCCGATCCGTTATCAGTAGACCCAGCTGACCGGCACCCATTGGGGCTCCACGAATAGTCTCTCTACTGCCTCCTGCAGCTGATCGAAGGCCTTGTCCAGGTTGTTGTTGACAATGGTCAGGTCAAAGAAGTGGCTGTAGGCGCGGCGGATCTTGGCGCTCTCCTCCACCGTCTTTTTTAAGTCGTTTTCCTGTTGGGAGTTGCATCAAATGATGAGTCTCAGGTCAGTCGAGTGTTTTTTTTGTTCGATGTTATGAACTTACAGTTAGTAGTTTGGTTGTTAGCCCGGCATCTACGACAGCTTTGTGCATGTCTCGTAAGGTGTCCAGCTCTGGAGCCGCGATGAAGACCACGAAGGGCATGAACTCGGCAGTCTTCAGCACTTTCAGAGCCTAAAAAAAAAAACACACAGCGGTGTCAAAAACACATCCGGTTACTCCCACAGCAAGCGGTATTGTCACCTGAGGGTTGACGTCCAGGATGCACGTGCGGCCCGCCCCCACCACTTCGTGGATGGAGTCGATCTTGGTGCCGTAAAGGTTGCCGTCGTATTCTCCGTGCTCAAGGTAACGGCTATCTTTGATGTCCTGCTCCATCTGCTGACGCGTCACAAAACAGTAGTTCTGGCCGTCTCTTTCTTCTTCTCTGGGGCTGCGGGACGTGACTGGAATAGAACGGCATTGAATATGCTGTACTAATACTCAACTGCAGAGAGTCATCTGTTTAAACCACTTTTTAGTAGCTAAGAAATAGGATATATTTTGTACTGCCATCTTCAGCTACTTCACTGATACTACAAACATGATTTAAATATATAAAATAGATATAAGATAATATGTATTTATATTTATTTGTACACACAGTCAATGTATATTTTTTTGAAAAAGTGTCTGTAATAGACAAAAAATATGTTGTACAATGTGTATTTGAAGTGTTTCAAACAGATTGGTGAACAAGGACAAAATAAGAAGCCAAAACCTTACCACTTCCACACTGACTGGGAGGTGTATCGGAGACACTATGGCAAACTACACGCAATGTGAAGGTAATCTAACCTCAATTAACATAACTGACTAGCCAGAATACTACAATTAATACTACAAATCAATACTGCGAGGGTCACTTGTTGATTATTTGAGGCATGGCATCTATTGCTATTGAGTAAACGTAATGTGCTAAACGAGTTAGCTGACAGAAGTGAAACTCACTTACAGGGTACAGTGGTTCCATATCTCAGAGGATTCAAGACGACGAGTCTGTTCTTTAGGCTCCGCCTCCCAACACCCTGCGCGCCAATCAGAACCAGCGTTTTCCTCTGGAAGGGAGGCATCTTGGCCACCTCCTCGTAGATCTGAAGCTCATAGCGGTCAAATTCTGCAGGATAAGCACGGATCTTATCGTACTTTGTGTACGTGAAGAGTGGAAACCAGCCAAAGGTGACACACAAACACACACCTGCGTTCTTTGCAGTGAGATACATCATTTTTTTCTTCTTTTTTTTCGCCATCATGTTCCCACACAGCATCCCTGTGTCGTACACACATGGCGTCAGCGCAGTTTACACAGGTAAACATCTGATACAGCTACTGGTACTCACCTTTACCCGAAAGATCCCAGTCTTTTCTCACAAACGCTTTCCTCTTCTCCTCTAAGAACTGACTTGGAATGAGACCGGTCGCCCCGCCTACGACTTTGCGCGCCTATGAGGTAAAACATAGCATTGGAATGTCAACAGGTAAATACACAGGTTAATTATGTAGTACATTGTATGTTTGTACTTTGGCCAATAGGTGTCACTGTTTAGCGAGACAAGCAGAACAGGCATTTATTGCAGGTTTAAATGATCAATGATTTGTCCGCCTGGGGAACACATTTATAGTGACACACATAAGCAGGAGCTTTATTTACATCTTAAATGGCTAATTTACTCTTATTATGTTTACTATAGGCTGCTCTATAGGAGTCGTTAGCGCGCAGGCCACACAGCTAGGAGACCCGAGTTCGATTCCACCCTCGGCCATCTCTATGTGGGTTTTCTCCGGGTACTCCGGTTTCCTCCCACATTCCAAAAACATGCTAGGTTAATTGGCGACTCCAAATTGTCCATAGGTATGAATGTGAGTGTGAATGGTTGTTTGTCTATATGTGCCCTGTGATTGGCTGGCCACCAGTCCAGGGTAGAAGACAGCTGGGATAGACTCCAGCACCCCCTGCAACCCTCATGAGGATAAGCAATAGAAAATTCATTCATTCACGAGGGTCGCGGGGGTGCTGGAGCCTATCCCAGCTGTCTTTGGGCGAGAGGCGGGGTACACCCTGGACTGGTGGCCAGCCAGCCAATCACAGGGCACATATAGACAAACAACCATTCACACTCACATTCATACCTACGGACAATTTGGAATGGCCAATTAACCTAGCATGTTTTTGGAATGTGGGAGGAAACCGGAGTACCTGGAGAAAACCCACGCATGCACGGGGAGAACATGCAAACTCCGAGGGTGGAATTGAACCCTGGTCTCCTAGCTGTGAGGTCTGCGCGCTAACCACTCGACCGCCGTGCCGCCAGCAATAGAAAATGAATGATTTAATGTCTATACTCTATGAGTGTAAAGCCATAGAAAGCCACCATTCCAATACATTGTTAATACATTAGGTAATACACAATATAAAGCTGACTATTAGGATGTTTATTGTTTTCTATGCCATAACTATGAGAATATTCCACTTATTAATATAGAGTCCTACTTAGCGGAAATTAATTAAGTTTTAAAGAACACAAACACCTGTCAGTGTACATATCTGTTAGCAGTATATATATATATATTCACACTTGACCAAACAAACCGTACTACGAATGTCGAGCTTAGCTCTCGCCTTCATAGATCAGAATGTGTCACCTGCCACCAGTTGGGGTCCTCCTTGTTGACGATGTGCAGGATGTCTCCCTTAGAGAAGGCCAGGCCCGCCTCTTTACATGGAATCAGGTTGTCTGCGGCGGGGTTATAGTTGAAGTGTGGCTTCAGATAAACCTGCCGAGAATGACAGAAGATTTAAAGGGGAAGCAACTAATCACGTGAAGGCTAACAACTACTGAAAGCTAACATGTTCGCCGTTGTTTAAGATCCCCATTAGCAGATTAGCAAACTTTGATCATCTGATCCTTTGCCTCGCGAGAAGGTCATACGGTGACATGACGCTGCTGTTGGACCCTCAGCTGCCGTGCTGTTACAGTAAGGAGGAGATGGCGTGTTATTAATAGACCCCCGCTGAGCTCGGTTTACAGAGGTTTGGCATTCTGAGATCACACAGGTCAGGACTCTCTTCCAGAAATTATCAGGTACAGTACAGAATATTAAAAAAAAAAAAAAAGCAGCTTCACGTGCTCACCTGCGGAGGCGCTGGTGAGTCTCTGTAGCTTGGCAGCACCTTGAGGGTGACGCTGCCGCTGCAGTCCCTCAGCAGCTCCTGCAGCTCGAGCGGGTCGCTGCCCACTTGGCGCCCGTTCACCTCGCGGATAATGTCGCCGGTGTGCAGCATGCCCTGGCGGTCGATGAAGCTGTCGTGCAGGATTCGCGCGATCACCATCTCCCCGTGCTCCACGCGGAACGTCACTCCCTGGAAGAAGTCCTTTATTATTATCTGCGTCCGTCGCATGGTGGATGGCGAATGAACCAGGAACCAGGACACGGGAATTTGACTTACCAGCGGTTCTCCTGTTTTCTTCTGGATTCCGATCATTCTGATAGCATCGGCGGGCATCAGACAGCTGGCTAACGACGCAGTGCAGTCGTCAGAGGCGTTGGGCATCTCATAGCACTTAGCGGCCACTTTGTCATGAGCCTCTATCAAAGACTGCAGCAGATACAAGTCAGTTATAGGACATCTAGGTAATACTTCATCAAGCGACCTGTACCCAAATCTGATTAATCATGAATAACCTTCATGGTCTTACCCCAGCAGCCACTACAACATTGGTCCGAAGCTACAAACTGCATCAGCAACTCCGAAGATTTACTCACACTGGAGGTGAAATAGTGCTCGCCCCCTCTCTTTACCCACACAACTAGGCCTGCCATTGGCCCAAGGAACTACACCCCCCACCACCCCGCCACAGCGAATAAGCAGCAGAGAATGTAAGGAACCTGGCCTAACATGCATTTAGCTGGAGCAAAAAACGTTCTGACAAGCATTCCCATGTTCCCATGTGTTGAGAAACAAGTGGGAGTGTTGCCTCTCACTATTTATCTTTGTGTGTGTGTGAGGAAACGGAGACCTTAAAATGAGGCTCCTGAAGGATTCGGGTGAGCTCGGCAGTGGCAGGGTCTTTTTCAGGCAGGGCGTTGATAGAGTCCAGGATCTCTGAGATGAGCTGAACGTTGTCATCTCGCACCGCTTCTAACTTGACCTCCTCGAGGCGCTCGTGGGCCTATGAACAACGTCATTTGGAATAATATATAAGGGGTTCATTCTTCTTGGAATGGAATGGAATGGAATGGCCTTTCATTGTCATTATACAAGATGTTCAACAAGATTGGAGAGCTTCTCATTTCAGTGCAGTAGTCAAGTTTAAAAAAAAATAAAGTATATAAAAGTAGAGTAAAAAAGACAATTTAACAAGATATATACAAGATACACATAGAATTGCACAGGAGGACATGCAGGAGCAGACATATTGCAGATATATTAATTTTAGTGCAATGATAATGGGTCATAGTTCAAATAATGACTGGTGTATACTGGTGAATATGAGTGTATTGTATTGGGTTGTTAAATAAATAAATATATTTAACAACCAACAAATATATTCTTAATACATCATAAAGAGGACAAAAGCAGAATTAGCAGCGCAGATTCAAACATTTAAATAAATATACACCCTGCATACGTGCCACGATACCAGGAATGAAATGTTACATAAGCGCTTTTCTTATAAGTGGGGGGGGGGGGGCACGCTTTTCTTAGTGCAGCATGCTCCATTGTTCTATGAATAGATTCGGGTGGTTGAACGTGATGACCTGCAATCTGCATCAGATTTTTTTTTTATTTTTTATTAACAACGCCTTTTTATTAACAAGTGCGGTGCTCACATTTTTGAACACATATGTGTTACGGTTCTGTTACTAGGATGGTCTTCACAAACCATGAGCTGTTCTGTGTTACTCTAATCTACTTATAAAGAACTTTATTGTGTTTGATGATTTTGACTATTCCATTGAGAATCCATAAAGCTGTGAATTTCAGTATGTACTCTGTATGTGTCACCAGGGCCAAAGTGATGCAGTAACCAATCAGATCCAGAAGATGGCGCTACACCTACAGGGTTGCAGTGGAAGAGTATGGCTTTGGAACTTCACAAGGTACAAACATACACTTAAACACACCATCGGCTTTAGTGGAGGTCTGGATTCTACTTATTAATTTAGCACTGTGGTTTGTTGTTGTTTTGTTCATTTCCTGGTCATTTTCAAAGGTTATATGAATTTGTGGACTAGTTTTTTTTCTTTGCTAAACTAAATAAATAAATATACAGAATCAGTCACAACTTTAGACCTTGTTTAATAATAATGTTGATAGTATTAATACTAAGTGTAGTATCAATATTTGTCAATACTAATAATAAGGGCTGCACGGCGGTCGAGTGGTTAGCGCGCAGACCTCACAGTTAGGAGACCCGAGTTCAATCCCACCCTCGACCACTTTGCATGTTCTCGTGGGTTTTCTCCGGGTACTCTGGTTTCCTCCCACATTCCAAAAACATGCTAGGTTAATTGGCGACTCCAAATTGTCCATAGGTATGAATGTGAGTGTGAATGGTTGTTTGTCTATACTGTATGTGCCCTGTGATTGGCTACCCCGCCTCCAGCGGCCCTCGTGAGGATAAGCGTTAGAAAATGAATGAATAATCCTAATAAATTATTCCTGGGTTGTAGTATTAGTGGTACCTTGGCAAGGGAGCGAACGATGCGGCTCTCCATGACGCCACGGAGGAAGATGAGGTCAATGTCTTTGGCCCCCGTGCCAGTGGGCATGTCTTTCAGGTTGTCTAGAACCTGCTGCATGGCTGAAATGACACAAAAATAAACAGAGTATGAAGTTCCCGGCTAATCAAATGCTTTTGAGATGTAGTGTTTTTATGATTGGCGAGCCGATGAAAACAGTGGAACAATGTGGGACAGTCAATCAATCAATGGGGCTGGTTGGCGTTCCCTTGTGTCCTCGCACGCAGATTGACAGAGAGAGAAATGCCTTGTGGTGACAAAGCACACACAGGAAAGTCTTCTTTTGAATAAAAAAAAAAAAAACCTTGCAAAATTCAGGAACCTGTAAGCGGTTTCTTAACACTGAAAGGCTTTCAACAGTTGAACAGCTCAAGAATTCAATAATTTGCTTTTTTTTTTAATGTTTTATCTGCACTACTAATAGAAAACATCAAATCAAACACGCCAAACGAAAGGGTTTGTGTGAACTTTGGCTTACCTGAGCCTGATTTTGCATTGGCCACAGTCATGTTGTGCACTCTTTGAGTGTGTGTGATGGCGAAACCGTCTTTGCACAGTCAAACTCCGTCCAAATGCCCGCCTACAGTGACCAGAGCAACTGCGGGGCTAAAGAGAAGGCAGGAAAACCACTCAAGTCAGTCAATAATCGGACATTGTGACATAAATGTTTACTGTTACTCGAGTTTATGTCAGCACAGAAGAAAAGAGGACGTTTGACATTGTTGCTACACTAAAACGGCAGGGAGGACAAGGAGTGGTACCGGGTGACAAATGATGACTCTTTCTCCGGCTAAAGTTTACACACATGGAGGGAGAGAGGCTTCCTGGGGAAACGCTGCAAACAGAGTGAGCCAAACGCTGACCACCGAGGCCCAAGTGGGAGGGTGAATAAACACGAGTATGGATTCTTTTTAACCCCATGAACTTGGCTATTTGGCAAAGGAAATAGACATAACGTTTGTGCTAGTCAGCTTTTGGGCTAACAGTGTCACACCAGAAATACAGAGAGGGTGGAACAGTCACACATTAAGTTTCTATGCACTAATCTGATTTTTTTCTTTTAAGTCACTTTTAGGTTGTGCAAAAAGTACTGAAACATTCAACCGTTGGACATATGCATGCAAAAGCCGCAGGTAAAAGTTATTATAGTGTATTTAGCCTTGTCCTGAATACTTCTGTGTGTATTTAAAATGAAATCTCACCCACAAACTGTGTTCAGATCATCTGTGCAGCACCCCAACATGGAGCCTCACATCTTCTACACGCATCTGGAACGTCTACATGGCAGAAGGATGAATGCGATTATGATTAAGGTCAATAACAACATGTAAGACACTTTATTTTGTCGTTGTAGTTAAACAAGAAAAACATTCAGACCAGCAGCAATCAGGTTACACTAGCAGCGCTTCTCAAATAGTGGGACCGGGCCCCCCTCCCTGGGTGGAAGCGAGAGGCTTTCATTTTAACACAGACCTCCCAACATGCACAAATTTATAAGACTCAACGTGTAATTTGACTCTTGAATATTCCACTTTGTTGCATTTTCCTGGTTGCAGTTTCAATTAACTGAATAAATATCAGTTTCGCTTGTGGGGGGGGGGGCAAAAATATTTCTGTCCCACACAGAAAATAATTGAGAAGCACTGCACTACTAGTAATATAGAATAAATACCAAAATACTGCATAAACTTAGTGTGGCTCATTACAATAATAAGCGATTCCCATATTTCCACATTTGTGTCGGCCTGCCACAGATGTATTTGGACCACCACAAATAAATTTGGCGCTACGTGCTCACCCTCACTCATAAACATAAATTATAAAGCATCTTTTCTGCCAGAATAAGAACATGGAGCAAGAGGGACATTTCATGAAATAAATTGATTTTTCTTAATTTAAAGTACAAAAAGTAAAAGTAAACAAACTTTTTGGTGCAATTTGGACAAAAATGAAGCATAGTCAGAGGAGAAGTTGGGAGGATTTGGGCCCTACAGTTTGTCTTTTTTTCTAAGTAATATTCAAATGTGGGCTATTTTTAGGCCAGTTGTTTTCAAACTAGGGCTGTGTTGAGACAAGATGATACATGAGATTGGGATTGAGATTTTCCCAATGTTTTTTCAGTCCAATTATATTTTCTCTGAACAAGAAATCTTGTCACGTTTTAATCTCACGAGATCTTGTGCCACCCCCTCATTCAACCACACAGAACAATATGGAACTTGGTAAGGTAAATAGAGAAGTTTATCTAATATTAAGTCACGTAACTTGTATGAGCTCTTTACACCACTCAACAGACGTTTTAGTTCTTGAAATGTAAACTATTGAGTCGGTTTTGTACAAACATTCCAACACAGTAAACATGAATGAACTTTTTTCTACACGCCCGCCTCAGGCGGCAGTGAAGACGACGCGTAACAACCAGTTCATGGAGTCGACAGGGTTGTCGAATTAACTGTGGGGATAGGCGAAACTCTTACAATACTATGAAGATAAACAAAATGTACATTTAAATGATGTTCTACAAGCTCACTGCGCGCATATAAACGAGAGGCGGCGTGACCTCATCCAAACTCGCTGCTCGCCATTGATTATTATTATTCCCGTGAGAAGCACATCTGCCGCCATCACGAAACAACGCGACACTTTAAAAAGCATCTCGTAGTCAATGTTTATCCCGACATTGACTGTCTTTTGAATGAACCATTTCGGTTAGCAATTTGTTAGCTGTAACATGTTAGCGTTACCGAACGAACACTCACGTGTGTTGTCCACGCGTTTTGTATATCGCGTGTCCTAAATACGCCCTTACAATGTGTTGAATTAAATCACACGTCTGATAGAATTGCTCCTAAAAGTAGAGGTGAGTATATATGCTTTGCATTTAAGACATAAATTAGTTGCTAGCAAACCATTAGCTGAAGGCAAAGCGTGTGCGCGTGCTGGACTGGAAAGAAGCTAGCAGGACGATGCTAACATTGCTGTGAAATGAATGACACTACCTGGCGTCTTCACTGCAGTCCGCTTCTTCTATCCCTTTCACACAACATGTCCATTGCCGTGCGTTCGTGTAGTACTAGTTAAAGATGGGTACTTGTTAGTGTATTATGTTCGGTCAGTGTGCACGGCTGGCTGGCTGGCTGGCTTGGCTGGTTGCGCCCCGTCCCTCGGATAGTAGTCCTTACAGAGCTCCACTGTGGATGGCACACAATGCCATTCAAGATTCATTTCACTACTAACAATGAGTCAAAATATGAGAAAAACAAAAAAAAATTAAATTTACTGGTTACTATTAATAACTATACTGGAAATCCTAACTATACTCGTGGCCACGATAGCAAACATTGCTTGTGCTATATAAAATTATTATTATTATTATATATAATATTACTAATACCACATTAACTTTGTTGTCTGATGATGAATATCAGGGCCGCAAATAACATTTTTCATAACTGAATAATCAATCTATTATTTTTTGGATGAATCGGACTTAAAAAACATTTTTTAATGTCTGTTCAAGACAGTAAATAACTTAAAAAGACAAAAACACCTTAAACATGTTGGAATGAGCCATGAGGGGTTGCGTTCAAAGACGCCACGTTGTTCCGCGTCTCCAATTTACTTCATATCATGCCGGCAAGAAAAAAAGGAGCCAAACTTACCATCGGCCGCCGCTGTGCACGGTACAAACGTGCTGAAATACAGCTCCTATTTCTGATAAGTACAGATCAACTAAGGCACTTATATTTAGAGTAGTTACTGAGGAACTAATGAGTAGAGTAGTTACATAGGATCTAAGGCACATATTTAGAGCAGTTACTGAGGAACTAATGAGTAGAGTAGTTACAGAGGAACTTCGGCACATATATTTAGAGTAGTTACTGAGGAACTAATGAGTAAAGTAGTTACTGAAAAACTAAGGCACATATATTTAAAGTTGTTACTGAGGAGCTAATGAGTAGAGTAGTTACAGAGGATTTCAGGCACATGTATTTAGAGTAGTTACTGAGGAACTAATGAGTAGAGTAGTTACAGGGGAACTAAGGCACATATATTTAGAGTAGTTACTGAAGAACTAATGAGTAGAGTAGTTACTGAGGAACTAAGGCACATACATTTAGAGAAGTTACTGATGAACTAATGAGTAGAATAGTTAATGAGGAACTAAGGCACATACATTTAGAGTAGTTACTGAGGAACTAATGAGTAGAGTAGTTACAGAGGAACTAAGGCACATATATTTTGAGTTGTTACTGAGGAACTAATGACAAAGGCACAGTTACAAGTACTTTCTGAGGACCTAATGAAGAACTAATAAGTAGAGTAGTTACTGAGGAACTAATGAGCAGTGGCTATGGTTAGCTTAGCTCGTGAACAACTGTAATTTTGTGTATATATGTTTGCCTAAAACATTAAATGAGATTGATAAAACCAATTTTTGCTAACCTTTAAGTCCGTAATAGTATGATTGTAAGCTACTATTCTGTGTATGTTTGTGGGTGGTGGTGGTGGGGCAATAACTGGCTACCTTTTTTTTAGATTTTCAACTTTATTTAAACATGGAAACACACTGACAAAAACACTGAAGATGAACCAAACATCCAGGACATACACATGTTGACAGTTCTTCCAATTTTTTACAGATTCTTCACTGATTAATAAATCAGGTCTGAGCCATAATATGTATTAGCCATATAAAAATGAATACACTCAATTCTTACACAAAATATAGTTAATATATTGTATCCTATTCTACTCCCGCACAATACCAAAATAAGCTTTACATATGTTCCCCGCTAGAGAGCGCTGTTTAGTAAGAGACGCCACATACAGTAAGCAGAAGTGGGTAGGCATTTACAATACATTACATTGGTATGTCTTTACCTAAATAACACGGTATACAGTATACAGTCCATGCAACATAGGTCCGTTAGCTACACATGAAAAGGTAAGCCAACTCCGGCATCATCATCATCACCACACGGGCAGTTCATCATACCTACAACACATAAACACAGTACTGCATTGGGATGGGAAGCCATGACAATAGATTGAATACCAATAGAATAGAATAAAACAATTTTAGTAGATATTATAAAGCGGTACAGTACATGCCCACCAAAACAGCAGAAAATAGAAAACCTATGTACAATTAATACTAATACTACAACCAATAATGTATATATACATATGTGTCGCAGACTACAACACAGAAAAAAGTGAAAAATTATAAATAAATGATTAAATAATGATTAATAATGATTAAATTACACAGATGTTTCTGTTTGCTTGTAAATGTTTTTTAGAGTGACAACAAAAACAATATAGATGCATGCATTATAAGGTGATCTAGTATTGTTTTTTTAAAACATAATATGTGATTATTATTGTTATTATTGTTTATCATTGCTGTCATCCTGCTTTACTAACCATATAAATATTAGAAATAATCTCAGAAAGGGAAAAATAAAAGTACATTTCCCTCTATGGGATTAAAAAAATGTAAAAATAAATACCTAAGGAACCTATAAAGATGTTTGCACATAAGATACATAATATTGCAATAATTAGTATTTACAGCTAATCCGGAAATATGCGTTATTATAATGATGCTCTAATGTTGTAGTTGACTAACATCTAACATTCATCTTACATTCCTAAAAGAAATTCTTTCAAAGTTGTCTAAGCAATTATAAGAAATGTGAAAAGTCACTAATAAACTAATTTTGAATAAGTTAATAATAAATGACATAAGTTAGTAAACAGCCAATTAGAAAATGTATTCAAAAGTATGAAGGATTCTTACCTGACGTAATCAAATTCAGGAATCGTTTCCGTGCTCTCCTTGACAAAAACATCAGAAAACACCGTGTCTGGGCTGTCTCTTTTCCCGTACCTGCGCATGGAAAAGAGCCAATAGCGCGTCAATACCGTCAATAAAAAGAATAACCCGACAAATCTCACTCACCTCTGCCTCGTAATGAGATTGATGTAGTGTCTCAACGCAGAGTAGTATTTAGCCATCTCCTCAGGCGGCGCTCCTTCTTTGGGACTGGCGGGCTTACGTGGATATGCATGAATGCCCGAGTGGACACAAGCCAGCAGGCACAGAAGCACAACCAGAGACATCCCAGCTGAGAATCCTGGAAAAGCCAAAACCAAAGTTTTACGGTGCTGTAGCAGCAATTGATAATCACGCAATAGAAAGCAAAAAAAAGTAAGCAACGTACGTTGTTAAAGGCTGAAAACGCTGCTTGCTGGATGACTTCCACTCTGTTGAACGCTCCTCTGTCTGCCTTGTGTGTTTTATGCAGGGTGTGTCCAGCGGGGAAGGCAGCCTTTCACTTTTAAAGCTCCCCCGAGAAACATCCACCGCCTCATTTGATTAGTAATCTCTGGCAGTGATACAAATGATGCTATTTTATGACGCTTATGGCTAATGAATACATGCGTAAGCTACTAAATGAGGCAGAAACTAACTTTAGATGAAAAACCTCACATCCGTATACACACTCTACGCAATATGTCACGTCTGACTCACGGTTGTCATCGTCAGTTTCGGATGAAGACCAAGCAGGGGTGGGCTCGGGGGGAAGGGGGGGCATTCGGGACCGATATCACAACATTATCATGGAGGAAAAAGTGGAAAAAATTGGGGACTTGCATATTTCCGTAACCACTTCATCAGTATATAAGTTCAGAAATTAAAGTAGCCTGTGAATGGTGGTGGTGCATGAGTGCCGCCGACACTGTGGAGCCACGGTTCATTGAGGGAAACATGAATGCAGTGAAATGTGTACTCACATTTACTGTACTGTATACATTTTTTTGATCTATACATACTACCCTGTCACGTTCAGCTGTGTTTTTGCGTACAGTACAGTACAGATAGACTTTATATATATTAAATAAATAAATTAATATTAAATAAATAAATTATATATATTATATGACTTTATTGTCATTGCACAAAAACACAGCAGTGAAATTGCCAACAAAATGTTGTTGCCTGTGTCCCGTATAATAATAACAATAATGTGCAGAATAAATAGATATACAGTACAGGAATCCCTCGTTTATCACAATGATTTGGTTGTCAATTTCCACAAAATATTTCAAAAACAAAATTTCAACATTAATAAACTGAATATTTTTGTATTGAGACCATAGAAAACCTGTTTGTGACCATTATTAGAGCCCCCTAGACATGCTATAGCACCCCTATAGTCACCTTTATGTTCACATTACCCAATATTTTGTATATAATCTGAGAAAATAAGTAATTTAAGACATTGATAAGACTTGAATAAAAAAAAATTATTATTATATTATTATTTTGCCAGAGAAATAATAATATTGGAGATCCACTGTCGCTTATTACTAGTGACACCTAGTGGCCAGTATATATAATCAGAGAAAAAAAGTAATTTAAGCCAATAATGCGTAACATTGACTTAAATATGATGAATAATAGACTGTCGTTGAATTAAAAATAAATAACCTCACATGGAGCAGCAGGATACACTAAAAGTTAAAGTACGAAAATAATGAAAACAAGACCAATAGTTTACCCTTACTGTCCAAATACTTCTGCCCCTTTGTGTACAATGCAATAGAATAATATGCGGATACACTGCAGGGTATAAGTGCATTAGAGTGCAGCGTGCTTCAGTGATCAATACCTTTTCAATGTTGCAGTTTTACAACATGATGGGCTCCTTAGCAACCAGCGCCGACTTCCATTAAGACATTAAACTTCAATGAATTGCATAAACACTCACAGGCTGGCGTATCATTGATTGCAGTCTTTAAATAATAAATAAGAGCAGTCAGCGGAGAGATTCAATCGTTTTTAATGCCGACACGACGTACGTATATGTGTCAAGTAACATTTCAAACTCAAAACGGTGTTCGATAAATGCTGCCGAAATCACTCAAACCTTTCAACTTTTAGAGCTGTACTTCACAGACGGCTCCGAAATGGGGACGCTTTAACACCGCTTTCCCAGAATTGCAGTAGATTGGCGGGGAAAGTCTTTGAAGGATGTGGCAAAAAACACAATTTGTTATGAAATATCAAAATTAAAAGGACATTAAATGGCAAAAAACAAGAGAAGAATCTGTTAATGTAATGCTAAAACAACAAAAAGTAGGTTTGGTGATGCATTCATAAAACCAGAGTAAAACAGGATATTAGGGCCACATCGAGAAAAATAATAATGTGAGATTTTAAGAATGAAGTTGTTAAAAATGTATATGTTTTTGTTTTTTTTTCAACTTGCTTCTAATGAACTTTTCTGGTCAAAAACACAGGAAAAACCTCACACACACTCAACAGGGGCCCCAGAAGCACCCAAAAACGGCAGAAAATGGCAATGTTCGAGGACGATGATTTTTGACAAAAAACGTAAGAGGTTAGTATGTCGTTTTTTTGTTTTTTTCAACTTGCTTCTAATGAACTTTTCTGGTCAAAAACACAGGGGAAACCTCACACACACTCAACAGGGGCCCAAGAAGCACTCAAAAACGGCAGAAAATGCCAGTGTTCGAGGACGGTGATTTTTGACAAAAAACGTAAGAGGTTAGTATGTCGTTTTTTTTGTTTTGTTTCAACTTGCTTCTAATGAACTTTTTGGTCAAAAACACAGGAAAAACCTCACACACAGTCAACAGGGGCCCCAGAAGCACCCAAAAATGGCATAAAATGCCAAAATGTTCGGGCGTCGATTTTTGAAAAAAACGTAAGGGGTTAGTATGGCGTTTTTTTCTTTTTTTTCAACTTGCTTCTAATGAACTTTTCTGGTCAAAAAGACAGGGGGAACCTCACACACACTCAACAGGGGCCCCAGAAGCACCCAAAAATGGCATAAAATGCCAAAATTTTCGGGCGTCGATTTTTGAAAAAAACGTAAGGGGTTAGTATGGCGTTTTTTTCACTTTTTTCAACTTGCTTCTAATGCACATTTCTGGTCACAAAGACAGGGGGATCCTCACACACACTCAACAGGGGCCCCAGAAGCACCCAAAAATGGCATAAAATGCCAAAAGTTTCGGGCGTCGATTTTTGAAAAAAACGTAAGGGGTTAGTATGGCGTTTTTTTCATTTTTTTCAACTTGCTTCTAATGAACTTTTCTGGTGAAAAAACCACGGGAAACCTCCCTCACACGCATCGGGGGCCTCAGAAGCACCCAAAAATGGCATAAAAGGCCAGTGTTTGAATTTGGTGATTTTTGAAAAAAACGTAAGGGGTTAGTATGTCGTTTTTTTCATTTTTTTTCAACTTGTGTCTAATGAACTTTTCTGGTCAAAAACACAGGGGAAACCTCACACACAGTCAACAGGGGCCCGAGAAGCACTCAAAAACGGCAGAAAATGCCAATGTTCGAGGACGGGGATTTTTGACAAAAAAACGTAAGAGGTTAGTATGTCGTTTTTTTCATTTTTTTCAACTTGCTTCTAATGAACTTTTCTGGTCAAAAAGACAGGGGGAACCTCACACACACTCAACAGGGGCCCCAGAAGCACCCAAAAATGGCATAAAATGCCAAAATGTCCGGGCGTCGATTTTTGAAAAAAACGTAAGGGGTTAGTATGTCGTTTTTTTCATTTTTTTCAACTTGCTTCTAATGAACTTTTCTGGTGAAAAAACCACGGGAAACCTCCCTCACACGCATTGGGGGCCTCAGAAGCACCCAAAAATGGCATAAAATGCCAAAATGTTCGGGCGTCGATTTTTGAAAAAAACGTAAGGGGTTAGTATGTCGTTTTTTTCATTTTTTTCAACTTGTTTCTAATGAACTTTTCTGGTGAAAAAACCACGGGAAACCTCCCTCACACGCATCGGGGGCCTCAGAAGCACCCAAAAATGGCATAAAATGCCAAAATGTTCAGGCGTCGATTTTTGAAAAAAACGTAAGGGGTTAGTATGTCGTTTTTTTCATTTTTTTCAACTTGTTTCTAATGAACTTTTCTGGTGAAAAAACCACGGGAAACCTCCCTCACACGCACCGGGGGCCTCAGAAGCACCCAAAAATGGCATAAAATGCCAAAGTGTTCGGGCGTCGATTTTTGAAAAAAACGTAAGGGGTTAGTATGTCGTTTTTTTCATTTTTTTCAACTTGCTTCTAATGAACTTTTCTGGTGAAAAAACCACGGGAAACCTCCCTAACACGCATCGGGGGCCTCAGAAGCACCCAAAAATGGCATAAAATGCCAAAATGTTCGGGCGTCGATTTTTGAAAAAAACGTAAGGGGTTAGTATGGCGTTTTTTTTCATTTTTTTCAACTTGCTTCTAATGAACTTTTCTGGTGAAAAAACCACGGGAAACCTCCCTCACACGCATCGGGGGCCTCAGAAGCACCCAAAAATGGCATAAAAGGCCAGTGTTTGAATTTGGTGATTTTTGACAAAAAACGTAAGGGGTTAGTATGTCGTTTTTTTCATTTTTTTCAACTTGTGTCTAATGAACTTTTCTGGTCAAAAACACAGGGGAAACCTCACACACAGTCAACAGGGGCCCGAGAAGCACTCAAAAACGGCAGAAAATGCCAATGTTCGAGGACGGGGATTTTTGACAAAAAAAGTAAGAGGTTAGTATGGCGTTTTTTTCATTTTTTTCAACTTGCTTCTAATGAACTTTTCTGGTCAAAAAGACAGGGGGAACCTCACACACACTCAACAGGGGCCCCAGAAGCACCCAAAAATGGCATAAAATGCCAAAATATTCGGGCGTCGATTTTTGAAAAAAACGTAAGGGGTTAGTATGTCGTTTTTTTCATTTTTTTCAACTTGCTTCTAATGAACTTTTCTGGTGAAAAAACCACGGGAAACCTCCCTCACACGCATCGGGGGCCTCAGAAGCACCCAAAAATGGCATAAAATGCCAAAATGTTCGGGCGTCGATTTTTGAAAAAAACGTAAGGGGTTAGTATGTCGTTTTTTTCATTTTTTTCAACTTGCTTCTAATGAACTTTTCTGGTGAAAAAACCACGGGAAACCTCCCTCACACGCATCGGGGGCCTCAGAAGCACCCAAAAATGGCATAAAATGCCAAAATGTTCGGGCGTCGATTTTTGAAAAAAACGTAAGGGGTTAGTATGGCGTTTTTTTTCATTTTTTTCAACTTGCTTCTAATGAACTTTTCTGGTGAAAAAACCACGGGAAACCTCCCTCACACGCATCGGGGGCCTCAGAAGCACCCAAAAATTGCATAAAAGGCCAGTGTTTGAATTTGGTGATTTTTGACAAAAAACGTAAGGGGTTAGTATGTCGTTTTTTTCATTTTTTTCAACTTGTGTCTAATGAACTTTTCTGGTCAAAAACACAGGGGAAACCTCACACACAGTCAACAGGGGCCCGAGAAGCACTCAAAAACGGCAGAAAATGCCAATGTTCAAGGACGGGGATTTTTGACAAAAAACGTAAGAGGTTAGTATGGCGTTTTTTTCATTTTTTTCAACTTGCTTCTAATGAACTTTTCTGGTCAAAAAGACAGGGGGAACCTCACACACTCAACAGGGGCCCCAGAAGCACCCAAAAATGGCATAAAATGCCAAAATATTCGGGCGTCGATTTTTGAAAAAAACGTAAGGGGTTAGTATGGCGTTTTTTTCATTTTTTTCAACTTGCTTCTAATGAACTTTTCTGGTGAAAAAACCACGGGAAACCTCCCTCACACGCACCGGGGGCCTCAGAAGCACCCAAAAATGGCATAAAATGCCAAAATGTTCGGGCGTCGATTTTTGAAAAAAACGTAAGGGGTTAGTATGTCGTTTTTTTCATTTTTTTCAACTTGCTTCTAATGAACTTTTCTGGTGAAAAAACCACGGGAAACCTCCCTCACACGCATCGGGGGCCTCAGAAGCACCCAAAAATGGCATAAAAGGCCAGTGTTTGAATTTGGTGATTTTTGACAAAAAACGTAAGGGGTTAGTATGGCGTTTTTTTTCATTTTTTTCAACTTGCTTCTAATGAACTTTTCTGGTGAAAAAACCACGGGAAACCTCCCTCACACGCATCGGGGGCCTCAGAAGCACCCAAAAATTGCATAAAAGGCCAGTGTTTGAATTTGGTGATTTTTGACAAAAAACGTAAGGGGTTAGTATGGCGTTTTTTTCATTTTTTTCAACTTGCTTCTAATGAACTTTTCTGGTCAAAAAGACAGGGGGAACCTCACACACTCAACAGGGGCCCCAGAAGCACCCAAAAATGGCATAAAATGCCAAAATATTCGGGCGTCGATTTTTGAAAAAAACGTAAGGGGTTAGTATGGCGTTTTTTTCATTTTTTTCAACTTGCTTCTAATGAACTTTTCTGGTGAAAAAACCACGGGAAACCTCCCTCACACGCACCGGGGGCCTCAGAAGCACCCAAAAATGGCATAAAATGCCAAAATGTTCGGGCGTCGATTTTTGAAAAAAACGTAAGGGGTTAGTATGTCGTTTTTTTCATTTTTTTCAACTTGCTTCTAATGAACTTTTCTGGTGAAAAAACCACGGGAAACCTCCCTCACACGCATCGGGGGCCTCAGAAGCACCCAAAAATGGCATAAAAGGCCAGTGTTTGAATTTGGTGATTTTTGACAAAAAACGTAAGGGGTTAGTATGTCGTTTTTTTCATTTTTTTCAACTTGTGTCTAATGAACTTTTCTGGTCAAAAACACAGGGGAAACCTCACACACAGTCAACAGGGGCCCGAGAAGCACTCAAAAACGGCAGAAAATGCCAATGTTCGAGGACGGGGATTTTTGACAAAAAACGTAAGAGGTTAGTATGGGGTTTTTTTGTTTTTTTTTAACTTGCTTCTAATGAACTTTTCAATGTTTTGGTTACTTTGTGAAATGAATTAATGACGCTAACCAAGTTTCCATTGTATATTTAGATTGACCTTTGCACCCCTGGTGGCCAGTGAGTGTATTACAGTGGTTTGAGCTAAAAGTTAGTGAAGTTGTGACGTAGCATCCAGAGGGTAATGGAGTGTGGTGTCCAAAGTGAAGACAGCTGATGTGTCTTAGCAGGATGCTCATTAATGGTAAAATGACTACGCTACTGACAGCGTGAGCCACAGCAGAAGAAAAATGGCGTCCCATAATGACAAAATAGTATGTATAATGTATGCACCTGTTATTGTCCACTCATTTCTTTCCTTTTTGTCATCAGTCATCTTGACAAGCGGCATGGAGGCACGGACATGTAAACATGGCTTCCTAATCGCTTTCTTCATTATTTCTACATTTGGTTCACGTTGTGCTGTAGTGTGACGTACGGGGATGCTCAATGGCACGCAACGCTCACTTGCTAAGTCAAAGACCATTGGCGGCGTAGTAGGATGTTGTTAGATCCCCAAATAGGGAAATAAATAGTATTTTCTGTCTTAATATCACAAAACCATGCTAGCCTTTTGCTTGTGTTCAAACAGAACAACCTTCTCATGTCAGCCACCAAAGTCCCCACATCGCCGTGGTTGCCTAAATAGGTGTCGTCCATCCGCAGGGGCTTCATTGGGTCTGGAGGAGACGCCATCACCTTGATCATCTCGGAGGTGCGTTTGGGCTCGGCATCATGTTGGAAAGACCAATTTCTGCTTCGTAATGTCACAGAACATTTTGGACTTCATAGATGAACCACAGCTCCTCGGCGCCGGCAGCACTCATGCAGCCTCAGACCATGATGCTTAGAGTAGTTACTGAGCAACTGGCGTAAAACTAATGAGTACTTACCAAGGAACTAACGCACATACATTTAGAGTAGTTACTGAGGAACTAATAACACACATACATTTAGAATAGTTACTGAGCAACTGACGTAGAACTAAAGGGTACTTACAAGGAACTAAGGCACATACATTTAGAGTAGTTACCAAGGAACTAATGAATTGATGACTGAGGCACATCCACTTAAAGTAGTTACTGAGGAACTAATAACTAACACATACATTTAGAGTAGTTACTGAGCAACTGATGTAGAACTTGTGAGTACTTAGAAGGAACTATGGCCCATACATTTGGAGTAGTTACCAAGGCACTAATGAAGAACTGATGACTAAGGCAGATACATTTAGAGTAGTTACCAAGGAACTAATGAAGAACTGATGACTAAGGCAGATACATTTAGAGTAGTTACCAAGGAACTAATGAAGAACTGATGACTAAGGCAGATACATTTAGAGTAGTTACTGAGGAACTAATGACCATTTGTGACACATTTGTGCATGTGTTGCCATGGAGCGATATGTTCCGGGGTTGGGGACGGAAAAGGGGTGACGGACAGGAAGTGACGGAGGAAACCGCATGTCAAGTTGTAGCCCTTGTAGGAATTGTTGCTTCTTGGACCTTCATAAAAAATAAAAAAAACACAGAGTGTTACAATATTTGAGTCAATTTGACTGTACAGCACTGTACAAAAATATAACTTTATTCGAATAAGCGAACAGGAACAAAGATACATTAAGTTATAGGACAACAGAATGCCGGGTTAAGTCACGCTTTGGCGTCTTCAAGGTCATATATAAAATCTTCCGGGAGCTTCTCAGCAGGGATTCGGCTCAGTTGTTCATCGTGGGAGCGCAGAGTCCACAGTTTCTCCAGTTCGTACACTTCCCTGGTCTCCGGAAGCATGAAGTGAACCACCATATTCCCTGCAGGATAGACAGACACAGCTCATGTCTAAGCATGACATCCGATGCTTGTTTTACATACCAAAGTCAATACACAGCCAGTCTTCTGCAGTCTTTCCTTCAATCTTCACATGAGGATTGTGATCCCGTCTCACAAATTTGTACTAAACGGAGGACAGAAGCGATGGTTCAAGATAAAGAGCACAGGTTTTATGTGTCAGAGGAGGGGAAATTGCAGGTCATTTACCACTTTGACGGCGTAGAGGGCCATCGCACGGAGGTGTCTGGGTGATACGCCGCTGACGACGATGATGTACTGGGTGTATTTGATGTGCTCCGCTAATTTAATCACACAGATGTCGTCTGCGTTCTCCTGTCGCAGCAAAGACACCAAAACATCCAGGTTGAACGTCTCGGTCGACCCTGGAAATGAATTAAAAGATGTATCAACTAAATTATATATAGTATTTATTTCATAATACAGTACAGTTGCCATTGAACTTTTCTGGTGAAAAACACAGGGGAAACCTCACACACACACTCAACAGGGGCCCCAGAAGCACCCAAAAACGGCAGAAAATGCCAATGTTCGGGGGCAGTGATTTTTGACAAAAAACGTAAGAGGTTAGTATGTCATTTTTTTTCAACTTGCTTCTAATGAACCTTTCTGGTAAAAAAAAAAAAAACAGGGGAAACCTCACACACACTCAACAGGGGCCCCAGGGGCACCCAAAAATGGCATAAAATGCCAAAATTTTCGGGTGTCGATTTTTGAAAAAAACGTAAGGGGTTAGTATGTCGTTTTTATCATTTTTTTCAACTTGCTTCTAATGAACTTTTCTGGTCAAAAAGACAGGGGGAACCTCACACACACTCAACAGGGGCCCCAGAAGCACCCAAAAATGGCATAAAATGCCAAAATTTCCGGGCGTCGATTTTTGAAAAAAACATAAGGGGTTAGTATGTCGTTTTTTTCAACTTGCTTCTAATGAACTTTTCTGGTCAAAAAGACAGGGGAGACCTCACACACACTCAACAGGGGCCCCAGAAGCACCCAAAAATGGCATAAAATGCCAAAATTTTCGGGCGTCGATTTTTGAAAAAAACGTAAGGGGTTAGTATGGCGTTTTTTTCATTTTTTTCAACTTGCTTCTAATAACTTTTCTGGTCAAAAAACCAAGGGAAACCTCACACACACTCAACAGGGGCCCTAGAAGCATCCAAAAACGGCAGAACATGCCAATGTTCGAGGGCGGTGATTTTTGACAAAAAAACGTAAGAGGTTAGTATGTCATTTTTTTTCAACTTGCTTCTAATGAACCTTTCTGGTAAAAAAAAAAAAACAGGGGAAACCTCACACACACTCAACAGGGGCCCCAGGGGCACCCAAAAATGGCATAAAATGCAAAAATTTTCAGGTGTCGATTTTTGAAAAAAACGTAAGGGGTTAGTATGGCGTTTTTTTCATTTTTTTCAACTTGCTTCTAATGAACTTTCCTGGTCAAAAAGACAGGGGGAACCTCACACACACTCAACAGGGGCCCCAGAAGCACCCAAAAATGGCATAAAATGCCAAAATTTCCGGGCGTCGATTTTTGAAAAAAACATAAGGGGTTAGTATGTCGTTTTTTTCAACTTGCTTCTAATGAACTTTTCTGGTCAAAAAGACAGGGGGGACCTCACACACACTCAACAGGGGCCCCAGAAGCACCCAAAAATGGCATAAAATGCCAAAATTTTCGGGCGTCGATTTTTGAAAAAAACGTAAGGGGTTAGTATGGCGTTTTTTTCATTTTTTTCAACTTGCTTCTAATGAACTTTTCTGGTCAAAAACACAGGGGAAACCTCACACACACTCAACAGGGGCCACAGAAGCACCCCAAAACGGCAGAAAATGCCAATGTTCGAGTACAGAAATGTACACTGCAAATACGTCATAGTACTTGTGTTATTTCTTGTGTGCTGCTATCCACTTTGTTATTAAACTTGATTGAACACACCACCGACTAAGTTTATTGTATGACTTTAAGTTACGCCACCTAGTGGTGAAATTGGTACATTACGTTTCATCAACGCTTCAAAAAGTCCATTAATTTATGTAAATTATGTCATTTTTTTAGGTCTAATTATCTCTTAAATATACACAAAGTGGAAATTACTCGGTTTCAACACAATTCATGAGAAGATGAAACTCGAAGTAAAATGACTCTATGGTTATTAATGCAGCAATTTGCATGATTTATCTACAGTCGCTGAAATATGAACGACTATTTTCCAAAGCTGCTTCCCTTTGTAGCACACAATGACATGGAATTAATATCTCACTTATGACGATCATATTGCCTCCCGGAGTTGATCTAATTGAATCAAATAAAGCTGCTTTAACTCACTTTGGCTCAGGTGACGGTTGTCATTAAAGTCGGTCTCCGGCTCCGGTGATTCATCCCGCATAACGTCGCTGTTCGTCGGTGCCGTCCTGGTCCCAACGTCGGTGTCCGAAAAACATCTTTTTGTTAAAAAGTGGTCAACAGAAGCCAAGCGTCGAGGCGGACATAAGGTTACATTTGTAGCCGTGTTTCGATGAATTAACTGGCTGTGGCGCAGAACTTTGTAAGCAGAGCAAACTCTACGTTTACATAATAAAGCGTTTATGCGTGTAAAAATATTCATTATCACGAATGAATACAATGTGATAGCTAGCACCTTCACGCGTGGTAGCAAGGACTCAAAACAGGAAGTAAAAAAAATCGTCTTGAATTTTGATTGGGTTTCACGTCTTCTTCGTTTTCTGTGCGGTACACACACTACATCGCCACCTAGCGATGGAATAATATATTACGCTACATTTTGATACCGTAATTATACAACAAAATATATACTATAAATACGTTTCACGTGTTTTTTAAGAATATGTTTATTAAAATGTCATATCAGGCGCCATAATTACGGTTGTGGTTTTGAATCATTGTGTGGCGTTTGCATGTTTATCCGACTTCCTCCCAAAAACATGTATGTTAAAAACATGCATTATGTTTCATAGTTGTACAGAGTGTGAATGCTTGCAGCAAAATGGCAGTGATATGTGATATGTTGAAACTAATATTTTCTGGTAATTCTGCCCTAAAATGATGAATGTATTTAAATGAGATATATGAGAATCACAAGATAACGCTGAGGTTTTAAATTACATTGGTCTACATAATTTTTCAAACTAATTGTGGGGCGATGATGTTGCGTTTGATGTCCGTTTTTTTTTCTCGTATCAGCCTTCATTTCTGGTAATATTATGCTCACTTTTCTTAAAAAGCCTAAAAATGGCATGTAGCATATACGCAAAAAAAACCAAAAAAAGTCTGTCTTCTGTAGGTTAGATGTGCATCAGATTCTTGCTGAAACTAAAAATTATGCATAAACGGTATCAGGGAATATGGAAAGTCAGTGAAAATATGACGCCAATATCATTTCAGAAATCGGGGCCCTGCAACTTTGTCAAATTGTATAGACTTTGCGTTATTTACATTTATTTCTGTAGGGAATTACAAAAAAAACATACATATAAAAAATCCAGAAGAAGCCTATATACAACATGGGGCGTATCCAGGCAAACCCATATATTTATTAAATTTAAATACCACCTGAGATATTTCACATACGTCAGATATGTGAGTGCATCAGCAGCAAATCCCATTTTAAATGATGTAAACATTTAAAAATTATGGCTTTTTTTTTTTTTTTAGCAATGTAAACGCGTACATTTGGTCCCTTTGTGTGAACCTGAACACAACACTATGTCCCCACACCATCACAAGTCCATGGTTACATTTAGTCTCAAGCCCACAGGGATGTGGTCTGTTAGGCCAGCCAGCTGGGTAATAAACGATACTTCTTCCACTTCCTAAAATGACAAAGTCGACGTTTTAGAAAGGTGACAGACAAACCGGTTGGAACCGGTTTAAGAAAGAAAGAGAGCAGCCACGTACTGTTCTGCAGTGCTTTGAGATGGACTTTTCCCGAAAGAGGATATAATCAATCCGCCGTCCGATCCACGGTTGGTCGGTTTCAGGGTAAACCAACGGCGAGCCTGATGCGGGGACGGGGGGGCAGATGTAACGCTTTCTGAGCAACTCGCTCTCCAAAGTCCTGCACAGATACACAATTCTGTGCCGGTTATGTTGACACTGGTAAAGTGGGCGACTTAACTGCACCTTTGGAGGTTTTCCGGGGTGTTTACACACTCGTCGTACAGCGTCGGCTGCTCTAGTAGAGTACCTGAAACACAGACATTTGCATCGGATATGCAAATGTGTTCCCGCACGCGCTCAGACTGTTTTATTACGCACCAACGACCCAGGGCTTCTCTTTCCCGGGCCCCGCCCTGCAAGGGTCTTTATATTCCTCAAAGAGACAGTGATTCTGTTCCAAAGTGTCATCTGGAAAAGACAGGGAAACAGCTCTGCACTAAAGTGGATAATCCCAGGGCGGAATTGAACATAAATTGCAAAAGGAGACACGCAAAAATCACCTGGCGAGCAGTTGTCGAAGTTAAAGTCGCCGCAAAGTACATCGAAAGCCACTTCCTCGTGGGGTTGTCTGTTGGCGGCTTGGAAATCCCCGATCCACTTGGTCACCATGTTCAACTGCTCGCAGCGGATCTCTCCTTCGCCTGAATTCAAAGAGATGCTCAGGACTCGGAGTTGATGAGGACTTACTTGGTTTCTCCTCAAGCAAAACCACGTTCACCTTCTGGTGCGTGAAGGTGGATGCAGTTGAAATAACCAACCACTTCCCTCTGCTTCTGGTTCTTCCCAATCACCACCTGAGAATAAAAGTGGGTGTTAGTGGGTGTAAGTGGGTGTTAGTGGGTGTTAGAAGTCCGACATCTCCATCAATAAGAAAAATTTAAAGTATTAATATTGCTTAATATTGCAATATTGTAAACTAGGGTACCAACAATACAATACAAACAAATGAACCAGAGGCCCAGAATGGATTGGATTTGATCTTGGAGGTTCCATTGTCAGTCTGGGACAGGGGTGGCCAAACTGCGGCCCACCGGGCGTCTTAATTTCCAAATTATACCCCCCCCCCCCACATGACTTGCAGTGCTATTGTGGCACGCCTGAGTCGCCAAAATAGTCAGATACACTGTGTAGCTTGATATCCAATGTTTTATTATTCTTCTACCCAGCATGCCTTGCGGGCATTTGGAAGTAAGAGTTTTAAGTTATGTGTAGCACTTAGACGTTGTTTATCGCTCACATGATTTATGTGATGCGTTAGCATGCTGTGGATGTTTTGTGGTTTCGTTTTGTTGCACCGTGAGCAAATATGTCATTCTGTGTGATTGACCATCTATATATATACATATAGCTATATATATATATACATACATATAGATGGTATATATATAGATGGTCAATCACACAGAATGACATATTTTAGTTTTTGTTTTGTTGCACCGTGAGCAAATATGTCATTCTGTGTGATTGACCACCTATATATATATATATATATATTGATGGTATATAGATGGTCAATCACACAGAATGACATATTTGCTCAGGGTGCAACAAAACAAAAACTAAAATATGTCATTCTGTGTGATTGACCATCTATATACAATCAATATATATATATATATATATATATATATATATATATATATATAATATATATATATAGGTGGTCAATCACACAGAATGACATTTGCTCACGGTGCAACAAAGCAAAACCACAAAACATCCACATATGTATATATATATATATATATATATATAGATGGTATATATATGGTCAATCACACAGAATGACATTTGCTCACGGTGCAACAAAACAAAAACACAAAACATCCACATCTATATATATAGATGGTATATAGATGGTCAATCCCACAGAATGACATTTGCTCACAGTGCAACAAAACAAAAACACAAAACATCCACAGCATGTAATGAATCGCAGGTCACATTGGGTTAAAAAATTGGCAAAAATTGGTAGAGGGGCCGTAAATATATATATATATATAATGAGGCATTTATGCATGTAAAAATATTCATTATCACGAATGAATACAATACCAAGGACTCAAAACAGGAAGTAGAAAATTGTCTTGCCAATTTTTGAGCCCAATGTGACCCGCGATTGATTACAATCCTGTGACTTGACTTTGACTGGTGTGAAAGTAAACACTCCATACAACCAGGAAAGCCCGTACCTTCGCAGCGAGGAGGCCCTTGGCAGCTAAGGCATCTTCTCCTCGGCTGTTGGGAAAGCAGTGGTACTGGGCCTCCTGGATGGGGAAGCGACTGGCAAGGAAGAGGCCGCTGTTGAAGAACTTGAAAGTGGAACAGCTGCACGGCGGCTGGCAGGCATACCCTCCAATGTCGTAGAGAATGTGACCAAACAAAGGACTTAGCGCTCGGGTGAGTTTCTGTGCGGCCCTCTTATCGAACACTTCCTCTAAGCAGAGAATGTCCACATTGGCGGGGAAAAATGTCGACACTTCCCAGGGGACATCATCCTGCTGGCCAAGACCACGGGAGAGCAAAGCGCGGGGGGCGCTGCGCTGGCCCTGCTGGTTGGAGTTCTGGTTGGAGTTATGCTGGATGGGCGCCACCTCAACTTGGTTGCTAGGCTTTCCTCCCGAGACATCAGTCTCTGGAGGTGGAGCCTGGCGGTCTGTAGCGCTAAACGAATTGACCGCGGGGACGATGCTATCGGAGGGGCTGACGGTACTGCAGCTGCTGGGGGAGTCGATAAAGATGCGGATGTTGGGTCGGCTCACGCTCATGGCTATGCATTCGCCGATGGCTAGCGCCCTGCGTTGGGTGTGTCCCAGGTTATTGAAGCGAGCTAGGCTATCCGGTAGAAGACACAAATTGGCCGATGCAAAACAAAACGACGCCTTTCCTTCCAGCTCAAAGCCTCGGTGTGACTCACACTGCAACGATGTCGCCTCCCGGTGGTAGCAGAAAGGTCTGCGCCACGCTTGCAGCGGCGCCCACAGCAGGAAGCCCAGCAAGGCTACAGGCGCCGTGAGGAGAAAAAGAATACTGAAAGCGACGGAGCCAAACACAACTTTCAGGGGGCGGAGGTAGCATCCTTCTTCGAGCCTCTGCGTCTTCTCAAGGGTGGTAGACTTGCACACGGCGATGAGTCGGTCAAGAAACCAGAAGCAGGGTAGAATCAACGCCCATCCCGCCGCGTGGAGGCCTGCAGCGCATCGGTTGGGAAATGGGGACATCTCCATGGCCACGCCAGGAGGACACTTTCTTTAAACTCAACCAGAAATCGGGCGCAGCTTCATTCTTTCGTGGGACCCGGTGGGGCGCTGGAGACAGGAAAAAGAAGCCGCACGTTACGACACCACATCACAGTACAATCTGGTTTTACAAGAATGACGATGGCTTCATGCCTGCACATGCGCTTGGATTCACTGACACGCTTCTGGTATGTGGAAGTCAGACAAATACAGAATGTAGTGCAACAGAATCTTTTACAGAAAAGACAAAAAGAAAAACATAGTAAATATGAAATATTCCATTTCATTGTAATTAATGCTTTTTGTCAGATCCATAAATACTAGTTACCCCAAGTGATGAGTTCATGCTCCGCTTCCGAATGTCACAGAATGTATGCTTTCCTCAATGAACCGCAGCACCCCCATGCTGGCAGCACTCATGCAGCCCCAGGCCATCACAAACCCCACTAGCTGCCTGTCGGGGATGCTTAATTTAGTATTTTTTTCAGTGCTTCCATCAAAAAGATCTTCCTGAATCTGCACCTAATCCATTATATTGTATTGTAGTATTGTATTGCGTGAGGGCTTAACAATGGAAGAATTTCTTGTGTCCGAAGAACTTAAAGGGGACCAATTATTCAAATTTTCTGTCCCTTTGTATTGAGTTGTGGACTCCTATAGAGCAGCTACACACAATAGCCAACATAGAAAACTTTATAGACATAGAAAACTTTATAGATTCCACCCACGACCCGCCCAATCCTCCGTGATTGGTCCCATTCAGCTCTACAGCTAACAGCTTGCACACTGGTAAGCCCATATAAGGAAGTCCGGACCACTGTGACATCACAGAGAGCACTTTTTAAGTGAAAAGCAAAACTAAAAGTAGAATTAATGGCTGTTTTGGTGGTGCGGTTCAATGAATGAAATGCTTGTTAAAAGCATGCTATTAGTAGTAATTGAACCCTCGTCAATGCACATACATTTTGAATTGAAAACATTCAGTGTACTCAGAACGATACACGTAACTAAAAGGTTTCGTTGGTACATTAGATGCCATCATGTCGGCAGCACTCATGCAGCCCCAGGCCATCCCAAGCCCCACTAGCTGTCTGTTGGGGACCCCTAGCTTAGCAGTCTTTTTTGCATAATGTCACCAAGCAATATCCGTATTGGGGTCATTATAAATATTAATTTAATAAAGTCAGTCACATAAAATATGCTTTAAAAAGAGAACAGCTGTGATTGTTGTGTGTTTAAACATCATTTATTTTGTCAATACTGATTTTTAATGGATTTAGCTTTTAACAGGAGTCAGCTGGACTCAGGGCGGAACATTCAAACAACCAGGAAGTTGCACATTACGGGCTGCCCTATCGAACAACGCATTAGCGTCCATTCATCATTTTGAAGGAAAAAAACAGATAATAAACTATTATAATCTGTATTATATCAATATAGAGACACGAATGGGAAGTGCTTGTTGTAATTCGGACATTCATAGTCAAATGTTTGTATGCTAACGTCTTCGCCGGTGTGTCCGTATGCTAAGCTAACAGTCAACAACAAATATTAAACACACTCTTATAAACACACTCTTGTGTACGTACAGTATGTAGCCGTATGCTAAACCCAGATTCGTATAACATACATACAATATTCAAGTACGTTGATATTATTGTAATTCAAATCAATATCGCATCTGTTTAGCTAGCCTCGGCTAACTCAAGACGGTCTTATCTAGCTAGGAAACCTGGGCGTATATGTCTCCAGCTTTAGTCCATCTCTATAAAGTTGCTAACACATTCACGTCACAGCTTATTATGTAACCATATCACGTATTAAATTAATAACCGCCACATTTTAAGCACACCAAAGAAGGAACGAAGTAGTCCAAATAGACACTTACCACGTCCTCAGTCTCTCATTATTATTATTAAGCCAGGCTAACCCCCAGTGACGTCACCGTCTGCCACGTGACCTCACCTGTTCACACGTGACACAGCACAAAGCCACTAACACTTCCTCACTTACCAATTTCTTCACCTACATTGCAATCCGGTACAATAACGACTCAAAATAATATATTTTCTTTAAAAAAACGCAAAATTTAAGTAAATTGCATGCAATATGTTTTTGTTTCTCGCCTCTACATGCTTGGCATGACAATTTGTGATAAGAAATGAGTTATGATCAAAATACAAGCTAATATTCCTTTCCTTTCTTGCAGATTACATGAGATTAAATCTCCATTTCATACACACTGTACAAGATTTACAATGACATGGTTAATACCAAACTGGTTATAGCAATCATATACTGCAGGTACCTTTGTTTGCATAGTCAAATCCACTATAGCTGTTCACGCCTTGTTTTATTATCTACACACAGTAACGAAACCTAACTTCAAGTAGCCACTAGATGGCGGTAAAAGCACATCTTCAAATTAAGTGTAGTCACTGCTGCTGCTGGAAGCTATTACTGGAAGCAAAATACACAAGTTTAAACTTAAATCTGATTTAAATTAACATAACATAGAAACATAGAAAAATTTTTAGATTTTCCTGAATCTGCACTTAATTCAAATCGCCCAATCCTCTGTGATTGGTCCCATTCAGCTCTACAGCTAACACCCTGGTAAGCCCATATAAGGAAGTCCGGACCACTGTGACATCACAGAGAGCACTTTTCCAAGTGAAAAGCTTGTTATTGTAGTAATTGAACCCTCATCAATGCACATACATTTTTAATTAAAAACATTCAGTGTAGTCAGAACGATACACTTAACTAAAAAGTTTTGTTTGTACATTTCCTTTTATTTCACATCCTACACGTTTTAGTCATGCATTAGAAAATGCAAAGCAAAATCAACCCTTGCATTTCACATTCAACGTCAGATGCCATCAAACGGTTGGAAAAAAATAACATTCTTTGCTTTATCAAACTGGTAAAGTATAAAAAAAAGGTACATTTAAGAGTCCACAAGACAAATATAATAAAGTTATTGTTAGCTTTCCTCTCGTATTCTTTATACAAATTGTAGCGTTTTCTTTTTAACATCCACAGTATGAACGTTGCAGTGGAACTAACTAAACACACAAACACAAAAAGAAAGGGTTTTTTATTGTAAGCTTCCATAATAATAAATAGTAAATAATTTAAAAAGGCACATTCGGAAAACAAAACAAGATTCACATTTGACTTTTTTTTTTTTTTTTTGCTGAGCTTGCTTTTGAGGCGCATTTAAATGAGGAAGGCCAGTGCTTTACACCCCCCCAGCTTCAGTCTCAATAGTTTGTCTCATTTGCTGTGAAGACATGTTTTTTTTTTTTAACTAGAGAAGGGCTGTAGTCTGCATAGATTCACTGGATACAAATACTGGTCCAAAAACTGTGAAATACTGAAGAAATGCACATGATGCATATTTTGGTATACTAGTAGTAGTCGGGGAAGACACCTCATAAGACATGAATGCACTTTGGGAATATATCATATAGTATACAAAATACACTGAAATCCTGTTTGTAAATATTTTTTTGTGGTGTATAAATATTAAATATTTAACAGTGGGGGAAAAAAAATACTGATGTAATTAAAATAAAATACAGTATTTGCACTTTTGGTGACATTCTTCACTTTTCAAGTTAAAAGCTGGTGCTGAAAACCTTCATTCTCGATTCTTCCGCCTCTTATAGTAACTTCCTGTGACCTGCGTGGCTCCTTTGAGGTAATATATATATATATATATTTATATATATATATATTGTTTACTGCATGCGATCTGTTTGGAGTTGCTGAGGCTGGTACTGGCTGAAGGCTGCAGCGGCGGCACCAGGGGTGGCGGCAGTGGCGAGCGGCTGCTGGACTGTGTAGCCGTAGCCGGCTGTGGTCATGTAGCCCGTCGGCGCCGGGGAAGCCGCGTATGGATACTGTTCGTAGGCGGCGGCAGCTGCGGCGGCGGCGGTGGCCGCCGCGGAGTACTGTGCATACGCTGCTCCGGTGTAGTCAAGGTAGGGCGAGGTGGCGGCGGCTGCGGCAGCTGTTGCCGCCGAGGCGGACGACGGTTGTACGTGAGGGATGACCACACTGGGTTGCACGAAAGCCTGAGGGTAGACATAGTGAGCCGGGATCCTGCGGGACACAAACACACGCTAGGGGTCAAAGGTGATTCACGGCGAGTTTATCCATTTAAGCGAGCAGGCGCCAAAAAATACTTCAATCCAGTCCTCAGAGCACAGCAAATCCATTCATTAACTGAACAACCTGGATAAGAAAAGTTAAAGAAGCAGCACAAACAATTTAAAAAAACACAAACAAAACAAAAGCAACGGAATCTGAAAAAAAAAAAAAAAAAAAAAAACAGCGCCGCGCCAACCGAGATCCATCAGGACAAAATGCCAGCTGACCGCACAACAACACCACAACGTCAAGAAACAAAGTGGACAATTATCGTGTCCACCAAACACTTGTCACGCCAACAGCACACGTACAGGCATGCCCACACATGTTAAGTCCTTCAACACAAAGCAAACCAACTGCAAACAAATCCACTTTTCCACTGTGTCAACTGTGCATGTGACGTCACAGCCTATTTCTAATTCTTTTTATATACTCGACACCGGAATACCCGGAATGTTGTCAGTGGAATTTTAAAGGCATTTTCACATAGGAAACACTGGCAAATGCAAATGATGCGTTCAGAGTCAAACTGTCAAACAATTTCAAGGTAACTTTACGTGAACTCTATAGTCTCTCGCCAATATAGCTTTCGTCACTTATCCCAAATAGGTGCCGATTCTTGTTCGATCATAATTATCTCTGGTGGCATCACACAACACACTGAAGCCAAAGAAAAAGCACACACACAAACACACAAGTCCATATTTTAGATCCTCACCGAACTCAACATTGAAGCTATTGTGTGACTTTGCTGTTTTTTTATAGTACAGTAAGTCCTAGGAGTGTTGTTGTACTCCCATGATACCAGCAGGAGGAGCCAAAGTGTACACTCGAGCCCTTCTTTGAAGTGTTTACGCATTGTTTACTCAATTCGGGACGGAAAACGGTATGCCACCCTCCCGCGTCACTTATTTACGCCTACGTCAAGTACTGTTTACATCTAGTAAAAGCAGTAGTTGGTCCCGCCTGATGCCAGACTTCATTAACGGCTCTCTTTGACCTACAAGATGTTGAACTCCATAGAAGCTTAGAGAATAAATTCGAAAAAAGGACAAAAAAAGGGAGGGAACACCGCTTCGGAAATTTAATTACAGGAATAACTCCCACTGACTCGTCCCAAAAGGTGCATAGTGGAAAAAGTCAACCCAATGAGACGTAAATTATGTGTACCGGAAATGATTCCACATACTTGACACGTGTTTACAACCAAGCTAATCATCGCTACGCAAAATTTCACATCACTGCGAGAAACAAAATGCGTAAACTCGGCTTTAGTCACTCCCAAAAATATATAGAGGAGCAGGTGTGAAGGGGGTTATATCTGTCCCTCATTTGGACATACCACCCCCCACTCCCACACCCACACACACACACACACACACACACACATAAACATACGCATGCCAAGTTGATTGACAAGGGAGGCTGGAGGCAAGGCTATTTTTGCTGCCCTTGTCATGTCCAAAGGACGCGCTGATCTCCTTCTGTAACACATGGCAGGGCGCTCGTCCACTGGAACGACTTTTTGTCTGCGCCGCCCGTCTGTCTCCGTGACCTCCCCGAATTGCTCTCAGATAGGAAGCGGAGCACAGAATGTCGGCAAATGATCACGTCGCTGTCCTGTGTCATACAATGTCGATAGATTAGGTCAAATGTGGCTATTTGTTTTATTATGTAAGCAGAATGGGGTTGCAATACCTAATAATTACTGTAGCTCAGGGGTCTCAAACACGCGGCTCGCGGGCACTAGTTTGAGGCCCCCGCCTTGATATGAAAGTTTAATGTTGGTGCGGCCCGCGCAAGTTTGATATGGATGCTGTATGGTATCATGTACCCAGAAAAAATTATCACATTTGATTAATGTTCATGTTAAAGGTTAAATAACTGTTAATAGTTATCCTCCCTATCTGTGTGGAAGTGGTAAGTTTTTGGCTATGTAAGTTTAAAGAAAATAACTTGAAGGCTACCGTTTAGGTCGCTAGCTCTCTAGTTTGCGAGTTAGCATGTGTCACAAAACCCTGCAGTTGCGCAATATGTTGTAAATAAAAAAAAAAAGAGTATAAATGTGACTATAGTCGTGTTTTGTCATGTCTACAGGGCTCTAATAATGTTTTGTTAATTTGTCTATCCTTGAACATTGGTATCAAAGTCAAGGCTCGGGGGCTAGATCTGTCTAGATGTGGCCCACTGGAAATAACGTATGTGCAAAAAGACACAATTTCTTTACATTTTTAACAAACTTTGATGTGGCGCATGATGAAATTCAACACCCCGTCCTATAATAATGTTACTTTATGATTCCTACACCTATTAGATACTGTATGTACACTCTAATACACTCCAAAATATGTTTTCTTTTACATTATAAAGAGCTCTCTGGACGCTAGCACCCCTATATTTACCTTTACACTATTTGTTTGTTTCTATTCGGGATGTTTAAGATAGACACCTTTTGTTCCGGCAATCAAATCTGGTGCTTGTGTGTCTCACCGCATATTGATTTATATGAATTATCACACAACGACTATATCATAAAATATGTCAGTCTCATCATATTGTGTTGCTATCCCTATTAGACATGTATAGACTAATATGATTACTACACAATCGCTGTATATTGATCGGTATCGCTACATATTGTTTCATATTTATACTCGATTATTCGTGACACCATCGATACCTCAGGCATTTACTCATATGATTAATGGCTTTATGACAGTAGTATCATTTTTGTGGTCGAAACATTGTAATATCGTATCATGTGTGATTCTGATTCCCAATATTCGAGATGTATTATAATTTGCCACACAGCTATTGTATTGGGGAAGATGGATAGCGGCACGTGAGTATTTAAAATACAGTACTTTTTTAGCCATGTTGTTTTAGTTTTAAAGCAATTCAAATATGAGCTATGCGCTTTCCTAAATGGACATTTTTTCCAAGCGCAGAGCTAAATAAAGGTGCTTTGTAAGCGAGCGGGATGCATGGTAATCCGCAGCATGGAACCCAAAGGCTTCCACCTGTTGAGCGCCAGCTGAGCGCCAATGCCTGCGCTATGCATTATTAACAGCGCTGCTCCCATTTTCCATCTGAAATTGAGAGGCCACAGAGATCATTGTAGCGGACAGCTGCTGCCTAACAGGCAGATCTCATGTCTGAACATTTGTCCGTCGAGGCCCCGAGTTGCTTGAAGTTATTTTAAAGGCTTTACAATGGAGTTGGAAGCAATGGGTTAATTGAAAGAAAAAAACTCCCACATGCAGGCCAAGTGTTTGTTTTGTTGCAGGGGATCCAATTAGTTTTTTTTTTTTTACAACAAAACATGATCACCTTGAGGTTAACTTAAAAACAGACGGGGGAGGAATGAACAAAGCACAAATTTCAAATAATCCCATTGTAGAGTTAAACCTTCCCTACCAAAAATCCACTCCCCCGGCCCCAAATAGAAGTAGAAATCAGCACACAAGTTAAGCCGAACACCACATCATACTAAAAAAAAAACAAAAAACAAGCACACACCAATCTATGTGCTATGAAAACCAACAACAACAAATAAAACAATAAATAAAAAAAGACACCCATGCATCTAGTCACCATTTCTGCTCGTTTGTGTATGCCACAGTTTACAGGTAACATTTCTGCCCAATGCAGCTATTCCGAAAACCATCTGCTATTTTAACCGTTACCCAGCCTGTCGGATCAGAGAGAGACACAGACAAACATCAAGTCAATCCGGCAGTTGGCTAAGGGAGAGGAAGGAAGGGGGGGTGAGGGACACATGTTCAATTCCGTCACAGTCGCTCATCAGTTCTCATTCAGCAGGTGGTGTACACCAGGGGTCCCCAACCAGCCCAACATTGTTGTGTTTCTGTAAATTCAAACTAAGGCAAATTCAACGTATAGAAATAATAGTTTTGATTATTGACGCGGACGTCGCAGTTGGACTGAAAAAGTTACAGTGCGCCTTTTTCCCCCGTTTTCTTGTTTAATTGTATTTTTGCTAAAAACAATTCAGTATGTCAACAAGCATTATCTACGATGCCAATGTGAATAAATGGGAGACAAGAAAGCTAAACTACAACAGGAGTACTACTACTATGAAGTCCATTATTCCATATATATATATATTTTAAGCCAATATTACGGTAACCTAAACAAAAAGCAAAAATTGATGGCGCTATCTTCAGGGGGAAAAAAATGCAGCAGAAGATGGGGTGCCTTCTCACAATTTTCATTTTCCAGCAAGAAGATGCTTTGACAAATCTACACTGAGTGAGTACAATACTGGATACTGTGTTTTCATGTGTACAACCGAATTTAAAAATTGTTACGTAACTGTAAGAGGAATATTACAAGGTTTACAGTTTTAAAAATGGCTATTGTTTTTATGGATTGCACCCAAAAACAACATTGAAGATGTTATTTCAATTAAAGTATTTATTCTATTATTATTTATTTTTTATTTTTCATTCATTCATTTTCTACCGCTTTTTCCTCACCAGAGTCTCTGGAGCCTATCCCAGCTGTCTTCGGGCGAGAGGCGGGGTACACCCTGGACTAGTCGCCAGCCAATCACAGGGCACATATAGACAAACAACCATTCACACTCACATTCATACCTATGGACAATTTGGAGTCGCTAATTAACCTAGCATGTTTTTAGTTTTATTTATTTATTTTTCATTCATTCATTTTCTACCGCTTTTCCTCACGAGGGTCGCGGGGGGTGCTGGAGCCTATCCCAGCTGTCTTCGGGCGAGAGGCGGGGTACACCCTGGACTGGTGGCCAGCCAATCACAGGGCACATATAGACAAACAACCATTCACACTCACATTCATACCTATGGACAATTTGGAGTCGCCAATTAACTTAGCATGTTTTTAGTTTTATTTATTTATTTTTATTTACCAAAAACAGACAAAAAAAGCTGTGCCTGATACTCACACTCATTTACTCTGTAGAAAACAAACTCCGGGCACCAAAAGTGAGCCAGTATTCATTTTTTACAGCGTCCTAATTTGGTGTTGTTGTTGTTTTTGCTTAGATCGGTGCAAAGTATGAGTTCTGAAGCAAATGTCGGAGGCTTAACGTGGGCTCAAAAAGGTTGGGGACCACTGATTATCGACAATTTGAAGAAAAGATAATAAAGAGTTTTTTTTAGGAGATACTGCAACATACCCATACGGCCTTTGAATGAATGCTGGGTGGATCTGAGGCACGCCAAATGCAAAGCCTAGAAAAGTAGAGATGTTGTTGATGAAATGCTATACATTGTTCCACAATCAGCATCACTTACCTGGCTGTATGACCCTGGGCTTGGCTCCAAGGTAGGCCAGGTTCACATTGGCTTTCCTGCCATCGATAATGGGGTTGGGGTCTTTGCAGGCTCGGTCAGCAGAGGCCCGGTCTGCCATAGTCACCTAGCATAAAACCACAAATAGAAATGAATACTGGGACTAACCACAAGGAACCACAACATAAACACAGTATTATTTTTCCGAGGAAACAACACTCACAAATCCATAACCCCTGGACTTCCCAGTCTGGCGGTCTGTGATGACCACAGCCTCCTCGATGTCCCCAAACACCTCAAAGTACTTCCTGAGACTCGAATCCGTGGTATGGTAAGGCAGACCTCCCACGAAGATCTTAGTGAAAGTGGTGTCTTTCTGTGCTGAATGCATCTTCTTGCTGTGGACTTTTTTTTTTCTTGTAAAAAAAAATAAAAAATAAAGTCTTTGGTAGCTCAGATGAGGTGAAGAAACGTCTGAGTTGAATGACTATGTGAGTGTGAGTGTGTCTCGGACAGGACAAGCAAGTCCCCCGGCAACGCCGTGGAGCTAGCAAAACAGCAGTAGGAGGAGGAGGAGGAGAAAAAGGAGGAGTAGGAGGACACCTGTTAGTTTGTTGCCCACTTGTCAAGAGTGTCAGACACTAATATCTCCACCCAGGTAGCGACCATCTTAGAACTGTCTCACAACAGCCCAAAAAAAAATCCTCCAAAACTACGAAAAAAAAATGTCTGTCAAATATCCAACTCAACTTGTCGTCAGTTACATTGTGTTTTGTTTTGTTTTAATTAGAGTCGCGGTCAAGGCGGGCCTGTGCGCGCGGCGCCCTCTGCTGGCCGGAGGTGGCCGAACACAGAGGCGTTTAGTGACACATGCATGCGCCCTGTTGAGCTCTGCTTCGGAGGCAAAACGTGTGCGCGCACGTAAGCTTTCATTTACTGCTGCCGGGCACGTAGATATGACGTATAAGGATTGTTAAGAGTGGTAAAAAGCAGTTACACGAAACACACACATGGCGGACGTATACACACACACACACACACACTGGCCACAATATTAGGCACACCTACAAAATGTACATGATACTCGTTTGTAGCGGTATCGAGGAATTTATCACATTGTGGAATAAAATTCCTCAAAAATGAGCATAATCTTAACAAAGGCGGAACTCCTGACCCAGCTTGTTAGTGCGAGTGTACCTAATATTGTGACTGGTGAGTGACCCCCCCCCCCCCTCCCCAATAGAAATGTGACTCGAACCCTCTCCTGGTGCAGAATGAACAGCTGTCACACACACACACACACACGTTGGACACACTCCAGTCTCAAAAGTATTTTTCTTACACTTAAATATGGATTTTGTAATGTTGAATAAATAAGAACTGCTTCGTCCTACTTATTTTCGGACATTGAACTATCCAGGTATACAATGTGATGTAAACCACGACTAACTCGACTTGGGGTTAATGCTATTTCATAAGCAATGTATACTATTTAGATCATATATTTAAAGTATTTTCTGTAAGTTTTACTGCTTTGTAGTATATTTGATTCATATTGACGCTTTAATAGCTTGTTCAGAAAAGTTTCTATGAAAACATTCATTAGCATTTCTGCAGCTAATGTCATATAAATGAGTATTACACTTCCAGTAGGGATACTTATCGGTAATAGTGGTTAAATTTAGATTTACAGAAGCTACAAATACAGCTGGATCATATTTTATGTGTGTTGAGTGTGTATGTATTTCACTGTGAAAAGTCACAGTGGGTAAAGCACAGGTGTGCACAATAAAAAGAAACCCACAAATAGAACAGTTATTGTTAATGTTAGGGGTGACACCTGTGCTTTTCCTATTATGAGTGATATGATGTGCTGTTAAAACACACACACACGCTACACACATGCATGACCTCTTAAGTCCTCTACGGCAGCTGTGTGTAAAAATCAAACATGCAAACACGTTTGCTTGTTTCGGCAGTGGTAAAGCGAAAGATTATGCCTCTTTTCAATTCCACTTTGAGAGAAAAGCCACAACAGGATGTCAAACCAGGGATGTTCAATTGGTCTGCGGGCCACAGTTCCACCAAGGTCAGAACCTTTTATTTTCCATGTGTGTAATTAACCTCAATAAATAGCTAATATAGAATAGTCTTACAATAAAACAAGTAATATGTCAAAGATCTTCTACGTGACAGGAGCGCTGTGCTGTTTTGCAGGATCTACAGCCAAAAGAATAGTCCGAGATCCTCTTTCTGACCCATGAGAACTCCTTTTGGTGTTTACTTGTCAGGTGTCGCCACAGCCAGTCAATCGCATGATTCGTTTTTCCCTCCCTGACACCAAGGAATCAAACCCACCTCCTCTGTCATGAGAGGCAAGAAGCCACCGGAGATTCAAGGATCCTCTGTTCTGCAAAAATTGAATAAAAATAACAAACTTCACCATTTGCATTTTGTGGTACTTGCAGTATAGAACAAAAAAAAAGTCAACACCGAAGCTTGATTGTAAATGTTCTATTCTAGAACATTCTTGTACCAAACAGCGATACACCATAAATACAAAATCTGTACATTTATAACAGCGTAAATACTATTTTCAAAAACCTGTATTTACATCTCCATATAAGGGAGAGCAGCTTTGACCTTTAACGAATGTAAGATCGTGTTTTTTTTTCATTTTTACATACATACATACAATATATGTATTTATACGTCATTATTTCTAGTCCACAGTTCACCACATGTTCATAGAGCGTTGTTTCTGTGTCACATGACACTCTTCATCACACAGTCATTTGATCCTAAACAGGACACATAATGCATTATTGAGTACCTGCTAACATGTGGTGTGACGTATCAGTCAGCATATAAAATTCACATGGACGGTCAATGGAAATAAAAACACATAAGTCAGTGGCATTATGAACAGCCATTAATAAAACACACACACATCAACAGGTACACACTTTTTTAAAAGATAACATGTCCGCCTTTATGGAAGCAGGTAAATAAGGCATTGCTCACACAGCCTGGAAAATTGTAATTCCAAAAGAGAAAGCTGTTATCATACGGAAGACCGTCTCTGAGGATCCTTTTCCAGTGCAAGCGTTCCAGCAGCACCACTTTCATGCTGGATATTTTTTTTTTTGGTGGGGGGGGGGGAATCCACGGCGTTACAGTACTTCAACAACAGGACAGTCACAGAAAAGTGAAGGCAATACAGGTTTTGAGGATATGTGGGATTATTCCATATAGATGGGATTATTCCATATAGAGACATGGCACTGAGGTTAAACACATATAAACAATGTACTCCCCCGTGTCGAAAAAAAAACAGTACAGCATTGACCCCAATATAAGGCCGTATTAAAAAAAAAAATTATACATGCAGAGGTTTTTCTTCCTGTCACTCACACCACCCACAGGAAAAAAAGTGTCTTAAAAATTGTTAGACAACAGCGTAGTTCTGATTCTAATGCTGTCTACGTAACACGCTTGATACGCACCTGGTCTGCCAGAGAATAAGAACATGTAGCAGGAGGGATCGGCAACTTTGTCACTACATATATTTCGAGAGCAGTTTATGTTGCACTCGGAGGATTTATTAAACCCCGGCAGTCTTTTGTATCTCATAACACATACAGTAACTGTGTTGTGTTCAAGGGACCACCGAACAAAGTGCGAAATCTTAATGTTTGACAAAAAAACATTAAGAAAAGAAACCAATATATACATTAAATGGCTCTTCTCAACGAGCAGCGGGTCCTCCTGTAGTCGTGTCCACCATTGCAAAGTCATCACAGGTGACTGTCTTGTTTGTAACGTTAAAAATAAAATAAAATAAGAAGCCAGAGCCAAAAAAAAAACTACTCACTTTCTGTTATTCCTCTCTTCTAAAGCGTCCATTAGACGTCATTATGCACCGACTCACCACTGAAGTCCTGTCAGAAACACTGACGTCTTATATTCAGGTCAATACGGAACTTAAAACAAAGGTTGAAATACTATTTTCAGGAAAATTTAGTGGAATTTATGTGTAATTAAGTCGAATCCAAAGATTCAAATCAAGGAAGTTGTGCAAAATGACAAATACGTCTATTAATTTTTAGCATCATTTGGTTAAAACAACATTTTAATGTTTAATTTCTACCCTGCATTTTTGTATTCTGTTCTTTTTCCTCACGAGAGTCGCTGGAGCCTATCCCAGCTGTCTTCGGGCAAGAGGCGGGGTACACCCTGGACTGGTCGCCAGCCAATCACAGGGCACATATAGACAAACAACCATTCACACTCACATTCATACCTATGGACAATTTGGAGTCGCTAATTAACCTAGCATGTTTTTTGGAATGTGGGAGGAAACCGGAGTACCCGGAAAAAACCCACGCATGCACGGGGAGAACATGCAAACTCCACACAAATATGGCCGAGGGTGGAATTGAACCCTGGTTTCCTAGCTGTGAGGTCTGCGCGCTAACCACTCAACCGCCGTGACGCCACTGTATTCTGTTCTTGTTCAATTAATTGCCATAAATTCCTATTAATTTCCATGAAATTCCTTCCCCCCCCCCCCCCCCATTGCAACCCTTCTAACAGCAGATATGAAACTCTTTGGTTGCCCCTGATATATCACATATTGATGAAAAAATATCAATGCTTATTATTAACAGTAGTACATTCTTCATCTTCATATCCCAGATGAATCATCATATGAGCCTCGGGGAATAATGAACGGAAATAGAAAAATAGGATACTTGGAAGTGGCGATAATATTCCCACACTCCAAAGTCATCAACATATGAAAAAAGTATGTGCATGAAGAGCATGTGCATATTCAGTGATTAGATTGTAGCTTCGTTATCTTATCTGATGAGTGTGGCCGCTTCTGTGTCCATGGAAGGCGGGCCTCTTGCGAGACGAGACGGTTTCACAAACACGCCGTGACCTGGCGGGCATCGAAAGTACACCCTCCCCTGGACTGTACCATTGTGCTTACCTGAGGAAGGGTTAAACAATTAGTATTTTGAATAAAATACTAAAAATACTTACATGAACACCTCTAAATGTGTCTTACTGTAATATTTAGGTAGTACTATGCTTCAATTCAATCCCAGACATTTTTCAAAAGCGGCCATTTTTACTGATCTTTCAAGGCACACTGAATTGCGTTCTATGGCTATATAAACACGGAACCTACCAAAAGAAAAACTTCATCACAAGTAATTTTGTTTGAGATTTTCATAATAAAATTTGTGCCTTGGCTAAAAAAAAAAAAAGTTTTTCAGAGCTTTTCTTCCAGTCACTCTCACACACAAGTACACACTGAATTGCGTTCTATGGCTATATAAACACGGAACCTACCTAAAGAAAAATTGGACTCCCGTCTTTCATCACAAGTAATTTTGTTAGAGATTTTCATAATAAAATTTGTGCCTTGGCTCAAAATTTTTTTTTTTCAGAGCTTTTCTTCCAGTCACTCTCACACACAAGTACACCCTCCCCTGGACTGTACCATTGTGCTTACCTGAGGAAGGGTTAAACAATTAGTATTTTATTTTATTAACATGGAACCTACCAAAAGAAAAACTGGACTCCCGTCTTTCATCACAAGTAGTTTTGTTTGAGATTTTCATAATAAAATTTGTGCCTTGGCTAAAAAAAAAAAAAGTTTTTCAGAGCTTTTCTTCCAGTCACTCTCACACACAAGTACACACTGAATTGCGTTCTATGGCTATATAAACACGGAACCTACCTAAAAAAAATTGGACTCCCGTCTTTCATCACAAGTAATTTTGTTAGAGATTTTCATAATAAAATTTGTGCCTTGTCTCAAAAAAATTTTTTTCAGAGCTTTTCTTCCAGTGACTCTCACACACAAGTACACCCTCCCCTGGACTGTACCATTGTGCTTACCTGAGGAAGGGTTAAAAAATTAGTATTTTATTTTATAAACATGGAACCTACCAAAAGAAAAACTGTATTTTCATGAGTCAAGATTTTCATAATAAAATTTGTGCCTTTTTTTCAGAGCTTTTCTTCCAGTCACTCTCACACACACACACACACACACACACCATATTTTGTTTAGTTTGACTTAACTTACCCACTGCCAGGTCCAGTTTCACACCAACCCAGATCCCCTTAGCGAACTCCACCCCTCCGACATAGTGGACCGTTCCTCGTCTCTTCCCGACCCACACCATCTCCCCGGGCGCCATCCAATCGGGAAGCTGGGCGACGGGTGTGCTCTCATCCCCGCTGGAGTCCCCGGAGGGCTCCGTGCTGCTGGGGTTCGGGCTGGGACATGGGCTCCCGTGAGGGGGCACGTCTCCTTGCGCTGGCTCCCGGACCAGGGGGTCTCCTCCTGTGAGGGTTTGGACTTTGGACAAAGTTGTGCCACCGGGTGGTGATGCTGATGCTGGAGGAGGAAGTGATGCACAGGTTGGAGACGGGGTGATGGCCGGAGGTGTGACTGAGGCGCAAACTACAGTGGTGTTACTTGCAACAGAATGTTTGTGTGCAGCAGCCGAGGCGTCGTCGGAACTGCTGATAATACCAGCAACATCAAAAGAGTCTGGCTTATTCCGTTTTGTGCAGATCTCATCAGCGTCCTGCTGCCATCCTTCTGTGAAATGGTCCAAATCCTCTTCTGTGATCGTATCATCAGCTCCTTTAAAGTCGGTGAACTCCTGGCTACAACTGAGGACACAGTTTTGAGGGAACGTTTTCTGCTTCCCACATGGAACGCTGATAGGTAAAGAAGCAGGGGGAGTGACAGGAAGTGGCTCTTCACTACCGGGGGTAGTAACACCTTTCATTTGTGCGGAACCCCTTCCGGAAGAACATCCTAGGGGGTCATGGGAATCTCTGGAAGCGCAGCTGAGATGATCCGAGCTCTCGCTGGAAGTGAAAGGCATGTCGGACAGCGTAGCGTTCGAGGCGCTGTGGGAAAAGTAACCGCTGGTGCAGCTGCTCGTGGTGGGGCTGCGAGACACCTCTCTCCTCTCCTTGAAATCAACGCGGCTCTCCAGAGTGGCGTTGTAGATGTCGAAGTTTGCAAAGTCCTCTGGGATGAACGCCTGGAAGTGGTCTTGAGGGCCCCGGTCCAGATTGAGAGTCATGTCCACATCAGTCTCCTCCTCATCGGACTCATGCTGTTTAAAAACAAGCAAGCATCAGACAACGCTACCTGTAACTGTCAATGGCGGCCATTAATTGATGCGATCATGTCACATGAATTTGTGTTTTGTGCTCATTTCAGAATTGGTGTGAACCCATTCTGGTTTTAGTTAGGAATTCTCAGATTTGAATCAGGCCTTGACCGTATGTAATGGTAATGATAATGGTATTATTTCATTTGAACATGCATCAGATTACAATTGAATGCATCACATAATCAGTTCACAGTTCCACATGTCCAAAAGGAGTAGGAAGAAGCAAAGCTTATTAAATCCTACCCCTCCATCTGGTACTTTTACAATCAGTAACTGTTACATTTGTTCACTTCCTGCTTTCCTACCCCTCCATCTGGTACTTTTACAATTAGTAACTGTTACATTTGTTCACTTCCTGCTTTCCTACCCCTCCATCTAGTACTTTTACAATCAGTAACTGTTACATTTGTTCACTTCCTGCTTTCCTAATATAGTTTAAGTAAAAAAAATATAAAAAAATATATATATTTTTTCTAAAAAAAATATATAAATAATAATAAAAAATAAATAATATATATATATATAAATAATAAAAAAAATATATAAAATAAAAACATAAAAAAATATATTTTTTTGACATTAGTCAAACCAACCAGACCTGAGGTGTCAAGCGTGTCCAAGCGCGATACAGATTTCCCGGTATGATTTCACCCCGCCGTGACAATTTGTGCCGTTACTTCCCGTGAGAGCCAACGTGTGTGTAGCAACTTACAGCACCGCGTGGCAGTGTGTGGCTGAGCTGTCTGCAGGCGGGGGTGGAGGTGGAGGTGAGGGTGGTAGGCTTGCAGTGGCCCTCGCTGCCTGCCCTGGGTCTGCGCCAGGGGCAGGGAGGGGGGAGCAGTGCAGGGCTGTCCACACATGAGCGCATGCTCTGCGGATGGGGTCAGAACAACAGCACAAACTTCACACTCACGCACACGCATACGATACATGCATGCATGCATGTTGGGCAGGTTACACAGTTAGTTAGTTGGCATGCTTTTTGCAATGTTAGTTCGGCAATGATGTATGTATATTATTTCATGGAAGCAATATGTCTGTTCTCTGTTTTGGCTATGCATGGTTGTGGACAACCAACAGTGCACTCTTGACAAAACATGTTTGTCAACACGCACATTTACAATGTTGTGGAAACGTTTGTTGAGATGATGAGTGACACAACACAAGGAATGATGAGCACATTTAAGTTATATATTTCAATTGTTCTTTCTTGCCTCTTGTCCCAGCAACGGACGCGCCTCCAGGACTTTCTTCACCTTGTTCTCCTCCTTAACAGGCAGCAGGGACTTGAGGAACTTGGACGGCTGAGGGGACAGAAGCTTGAAGGGACTCGAGTTGAAGAACGTCGGACTCTCTGGAAGCAAACCTGTGCGGAGATGATATCAAGTTCCCTATTATGTAATATTCATTCATTTTCTACCCGCTGGAGCCTATCCCAGCTGTCTTCGTGGCGAGAGGTGGGGTACACCCTGGACTGGTAGAAAGCCAATCACAAGGCACATATAGACAAACAACCATTCACACTCACATTCATACCTATGGACAATTTGGAGTCGCTAATTAACCTAGCATGTTTTTGGAATGTGGGAGGAAATCGGAGTACCCGGAAAAAACACACACATGTACCCGGAGAACATGCAAACTCCACACAGAGATAGCCAAGGGTGGAATTGAACCTGCGGCTATTATGCAATATTGATATTTTAATTATATAACAGTAGAATGTATCCATGGAGGGCCACACAGTCAGGAGATCGTAAAGACCTGGGTTCGAATCTCAGCTTGGACATCTCTGTGTGGAGTTTGCATGTTCTCCTCATGCGTGTGTGTGTGTGTTTTTTCCGGGTACTCCGGTTTCCTCCAACATTCCAAAAACATATTCATTATCCATAGGTATGAATGTGAGTGTGAATGGTTGTTTGTCTATATGTGTCCTGTGATTGGCTGGCGACCAGTCCAGGGTGTACCCCGCCTCTCGCCCTAAGACACCTGGGATAGGCTCCAGCATGAGGATAAGGAATGTATCCATGTAGCCTCCTCATGAGCACCAAACTTGAGAAAAATCTGTAATTTCCCTCGCTTCTTTACTTCACTTTTGAGAGATAAGACGCTTAAATGTTTACTTCTTATGGACATGATACGCCTCTGCCCAGGCTGTCCCACTTAGATAAGCCCACTCCATGTAAACCCACCCACCACCTCACCAAAGAGACTTATTTTAAAATAGTATTTAGAAAAAAACACCTAATGGAAATACAGTATATTCTCTGGAGCTATTTACCTGGACCCTCTTTGTTCTTCACTGGTGTGCTGCAGAGAGAGCCATCCTGAGGATTGCAGCTGTCAACGTGATCACAGTGGTCCTGGACATCAAACACACACACAGCTCATATTAGCTCATATTGAGTATATTCATATATTCATTTAATCATATTCAGTTGCTAACATGAAATATGAACAGCTTTCCTCTCTCTGGGTTTATAAACACACAGCTTTAAAGCATGCCTCACATACCTTGCAGTCTTCATCCTCACAACCCGTCAGGTCTGTTTTACTGCAGGACGACTACGGAAAACAGGAAGTGTTATTTTTATTTTTTTTTTTACACATCTCAGAACTATTTCTATAATTCCATTTATATTCCATACATTTTGTACATTTGGTGTACTGATGCTTCTTCTGAGATGTCGTCCTTTTGCAGCCAGTGCTTCCTTTACTGTCACGGCCTGTACAGAAAAACATATATTCATGCTTTTAGATTCATTATTTAAGAAAAAATAATTTACTGACCTCCAATTAATCTGTGATTTCATATACAAAATAATCATTACAGTAATCACTTGTTTTTTGTGGTTAATTGGTTCCAATGTGAGTGTGAATGGTTGTTTGTCTATATGTGCCCTGTGATTGGTTGGCCAGTCCAGGGTGTACCCCGCCTCTCGCTTGAAGACAGCTGGGATAGGCTCCAGCACCCCCGTGAGGAAAAGCGGTAGAAAATGAATGAATGAATGATTACAGTAATCACTTGTTTTTGGTGGTTAATTTGTTCTAATGTGAGTGTGAATGGTTGTTTGTCTATATGTGCCCTGTGATTGGCTGGCCACCAGTCCAGGGTGTACCCCGCCTCTCGCTTTGAAGACAGCTGGGATAGGCTCCAGCACCCCCCGCGACCCTTGTGAGGATAAGCAGTAGAAAATGAACGAATGAATGGTTCCATACCCGACTGTGATAAATCAAAAAGCTTTCTAGATCTTCCAGATTCTGCACCTCTGTGTGCACAATTTCCATGGATTTCCTGCTTCTGACCCAAACGGTCTGTTCGATTTATTCCACCCACGGCCCGCCTCCATTCACATCCACTATGCTGTGATTGGTCACAGTCCCAAGCACTCCCAGGGACTTCCGGACACGTATAGGTCCATGTTTACTGAGTGCTAACAATCTGCAGCCCATATAAGGAAGTCTGGATCACAGGTGTTTGAAACTGAGCGTTTAACCGGCATCGTTGAACATGAGAATACAAAAAATTAAAATAAAATAAAATAAATAAATAAATCACATGAGAATACAGAATTCTAACAACGTTAATAGCTCAGAACAGTCGAAAAAGCACAATACGTCCCTTTCAACGACATGTACTTGTACTTGTACGGTACCTGTCGTAGCCTCTCTAAACTGACAATGTTCTCCACTTGCAGGACTCCCCGAGTGTATTTCTCGATGTAGGTTTCTCCGTCCTGAGTCTCCTCACTGTCGGCACGAGCCGCCATGAGTGCCAAAGTCTCTCTTTCTTCCGGCTCCTCTGAGGCCTGACATTAGAGGGCATATAAGGAAAGGTTGCTTTCATAGTAAATACAATAAGGGGAGAAATATTTTACCTTTGGTATGTTCGAAACAATCTCATAGGTCACACCGCAGGAGTGAAGGGTGTTCTTGAGGGACATTCTCCTTTTGAGACTCTGTGTGAAACTCTGAATAGAGAGAAGGTCAGTCAAGTAAATCACATACTATACAATAAATCATCTTTAATCACGGACCTGTTTGTTGTAGATGTTGACAGCTACTCTCTTACGGAGGACCAGCTCCATGGAGGCAGGATGGCTGAGCTGCACCGTGGCTTTGAGGATCAGATAGATGCGCTCGTGAGGGGACGTGACCCGGTTGAGGTGCACAGAATCATGGATGGACGAGTCCCAGGAGCACACTGCTGACACCTGGACAAATGTATTGTGTGTATTTTCAAATACTTGAAGTACAGTCGACCCTCGCTACATAGTGGAATATTGCTCCTCCACTCTAGCGACATTTTTTCAAAAATGTAATAATCAATTATCGTTGACTACGGGCTACTATTAGCAAAAAAAACACAGATCAGACACTGATGAGACATGACCAGCATTAACTCAGCCATGAATTAAGTGTCTGACACCTCCTCCCATTCTGTGTGGCAGTGGTACATTTTTACCGATTCTTAAATTTTAAAATCAAAATTTATAATCCGGGCTACTATTACCATAAAAAAAAAACACTGATCAGACACTGATGAGACATGACCAGTATTAACTCAGCCATGAATTAAGTGTCTGACACCTCCTCCCATTCTGTGTGGCAGTGGTACATTTTTACCGATTCTTAAATTTTAAAATCAAAATTTATAATCCGGGCTATTATTAGCAAAAAAACATAGATCAGACACTGATGAGACATGACCAGCATTAACTCAGCCATGAATTAAGTGTCTGACACCTCCTCCCATTCTGTGTGGCAGTGGTACATTTTTACCGATTCTTAAATTTTAAAATCAAAATTTATAATCCGGGTTACTATTAGCAAAAAAAACACTGATCAGACACTGATGAGACATGACCAGCATTAACTCAGCCATGAATTAAGTGTCTGACACCTCCTCCCATTCTGTGTGGCAGTGGTACATTTTTACCGATTCTTAAATTTTAAAATCAAAATTTATAATCCGGGCTATTATTAGCAAAAAAACATAGATCAGACACTAATGAGACATGACCAGCATTAACTCAGCCATGAATTAAGTGTCTGACACCTCCTCCCATTCTGTGTGGCAGTGGTACATTTTTACCGATTCTTAAATTTTAAAATCAAAATTTATAATCCAGACTACTATTAGCAAAAAAAAAAAACCACTGATCAGACACTGATGAGACATGACCAGTGTTAACTCAGCCACGAATTAAGTGTCTGACACCTCCTCCCATTCTGTGTGGCAGTGGTACATTTTTCCAGATTCTTAAATTTTACAATCAAAATTTATAATCCGGGCTATTATTAGCAAAAAAACACTGATCAGACACTGATGAATTAACTCAGCCATGAATTAAGTGTCTGACACCTCCTCCCATTCTGTGTGGCAGTGGTACATTTTTACCGATTCTTAAATTTTAAAATCAAAATGTATAGTCAATTGGAAGCTAACTATTTAGCTCGGTAGCTTAAAGCCCTGGTCGTTTCTTACTCTGCGCATAAGCGATGCATAATGTAGCGTAAACAAAGCTGGCAAGAGTCAAGAATATGGCTACGTATGACAGATTGACGATCAAGTGACAAATGTCAGAGTGAAGCTGGGTGTGAATAAAAAAATAATAATAATTTTTGCCATGTGACCAACCCACATTATATTCCAGATACAACAAGAAACAACTGTGCAGTTCCACTTTTGAACACCAGAGGTCAATAGATCCAAAGTCATTTCTCACCTCTTCATCGCTGTGCTTGATGATAGGAAGATAGAAGAACTGGCTTCCGTGCTCCTTGGGAAGGATAGAGTTAACGCCTGCAGCATGCGGGCCTGTCAGCTGCTCATTCACTGTCAGATTATCAGCTAGTGGATAAAAAAAAAAAAAAAAACGCAAAATACTCTTTACGCTTCTTTAGGTATGCTTGTATAATCCCGTACCCGTTAGCATGCAACTTGCTGTCATTCGTTTTTCATGCTAGGTATGTTTCTGTCCAAATACATTCCCAATAAACGTCCCCATGAAGTTTGATCTAGATCTGATCTGGTTTCTCTCACCGTTCAAATCCAGGAAAAGGACTGGGATGTGAGCCTCCATTCCAGCAGGTGGGGTCCTACAGGCAGTTGGAGGAAAGAAGCAAAGCTATAATCAATATAAACTTGTAGCTGTGGGTGTGTAGTCTAAAAACATTTAATTTGCATGAGTCAAAAAATAAAGATTTGAAATATCATAAGCAGCTTTATCAACCTCTGCATGCGCTTTAAAATGCTTAGTGTTACACTTGTGTGCAATAAAATCATCAGCTTTATCAATGCTGGTGCATCAGTCTGCTCATAAGAGTACCACATTGGTTCTGTCGCTGCTGTATTGTGCAATATACTTGTTTATAACTGACCACATAATCAAAATGAGCTGTTTCGCTTCACAATTTCTCATGCACTCCAAATCATTATTCAAGTATTCATACGTGAGAGAGTAAGAATAAGGTATGCATATTTACCAGTCAGCAGGAGCTCCAGGGATGCCACTTCCAGGTGCAGGTACAAGAACAGCATTTCTCTCCTCAGTGAGGCCGACCCATTGTTCCACCAGCCGGGCTTCACGCTCAACATCCTCCTCTGATTTCTCTGAAAGGATGGAAAGCGAACGAAAATTTAGCAGAACAGGGCCCTACAATTAAAAACAAAAATGACTTGCCTCTAATCATCTATTTTTTGTGGCATCACACGAGAATCTCAAATAAAAATGAAATGATTATCATTTCTGGTGGTTGTTTTCCTACATAGATCATAGATCGTTGCATGGAAATCTGGATTGTCAAGAGACTTCTAGGCAGTTTGCATTGATAAATAAAAGTACATTCATGAGTACAAACATTGTGCTAATTAAATAATGAATGACAACACAAGTTATTGGGTAAACCGTTCTTTACTATTGCAACCTGAGTCAGATCAAACTAACAGCTTTAATCTCTGACATAAAGTAAAATAAACATCACATTTTATCACTTTTTGGTGTTTTTTCCTTCAGAAGTTGTTGAAGAATTAAGACGACGTTGGCAGGGACGCCATGATAGATGTTTTCGTAGTCAAACGATCGCTGATTGGTTGATCGAGAACAAGAACGGGTGTGGGTAAAACGCGGAATGTGGACTACGGACCGCGGTCTAAATACAGTAAAGTCTCGTTATTCGATATTCTCGGGAGTCGGAAAAAAATATCGATATAACCGGACTATCGATATATCCGATCCTGCTCCGAACTGCATTAAAAGTGGGCAATAATGCACTCGACATTGTTCTATACACACACACGAGAGAAACCACGAACGCCAGCATGTACATATGAAAAACAGTGATTATTGCAGGCAATAAAAAGATATCTGAATACAACACAATTAAATACATGTATTTGTACGCTTGTGTCTTCGTTGGAATAGGTGTATGCTATGTCAGTTGGTTCTTCATCCTCATCATCCTCATCATCCTCATCATGAAAACACTAAGTCTATTCACTGAATCTTCCCTCTAAATTATACAAATATTTACTCCTTTACTTCAAAAGATTGTTTAATACTTACCTCATATTAATTACCTGTAATCCTCTAATTACCGTCCGTCGGTGGAAAAGCCAAAACGGTGTTAGCCGAAAATCCAACAATACGCCGTTTACAGATTTCGCTAATGGTGGTATTGAAATCCTTAAGCAAATATTGATTCAGATTTAAGCTGCTTTTGTATCGATATAAGCAGACCAAATTGGCTGGCGGGAGATGAAAAGGGCATCGTAGTAACCGGATTATCGTAATAACCGGGTATCGTACTAACCGGAACTAATTATATCATAAAAGACTAGAAATTTGCCGGGAAATGAAAATAGTATCGTAATAAGCAGTACTATCGATATAACCGATATCAATATAACGAGATTTACTGTAAACGATTCTGATTGGCCCATTACAAGTTTTTGCAGTATGGCATACCAAAGTTCACTTGCCCGACGGGAATATCACTGATTGGATTTTCTTGCCTGAATTTTGTTTTAACTTGCCCCGGGCCATCGTTACATCGTTGTTGTCGAGCCACTGAGCTCCTTTCCATCAGGGGAGGAACCATGGCGGTACAAGAAGCCCAAATAAGGTCCAAACTCACCCTGCTTGTTGATTATCTTCTTAATTTGTTCATCAAGGTACTCCCGTCGTTTGATGAGAGCGTCCGACCATCGCTCTCTTACACAGCTTAGATCTTCCTCCTGGAAGCACACATACAAAGGAATCAGCGCCAGTTTGTCCAGAGCCAACAACAGTGAAGTAGCCTGCATGCAGTTAAGTAAGGGTTACCACGGGGGGGGGGGGTGCATCTTATGGAAGGCCATATCTGTTTCTTTAGACAACATCTAGTGATATTTGATTTGCTCTCCAAGTCATGGTCTTTGGTGGAAAGGCCATTCCCAGTCATGTCCACACCTACGGACTAAGTCTAAGTCTAAGTCTCCAATTAACCTGTCAAAGGAAACTGGGAAAACCCATGCAAGCACGAGAACATTCAAAGTCCAATAACGCAATGAGGTCAGAGTTGAGATTCAAACCCAGAACCTCCTAGCTGTGAGGCAGACATGCTAACCATTTTTCACCATGCTGCTCGTTAATATTGCATAAAAATAATTCCAACCTATGCTGCAATCTCACCTGTTTAGTGTTAAGAGAAACAAAAATACCCTCCAAAGCCAACCACATCACACCTTTGGCATCGAGTGCACATCCACCATGCAATGTAGTGCCCGCCATGCAGCATCCGTGTAAGTAGGTATCGCTTAGCAGTGACAAGCAAACAGTAGCGTTAGTGTACATAAGTCTGGAGGCATATGAGTGGCCAGCTCAGCCGCGGTGTGGAGCTGTGTTTTTGCCACAGAGGAATGGCCGTTGTGATATGCAATTACTGAATGGTGCGTGTTTTGTTTAACAAAGCCAAGTCGTTTTTAGTAGGCGGAGGCACAACCCTCTTCTGGCTTTCTCGCAGGCTTCTCAGACAAAGGGGGGCCAAGTCGCCGAACACACAATACATCATGCTGTGGGGTGCATTACAGCAGGATGGCGGTACCTGGTAACTATCCATATCGTCTTCCACCTCTCTCTGGCAGGAGAGAACACAGTCAAATGTGTGTGTGTGTGCATGTGTGTGTGGGGGGGTGCAGATGACAACTCAGAGCAATGTACAAGTAATAATAATAATAATAAAGTAATGGTAATGCTAATGGTTTTATTTCATTTGAACATGCATCAGATTACAATTGAATGCATCACATAATCAGTTCACAGTTCCACATGTCCAAAAGGAGTAGGAGGAAGCAAAGCTTATTAAATGCTACGTGTCCATCTGGTACTTTTACAATCAGTAACTGTTACATTTGTTCACTTCCTGCTTTCTTAATTTAATTTAATTTAATTTAATTTAATTTAATTTAATTTAATTTAATTTAATTTAATTTAATTTAATTTAATTTAATACAGTTTACTTTTACAATCAGTAACTGTATCATTTGTTCACTTCCTGCTTTCCATAATACAGTTTAAGGTTTTTTGTTTGTTTTTTTTAATAATTATTATTATTAGTGATATGAGCATCCAATGACATAATGTGTACTATAGTAAGTGTCAATATAGTGATATACTATATAGCACATCATGACTGGTTCAAGACTCTTCATCCTTGTATTTAGCAAACATCAACTGCTTGTATTGTTTCTTGAATTGGCTCATCGTTGTGCATTTGTTTGATTTCCTTACTCAATCCATTCCATAGTTTGATTCCACATACTGAAATGCTATGGCTTTTTAACGTAGTCCTAGCATAGAAGTGTTTCAAATGTACTTCTTCCTTGAGATCATATTTCTCCTCTCTTGTAGAGAAGTATTGGATGACATTTTTAGCTAATTGGTTATTTTTAGCCTTATGCATTATTTTAGCTGTTTGAAGATGAACTATATCAGCAAGTTGACGTATTTGTGATTTTAGAAATAACGAGTTAGTATGTTCTCTGTAGGCGGCATTATGAATTATCCTTACTGACCTTTTTTGCAGTACATTTAGCGAGTGAATATTGCTTTTATAGTTATTAGGCCATATTTCCACACAATAAGTAAGATAGGGTAGAACCAGAGAGCAATAAAAAGTGTGGAGTGATTTCTGAAATATTTCTGGCCACCTTATGTTGTATATTTGTAATATGAGGTAAAGTATAATAAAGTAGAAAAGCTTATGAAAGTTTGCTTGTTTACCATGGCCTGCCTACGATCCACGATTAATGTGTTTCACAGACCTGGTAGGTGTCAAGGGGTCTCTGCAGTTTGGAGGATCGGACGGTCACACAGCCGATGGACACAGACAGGAACGCTTCCACCAGCAGAGGCAGAGTTCCCGAGTTTTGGACGGGCTTAACGCTGACATGTAGCCTTCTGGAGTGACCCTGTTTGGATCAATCATCAAGTTTACATTACACGAGTTACGATCTTGTTTAAATGGTGGGAACATTTTTCTTGTTTGTCTCCGACCTGCCGCAATTGGAAGACTCCTCCTGTGCTGATGTCTTTTCCAGGATGCAGCTCCACTGCAGAGTACTCTCCCTGCTCATTCAGCTCCTGGATGGAGACCCACAACTCGATCCTGCGAGACACCTCGCTCCATCTTCAGGGAATATGCGCCAAAATTCAAAAAAACTTTTAGATTCTTCCCGCCAATCAGCACAAAGTCTACCTGTACCTGTCTCGGAGTGTCTGGGTCTTGGATTCCAGTGCATCTAACTCCCAGGGAGAGCGTCCACTCTTGGCACAGCAGTGACCCCACACTTCTATTGCCAACGCTCCGTCTGATATGAACTCCAAAAAGTCATCCGTCACATGTACAACGTAGTCCTGTGCAAAACACATTAAACATTAAGACATTAAAACATTTGTCACCAGCAAAATATACACAATATGTAGTACATCAAATAATTGGTGATCTAAAAATGAGATTTCTACTGCTTATCTTCAAGAGGGTCATGGTGGTGCTGGAGCCTATCCCAGTGTACACCCTGGACTGGTGCCCAGCCAATCACAGGGCACATATAGACAAACAACCATTCACACTCACATTCATACCTATGGACAATTTGGAGTCGCTAATTAACCTAGCATGTTTTTGGAATGTGGGAGGAAACCGGAGTACCCGTAGAAAACCCACGCATGCACGCGCAGAACATGCAAACTCCACACAGAGATGTCTGAGAGTGGAATCGAACTCGGGTCTTCTAGCTTCTAACCACTCTTCCGCCATGCAGCCTGTAATATAACCCAAAAACCCAACCCCTTTAAAGTTTTCCCATAATGCCTTGCATCTGAGCAATACATTCATTGGTGCCTGTAAGGGTGCTGCAATGGGGTATCGTACTAACCGGAACTAATTATATCATAAAAGACTAGAAATTTGCCGGGAAATGAAAATAGTATCGTAATAAGCAGTACTATCGATATAACCGATATCAATATAACAAGACTTTACTGTAAACGATTCTGAGTACCTGTAAGGGTGCTGCAATGATGTCAGCCTCCTTCTGGGAATCGAATTCTCCTTCTGGTGGAAACAAACTTGGGTCTCCTAGCTGGTTGGTGTTTACGTTTTACTGGGCATGCCCCATTGACTATTCTGTTGGATTATAGCGCCGCATGTAGACACGCGATTGGAATATTCCTTTCCATAGATACCATTGTTTTCGGAAAGATTGTTCAGAAAGATTCCATTCGGAAAGAGAAAACCCCCTCATGTAAACGTGGCTATTGTGTGGAGTCTTACCAAAATGCAACATCCATGGAAAAAATAAGTATCGGTCAGACTAAGATGCAACTAAAAACCTAACCTTTCTCACCTTGCAGTGGTCAAACTGGACCGTGAAGTGCATGTCTGGACTCAAATGGGACGGCCTGTCCGGGCTCACCATTGGAGGAGCCACTGTGGGCTCGCCATGTTCCCAGAAGGTGTACTGACAAAATACAAAGTTGGACAGGTTGACAGGCAGCCCTGTCGCTTCCCTGATGCGAACCTGCAACACGGACAAGAAATGAAGCCTCAGGGCATACATTTCAAAGTAACAATATTTTGTTCAGATGTGGAGTCTTGAGTACCCTGATTATGAGCCTCTTGGCCATGTGGACGATCTCCCCATTGGTGTCCATGACCTCGTAGCAGCTGCTCTCACTGGAGTTCTCAGAGGAGTCGTCTCCACCGCATAGACTTTCGGGGACAGCGCCGCTGACTCGCATCAGCTCCACGTGCAACCTTCCTGCTAACTGTTCACAAAAGAGAAACAAACATCATATGTAGGGTGTAAAAAACATTCATTCATTTTCTACCGCTTTTTCCTCACGAGGGGGAGAGGCGGGGTACACCCTGGACTGGACACCAGCCAATCACAGGGCACATATAGACAAACAACCATTCACACTCACATTCATACCTATGGACAATTTGGAGTCGCTAATTAACCTAGCATGTTTTTGGAATGTGGGAGGAAACCGGAGAAAAGAAAGAAAACCCACGCATGCACAGGGAGAACATGCAAACTCCACACAGAGATGGCAGAGGGTGGAATTGAACCCTGGTCTCCTAGCTGTGAGGTCTGTGCGCTAACCACTTGTCCGCCGTGCCGCCGTGTAAAAAACATTCATTCATTTTCTACCGCTTTTTCCTCACGAGGGTCGCGGGGGTGCTGGAGCCTATCCCAGCAGTCTTCGGGCTAGAGGCGAGGTACACCCTGGACTGGTGGCCAGCCAATCACAGGGCACATATAGACAAACAACCATTCACACTCACATTCATACCTATGTTAGCACATTTTGTAGCATGTTTTTGGAATGTGGGAGAAAACCCACATAGAGATGGCTGAGGGTGGAATTGAACCCGGGTCTCCTAGCTGTGAGGCTTGTGCGCTAACCACTCAACCACCGTGCAGCCCTGTATGAAACATTATTAAACGTTATTCTCAATTCTTTATCAGCACAAATTAGGTTGTTTACATTACATTCATACCTATGGACAATTTGGAGTCGCTAATTAACCTAGCATGTTTTTGGAATGTGGGAGGAAACCGGAGTACCCGGAGAAAACCCACACAGAGATGGTCGAGGGTGGAATTGAACCCTGGTCTCTTAGCTGTGAGGTCTGCACGCTAACCACTTGACCACCGTGTAAAAAAACATCCAGGGTCAGATACACGTTTAGACATGGAGACGGGTGCGCTTACCTCCCCCTGTTGGCTGATGATGGGAACCGCATATTGCAGTTTGACGTCATGGAAAAGGCACTCCAGAAAAATGTTAGCCACTCCTATAAGGTTGTGGTTCTCTTGTGCGTCGTAAAATGGGTCACAGTGTTTACCGTTAGCCTTGCTGTACTGCAATAACAACACAATAATTCAATCAATAAAGTTAATGGAGAAAAATGCTTTTTTTTTCTTCTATTACTTACAACCTCCTCTGAGCCTTCCTTCCAGTCCCGGTAGTGGTCTCTCATGTCCACTAGCTTATTCTCCAGCTTGTCAATTGTCCACACCTGAGTGCCTCTTCCCTTTCTGCGCACCTGGATGGCTGGCTCACTCACTATGGCTCCACGCTACATGAAATAAAACACTTTTAATTAGAATTGAGCATATGGAGCAGCGGGAATTATGGCATTGCGGCGGTTCAGACGACTGACCTTGCGGTTAGCGCTAAGGTTGGCTGCAGGAATCTGAAGCGTGACCTGATAGTCGGTCCGTTTGCTCATCTCCTCTGCCAAAAAGTTGGCCTCTCGCACCAGCGTGTTGGCTTTCAGGACCTGTTCCCTCAGCCGAGAAAGACTCTGGCGGAAAAGTTCATCCCTGATGAACACATACAGAAAAAAAACAGATCATTATAAATACAGATCATCATCATCAGAACAGTTTCATTCATTCATTCATAGTCTACCGCTTTTCCTCATGAGGGTCGCGGGGGGTGCTGGAGCCTATCCCAGCTGTCTTCAGGCGAGAGGCGGGGTACACCCTGGACTGGTGGCCAGCCAATCACAGGGCACATATAGACAAACAACCATTCACACTCACATTCATACCTATGGACAATTTGGAGTCGCCAATTAACCTAGCATGTTTTTGGAATGTGGGAGGAAACCGGAGTACCCGGAGAAAACCCACACAGAGATGGCCGAGGGTGGAATTGAACCCGGGTCTCTTAGCTGTGAGGTCTGCGTGCTAACCACTTGACCGCCGTGCCGCTGTGTAAAAAAACATCCAGGGTCAAATACACGTTCAGACATGGAGACGGGTTCGCTTACCTCCCCCTGTTGGCTGATGATGGGAACCGCATATTGCAGTTTGACGTCATGACAAACAACCATTCACACTCAATGGACAATTTGGAGTCGCCAATTAACCTAGCATGTTTTTGGAATGTGGGAGGAAACCGGAGTACCCGGAGAAAACCCACGCATGCACGGGGAGAATATGCAAACTCCACACAGAGATGGCCGAGGGTGGAATTGAACCCCAGAACAGTTTCACAATTTAAACTAAAATAGAAGACAAGCAGAACAAGTCAGTCGTGAAATATGCAAAATTGGAATTTGGTCTCTGTGCAAAAGGATCCTTTGAGACAGAATCCAGGATGCAACGCTGGCAAAGTTTCACTTAGTGGTTTGACCCGACCAGAACCTTGAATCTGACCCAGAACTTTGCTTCACTAAAGCTTTTCCAGTGACAACTTTTAGAGGTGGTTATCTTAATTCCAGGAGGACAACTGTAATTTGACATCTCTCCCTACCCTAAACACCGTCCTTGCTGTGTCTTCATCTTTATGATGGGGTGGAATATTTTATTTATGGTAAAACACTGCATGGGAAAAAACCAGCAGAGCAGGACATGGCGGACTGTCTGTCGCACCCTCGCTCAGTAGCGCTTTTTCATATTATTAATAGATGAAAGGTGCAGGTTCCTTCAGACCAGAGGTGGGCAAACTACGACCCGGGGTCCACATCCGGCCCACCAAGTGTTTGAATATGGCCCACATGTTCTTTCCAAAGTAATTCATTTAAACTCAACATACAACCTGGCATCATGGCTTTAGCCAACCTTTTGATTTTGATCAATTTCGTTATTTGATGTGGTCTGTTGTTTACAAATGCTAATAATAATAATAATAATAATAATAATAATAATAATAATAATAATAATAAACCAGTCCAGGGTGTACCCTGCCTCTCGCCCGAAGACAGCTGGGATAGGCTCCAGCACCCCTGTGACCCTCGTGAGGATAAGCGGTAGAAAATGAATGAATGAATATTGGTACATGTTTGTATATTTCTCAGTTATATCGTTTCAATCGACTCTAAATTGTCCATAGGTATGAATGTGAGTGTGAATGGTTGTTTGTCTATATGTGCCCTGTGATTGGCTGGCCACCAGTCCAGGGTGTACCCCGCCTCTCGCCCGAAGACAGCTGGGATAGGCTCCAGCACCCCGCGCGACCCTCATGAGGAAAAAGCGGTAGAAAATGAATGAATGAATGAATATCTTTTCAATGTTAGGTTGCTGTGTGATGAGTTTAGTGTTATTTGTAAGATGACAACGTGAGTCAGTGTTATATATAATGACCTAGATAGGTAGAAAATGAATGAATGAATTAATAATAATAATAATTTTAATTTATAACGCACTTTACATCAAATAAATCTCAAAGTGCACATATAGCAGATTGCACGACACTTTTACGTGTAAAATATGTGTAAAAATATATGTGTACAAATGGACTGTTAAGTGTAAAATACTACATAGTCCGGCCTCCCCCGTCAATTTTGTTAAATCAATGCGGCCCGGGAGTCAAAAAGTATGCCCACCCCTGCTTTAGACTGTATTTTAGCTCATTTAGAACACCTTTATAAAGATCTTTATAAACATCTTTACAAAACTAAAAATAGTCAATAATGGACCATGAAACAGCCATCATTTATTGAGCTCATATACAGTATACGTGTGTAGTTTATGTGTGTGTACGTCTCACCAACCTTTCCTCTGTCCAGAGTCGCAGCTTGCTGTGTGGTGTGTGCGTCTGAAACGTGAGGCGTTCACTGCTGCTGCGGTGGTGCTGTTGTGTTTTCTCTGGAGAAAGCTGTTGTCGTAGCGATTCCAGCTCTCTTTCGTACATCATCCTCTGCTCCTCCAGAGCCGTGCGCTTCTCCTCCAGGTACTGCTTCTCCAAGACCTGGACGGCATTCTGCATGGGGTCTAGATGCAAATGCAGATGTTAGGGGCAGTGCCCCACCATATTCATTTCCGTGTGGATCGCCTCTAAAACAAGACAATATCTCTTGTTGGTTTCAGCATCTTGGTGCATTTGTTCCATAGAACAACGGCATGAATGGAGTGAGACCATTTGCATCGGTGGGTAGAGGCGGGGCCGCTAGCATACACACAGAGTGCAGAAGAGTGTAACATAGTAGAAATTAGATATACGTAAAACATGTTTTTTCATTGTACTTTTCTTAAAAAGTAATGTTAAAATATATGACTGTTGTCGGCCATCTTTGTATTGGGCTTGTGGACACAAATGTGCCCAGCAAGAAATCATTGGCAATAGGATAGGTGTCAGCTAAATTATTACAAATTACCGTTGTTCCCTAGAGTCTTCATTATGACCTCCATTTGGGCAAACTCATAACTGTAGTCCTGCTCAGAAGATGCCTCACTGGCCGTCTCCACATCCACCTCCACAAAGCTCTCCCTGGGAGAAGCCCTCTCCAGCTCCTTCAAACGGTCCCGCCGCTTTCGTTTAGGGAGATTGATCCTGTGACACATGGGAACTTTAGTTTTGTTCATAGCCAGCGATGTGCAAGATGAAGTGTGCCATACCGGAAAAAGTGGTTGTTGCCCCATAAGATACGGTCTCCGTGCCAGAGGTGCACCAAAGAATCGATCATCGTTCCGTTTACACAAGTCCTGCAGAAAACATGTCAGATTGAATTGGAACCCAAACTGATGGAGGATGCAGCGAAGGGGAAACAAGTTTGTGAAATCAAAACAAAAATGGCCGTGTGGAGGTCCAGTCATCTGTGAAGGATGTAGAGCAGGGGTCGGCAACCTTTACTATGAAAAGAGCCATTTTACCCCGTTGCTCACTAAAGAAAAATATCCATCCATCCATCCATGTTTTTCCCCACGTGAGTGTTACAAAAATATTCCAGCATTGCAAACGGAGCCACAACAAAGAGGCAGAAGTGCCACATGCGGCTCTGGAGCCGCAGGTTGCTGACCCCTGATGTAGACAAAAGTAGCAGCAGTCCTACAGCAGCTCACCGGGCATTCCCTATGGGCATCAAGGTGACATCACCGTCCTGGCACAGCTCCAGGACACAGTGCTGAGCCTGGATACCGATCCCAAAGAGCTGGATGTCTTGAGACGTGTCAGCGCCGACATGCGTGAGCTCCTACACACAGGTGGAAGACACATTAAGGAGACAGCAACAGCAGGCCTGCTATTCATCGCCGAGCGTTTGGCCTAATTTCTCCTGACAAAATGAGTCAACAAAACGACCCCTGCAAGATAAAAAAAGAGCACAAGAAAGTGAAAAAAAAAAAAACCATGCAGCACTTTTTCTCTGGGAGTGGGCGTTGTTAAACAAACATCTCCTTTCTCGAAGGATGTCCAACCCAGCGGTGAGCCGGCCCACGCCACATTGCCGTGGTCATTCCACACTAAAATGGCAGGATGGGGCTGTGGAATCCAGACAAAGGCCTGTTGTTCGGCCCGCTGCGCTGGCCGCTTCCTCACACGCCTACAAGGTCTGACTTGCAGGTGAATGCATGACTTATGTTGAATGAAAATCTCACAACATAGCAACTTTTCCTTGCTATTCAAGGAAGGAAACTCCAGATAGAAATCTTAACTTCTAACAAAACCCTATTTCTTACTTTGAAGGATGCAATGCATGATGATGGATGATGAAAACTAGCCCTCACTTCCATGCATTAAACTCCTCCACTCCTCTGATTTCACCAGGCTATTTCAGTATGGACACCTTGCCTGTGATCAATGGAAAGTGAATATACCGAGGTCATGCAATGTTGCTGCAGTCATATTTTTTTCGATGGTGGTATGATTTTCATCTACAGTATTGGTCTATCTTTAAAAGTCACATGTTTTTCCTCTAAACGTACCCAATAAAAAGATGTTGTGATTCATTATGGGTGTTACTTACAGTACGTCTTCTCAAGAGACAAAACCTGGATTTATTTTAGAGTAGTCAGTGTACAGTTTGTTGGGCAGTATAGATTTGCTGTCCTTGACAAACAAAATACATTTCTAAACAAATACAAAAAATTTTATGTAAATGTATTTACATTTTGGAATTACGGGCCATTATTTTATTCCAATAGTAATACACAGTTAGAATTCTCCCAGATGTTGCATGTTTATTCAGTTTTGTATCATTGTATGTCATCACGGCTGCACAGTGGACAAGTGGTTAGTGCGCTGCCTCACAGCTAGGAGACCGGAGTTCGATTCTACCCTCAGCCAACTCTGTGTGGAGTTCTCCCCGTGCATGCGCGGGTACTCCGGTTTCCTCCCACATTCCAAAAACATGCTAGGTTAATTGCCGACTCCAAATTGTCCATAGGTATGAATGTGAGTGTGAATGGTTGTTTGTCTATATGTGCCCTGTGATTGGCTGGCCACCCCGCCTCTCGCCCGAAGACAACTGGGATAGGCTCCAGCACCCCCTGTGACCCTTGTGAGGATAAGTGGTAAAAAATGAATTATGTAAAAAAAAAAAAAAAAGAAAAAAAAAATGTATTTCACCATGAAATGACCCATCCCACTTTGTCCGAAGGTCCTTGAATGCACCATAGTCGTGTTTGTGTGTGCTGTACCAGCTTTCTACCGCACTGCACAGATAGACTACTATACTGAATGGTTAAAGGTAAGGTTAGGGACCGCTGGCTCTCAATAAATTCCAACACAAATGACTAGCCAGTGCTGGGCTGCATGAGTGCTGCAAACACTGGGGAGTTGCTGTTGAGGGGAAAAATGAATTCCAACATGATATTCTGAAGCAGAGGAGTGCTTTTCCAACATGATAAGGAGCCAAAACACACCTCTGTGATGGCAAGTGTCTTGTTAGGCAAGCTGAAGGTGATGGAGTGGACAATTACGTCTCCTCCAGACCTGAACACCATTGAACACCTGTGGGACACCCTCAAACAAATGGGAGGAGAAAGAATGCAAGGTGTCCAACAACCACCAGGTCTACCAGTGATGTCAGCTCTGATATTCAAGAGGATTAAGACAGCGCTAGGTAGACCACCTATACAGATTTCCAAGCTGTCCACTGACTACTCTCCAAGTCCAAGTTTCATGTCCATGGTATTGATACCTTGAGAAAACATAATAAAATTGCCAATACTGAACCTCCATCAAAAGAAGAAGATACCAAAACAATAATACCTTGAGGTAGTAAACCAGTAGCTCATTCAAGGCCGGATCAGCATTCAGATTGACCAGGAAACTCTTGTCTTCACCCACTTTAATGCCAGATGTTTCCAGAGAGATTCCCATGCTTTCCAGCTGCTTCTGGCGCTCCTGTGAACGCAGTTGACATCCACTCAATCTTGTACTTTCATTTTTGACAGAAAAATTCTTATGTGCTCACCGTGGCAATCTCTTCAGTCTTTCGTAGCTTCTCCTCCCAAGTGACGGTCATCTCCATGATGAGTTTCTCAGATTCATGTAGCTTCTCTTTCAGCTCAGGTGCCTTCAGGGACTTCAGGGGAGAGAACAGATCGGGTTCGCGACAGGACCATAGGAAACTGGCAGTGATGGCTTTTGGTTTTGGCTCACCTCTGCCTGCGACAGCTGAACTTTGAGCTTCTCCACCTCCTCTCGGAGCTCCCGGATGATTCGAGCATTGGGGTCTTCGTTCACCACGGCATGGTTGACGATCCTTTTGGCTCGATCAGCGTAGCGCAGAGTGGAGAGAGTCTCTTCGTAGTTATCTGCTGCAGGACTCACCGTGGCTATCATAGCTGTTTTACTGTTTCCACCAAGATTGTCCTAAAGAGAAGAAGTCAAAATGTTGTGTTTTTGTAATGGATGCTGACAGAATCGTTTCCTTTGAAGGTGCATAGAAATCGCAACAATCTGGACAACAAACCTTAAGCAGCCAGGTGAGGACAGAGTCTCTGTAAGGCACAAATTTGGCTTTCCCCTTTCCTGCTGACTGGTCAGCCAGCGCAGAAATCACACAACCTAGCGTAGTCAAAGACCTACAACACACAACAAGTACTTATTTCTCACATACTGTAATTTCTGATGTATAAGCAGATACTTTTTTCATAAATTTTGAACCCTCTGGCTTATACATTTGTGTGGCTAATTTACGGATAAACTCTTTTACTTCAGAACTACTACTAATTGTTTAAGCCAGTGAGCAAACAGTAGCTCTTTCTTTGGCAGGAGCCAATCACAAGCTGCCAGTGCCCTCATGACGAGCTTGTCAACCCACTGCAAATCACAGGTAATTATATATAACACGTTATATATATATATAACACTAAACTCACCACACAGCAACCTAACATTGAAAAGTTAATTCATTCATTCATTTTCTACTGCTTATCCTCATGAGAGTCACAGGCGTGCTGGAGCCTATCCCAGCTGTCTTCGGGCGAAAGGCGGGGTACACCCTGGACTGGTGGCCAGCCAATCACAGGGCACATATAGACAAACAACCATTCACACTCACATTCATACCTATGGACAATTTGGAGTCGCTAATTAGCCTAGCATGTTTTTGGAATGTGGGAGGAAACCGGAGTACCCGGAGAAAACCCACGCATGCACAGGGAGAACATGCAAACTCCACACAGAGATGGCCGAGGGTGGAATTGAACTCGGGTCTTGCGCGCTAACCACTCGCCCGCAATGTAAACAATATTATTTTAAAATAAAAAATAAAAACCCAACCCCTTTAAAGTTTTCCCATAATGCATTGCATCTGAGCAATACATTCATTGGTGCCTGTTAGGGTGCTGCAATGATGTCAGCCTCCTTCTGGGCTCTGGGCTCCCTCTGTTGGGCAGAGGCAGCACTGCGGCACCATTCATTCATTTTCTTGTCCTCAAATGAAATGCAGTGCTCAGATGAAATGCATTGTGGGAAGTTATCATCAAATGGTTCCACTGTATTATGTTATGATAAGAGTTCTTGTATTGTGTGTCTTTCCTCACTTGTTGATGTTGCTGCCTTCTTTGAGTCGCTCCCCCGCGGCTCCTGTCTTGGACACTCGCTCACTTCCTGCCAGGTCGACTAAACTCATCTTACTCACTTTCTCACCGGAATTCTGTACATAAAACCGAAAAAAAAAAAGATTAGATTTATAAGACCATCATAAATAGCACATTGTGTGGTCTTTATATAGTGAAAAAGATGACCCCAGACTGTAGGTCGTAGAGCGTCTGCGTGACAATAATACTGAAGACGGCGTGAGATCGGCTGCTCTCCTCATTCATGTTGGTGGCTGCCACTGTGCGAGATTTATTCCCCTCCGACATGAGCACCTCGATGTCCTAAAGTCGATGAAAAAAAAAAAAAAAGAGATGCATATTTGAAATGTGAATGACTTCCAAAGCAAACCGCATAACAAAACATCTTGAAATGTCAACGTATACGACAGGGATAAGGCGTCAATCAAAACCTGGCATTCTGGAGGCAGATTTTTTTTAGATGTTATTTCTGATCCTACAGACACTTTGCATCATAAAAAGTGGAAATGATGTACAATGAATAGGACTTAGTCATTCCAGTCTAAATAAAGTGTACAAAAGACAATTCAGTGTGTTATGAATTTCTCACACTGGTTGCTGGTTATTGCAGCAATACTGGCAACACTGATGAAATTCATAGGTTTTATAGTACAACACAGCAGATTTTAGTGGATTTAGTGGGAAAAAAAATGTGTGCAAATGGATCCTTTAGAGAACAATAAAAAGTGTTCCAGTGTGCACACACGCGGTACAGATGGGTCACACCAGTTTTTGGGAAATCTACTGTATTAATATCAGGCAAAAAGAGCCCACAGAAACAGGGTGGAGATGTTTTAAACTTAATTAAGGGAAGCCCCACCAATGCTTGGCATACAGTCCGCACAAAACCACGCAAGTACATTCCACATTCTCTTAATACGTGTCATTAGGGGCTTATGAGGATTTGAGCCCACATTGTTAGATTTGATGTAATTCCACAAAAACGTGAATGTATATGTGTAAATTATTTTTTGTATTTGAGAAATCCGAGGGTTTGTGCAGCGTTGTGAAAGACATACCTCAAAGCTGGTCACGGCCAGCTGAGACAAACCATCCACGTATGGACCCAGGACTTTGTGTTCCCGAACCTTCAGAGACTGTCGGCTCCTTGGGACAAAAAAGGGTAAAGAAACCCGTCAGTAAAAGGAATGGAAATGCCTTTCATGCATGTTTAATTTCCTCCTTCTCTGAAGCCATTTTTATTGCACCAATGGGACTTTTGAGAGTAGGAACAATCACTTTCACATTTAACATCTCATTAGACTGAAGGACTTTTTAAATAAACACTTCTTCTTACTGAAGAAAAGACATTATAGCTTCTAAAACGAATGCACAGATCCGGATAAGTCCGGATAATATAGTTCTTCAGGAGACAATGAAAGTATAATAATGTGATGAAAAAAAACAATTCTGTTAGTGTAATAGATATTCATTCATTCATTTTCTACCGAATATCCTTACAAGGGTCGCAGGGGTGCTGGAGCCTATCCCAGCAGCATTGCAAATCGCAGTAGGTCATTATATATAACACTCTGACTCACGTTGTCATCTTACAAATAACACTAAACTCATCACACAGCAACCTAACATTGAAAAGGTATAAAAAAAAGAAAAAAAAGGTATAACCGAGAAATATACAAACATGTACCAATATTCAATCATTAATTTTCTACCGCTTATCCTCATGAAGGTCACAAGGGTGCTGGAGCCTATCCCAGCTAGGTCATTATATATAACACTTTGACTCACGTTGTCATCTTACAAATAACACTAAACTCATCACACAGCAACCTAACATTCAAAAAGTATAAAAAATTTTTAAAAAAAAGGTATAACCGAGAAATATACAAACATGTACCAATATTCAATCATTAATTTTCTACCGCTTATCCTCATGAAGGTCACAAGGGTGCTGGAGCCTATCCCAGCTAGGTCATTATATATAACACTCTGACTCCCGTTGTCATTTTACAAATAACACTAAACTCATCACACAGCAACCTAACATTGAAAAGGTATTAAAAAAAGGTACAACCGAGAAATATACAAACATGTACCAATATTCAATCATTCATTTTCTACTGTTTATCCTCATGAGGGCCACAAGGGTGCTGGAGCCTATCCCAGCTGCCTTCGGGCGAGAGGCGAGGTACACCCTGGACTGGTGGCGAGCCAATCACAGGGCACATATAGACAAACAACCATTCACACTCACATTCATACCTATGGAGTCCAGAGCACAGAAGGAGGCTGACGTCATTGCAGCGCCCTCACAGGCACCAATGAGTGCATTGCTCAGATGCAATGCATTATGGGAAAACATGCAAACTCCACACAGAGATGGCCGAGGGTGGGATTGAACTCGGGTCTCCTAGCTGTGAGGTCTGCGCGCTAACCACTCGACAATCGTGCAGCCGTGTAATAGATATGATAAAAGTAATCATTTCCCCATTGTACATTAATACATTAGTTCTTTAAGAGTGCCCCCCCCCCACACACACATATTTCTTGTTGGCTGCCTGCCACTTGGTTTTTAAAATGAAATCCAATAAGCTCAGGAAGAGTCACTCTATCCAACTTTGTGGATACACACCTACTCAGGTTCACAGTGACCGGTTTTCTGTTTCCATTCTTGTAACCTACCACCTTCCGTAGGTGCACTGACTCTGCAGTCATATCGTTTTCAACAGCTACTGCATTTTTATTTACATTAGACCTCAATGAAATAGGTCTAACTGCTGTAGATTAGGGGTGTTTTCCATAGTCATGCAGACATTGCATTAGTCCGTTGATCTCTCAATTTACCGGTCGATCTAAGTTCCAAAATGAGGTTTCTCCGCAGGGTGGCTGGACTCTCTCTTAATAAGTAATAAATAATAAGAATAATATAATAATATATAGCATGGCGGTCGTGTGGTTAGCGCGCAGACCTCACAGCTAAGAGACCAGGGTTCAATTCCACCCTCGACCAACTCTGTGTGGAGTTTGCATGTTCTTCCCGTGCATACGTGGGTTTTCTCCGGGTACTCCGGTTTCCTCCCACATTCCAAAAACATGCTAGGTTAATTAGCGACTCCAAATTGTCCATAGGTATGAATGTGAGTGTGAATGGTTGTTTGTCTATATGTGCCCTGTGATTGGCTGGCGACCAGTCCAGGGTGTACCCCGCCCCTCGCCCGAAGACAGTTGGGATAGGCTCCAGCACCCTTGTGACCCTCATGAGGATAAGCGGTAGAGGTAGAAAATGAATGAATGAATATTGTTACGTGTTTGTATATTTCTCAGTTATACCTTTTCAATGTTAGGTTGCTGTGTGATGAGTTTAGTGTTATTTGTAAGATGACAACGTGAGTCAGAGTGTTATATATAATGACCTACTGCGATTTGCAATGCTGCTGGGATAGGCTCCAGCACACCCGCGACCCTCGTAAGGATAAGCAATAGAAAATGAATGAATGAATAAAATAATAAGATAAGTAATCCAGGAGAAACCTGCCTCCCGGACACCTCCCTGGGGCCGTGTTCAGGGCAGGTCCAACCGGTAGGAGGCCTCGGACCCAGGAAAGACTATGTCTCTCATAGTCTCTCAAGTCGGGATCCGCCAGTAGCCTGGGAGAAGGAAGTCTGGACTTCCCTGCTTCGGCTTCTACCTCCGGGACCCAACCTCAGATAAGCGGTGGAAGATGGGATGGATGGAGCCATGGTGTGAGACTGAGCCCTCCATTTTGCCTCAAAAATCAACACCACACAATTGACCGAATCCTTAACAAACAATGAATCAAATAATCAGTGATTACTAAATGATTCTTTCCCCCTTTTCGTAACATCCTCAAAGATCCTATCCTCAACATCTATCAGTGAGGGGCAGTGGAAAATACCATGTTGCTCATACACGTTATGGTCTCCTGTTTCAAACAGGACAATGCCACTCAAATTCCGTCATTCAAACTTGGGGAAAGTCCATCTATCCATCCTGAATGGAGATGCAATTGTGAGACAAGTCACAACAACAATGGCAGCAGCCTGAAGACTCCCAGTGTAAATAGTAAAGCAATCAAGTGTGGGAAACGGAAGAGGCTTAGTATGCTTCCTCCTTGGCTCTGTCACCGCCTTGACTGAGGCAGAAAGCGCCACCAACAGCCAAGATGGGAGCAGCCAGCAAGGTCACTGAAGTTGGAATTCGGAAAAATGACACACAGCAGATTGTGCACGCAGCTGTGTGTGTGTGTGTTTGTGTGTGTGTTTGTGTTTGTCTCCCAAGCCCACAGCATTACCTCACCGACTTTATGGAGCAGATTCAGGTCACAAGTGTGTTTACTACAAGAGAAAATCATCAAAGACCACATGTTGGACTCACCCCTTGGGATCCAATAGATCGCGGACCTTCTCGTTGTAGATTTCCATGTAGGACACTTCCACTTTAAAAGTATGGGCCTCGTTTGAGTCTCTGTGGACCCTCTCGAACAGCGAGCAGCACAGTCGAGGGATCAAACCCGGCTGCTCCCCGTTCCCCATCATGGAAAATGACTTGCCAGAACCTCGGAGGGTAGCAGAAGTTGCTAAAATTGTTTTCATCTGATTTGAAGTTTATGAAAACATGTGTTGTACTATAGAAACCATAATGAAGACACCATTGTGTTGGATCTCTATTGGTCAGTTTGATGTATTCATGCATTCTATTAACCTAATTAGTCACCCAATTACCTGTTTGTCCATAGGCAAATATGCAGGCATTATATCCCTGGAATGCATTTTCAAGTATTCCCTCTCCAAGGCACTTGAACACCACCTCTTGACCTTTTAGACAAAGAAGCAGTCGTCATGGAGATGAAGGTAAACACATCAGCTTGGTTTGCATCTTTGAGTCAGTATGTCAAAAATAGAACAGTGAAACGTTAACAACAAATGGCAAACAAGAAATACGTACACACAAATGGAGTAAAAAGTGGCCAATTGCTACTTTGGTCATGTTGAAAATATTTGGCCGTGCAAAGCAGTCTCTTGTGTCGTGCTACTTCTGGATAGAACAGCTGTTTAATAAGCTAAATAAAGACGTGGCTTGGAGGCTGGAGGCGACCGCATCGGTGGTCAGATTGTCTCGTCTTGTCACGTCAATCTAATGCATTTCCATGACAAAACCAGAAATTTGCACAATGTTATGAAAATCTGCCTTGTGCTTGCAGTAATAACAGTAGGAAGTCTTGTGTGTTGCATTCATTAGGTAAATGAACAGGCTAACTAGTAGAATAATAATATTCATTCATTCAGAATAAAACATAGCAGGGGTCCTCAATAGGCGGCCCACTGGCCTCTGTTCCGCAGGGGGCAACAGCGAGGCGTACACGTCACAATGAAAACATACTACAGTAATCCTTTGTTTATTGCAGTTAATTGCTACCAGACACAACATTATAAATATACACTATTAGAGACCTCTAGATGTGAAGTAACACCCCTATAGTCACATTTACACTTGTATTACCCAACAATCATTCATTTTCTACTTTTCCTCACGAGGGTCGCGGGCGTGCTGGAGCCTATCCCAGCTGTCTTCGGGCGAGAGGCGGGTTACACCCTGGACTGGTGGCCAGCCAATCACAGGGCACATATAGACAAACAACCATTCACACTCATTCAAACTAGGAGTGGAATCGAACTCGGGTCTCCAGGCTGTGTGGCCTGCGCAGAGGCGGGGTACATCCTGGACTGGTGGCCAGCCAATCACGTCGAGGCTCATGCAGCCCACTCACGTCAGTTCAATTCCACCCCAAGTTTGAATGTGAGTGTGAATGGTTGTCTGTCTATATGTGCCCTGTGATTGGCTGGCCACCAGTCCAGGGTGTACCCCGCCTCTCGCCCGAAGACAGCTGGGATCGGCTCCAGCACGCCCGCGACCCGCGTGAGGATAAGCGGTAGAAAATTAATAAATGAATGACTCTACTATACTGGGTGTTAGATTGAAAAGGTGACTATAGGGGTGTTAATTCATGTCTGGAGGGCTCTAATTATGTTAAAACCATATTTAGAAGGCCGTAAATTACAAAAACGTTCAATTTAGAAATAAGGAATCGATAAGGAACCAATTGACACGGTAGAATCCAGTTATTACTGCTATGTTTTTATTTTTGTTGTACTTTCACTAAACAGGAAGTCACTCTGTGTATGTTTTAATGCTGTAAACAGTAGCCATGTTGTTGTTTCACACTGCTTAGCAATAATTTGTGATTGTTTGTTATTGTTTTGATATGATACAAAGATAGACATTGTGCTTATATTTCAGTGTAATCACTCGGAATGTTTAGTCATGTGACCCAAAGATCTTCACTGACACAAAGAAAGTGAATTCTTTGGACAGGAAGTGCTTGGAACTTTTGTGGTGAGGAGTGAGTAGTCAGCACGTGTGACTCACCGGCATACTTGGGAATGTTGGAGTCATCCATGGACCAGAAACAGTGGTCAAAGGCGAACACCTGCAGAGAAGACAACGAGGGGATCGTAAACCCACTTTGCACACCTGTCCAAAAGTGTACAGTCCAACAAAACCTGATCCTTTTTTTTTTCCTTACAGAGTACAAATCCAGGCTAACTTGGCTGTGCCATGCATGTAAATCAGCAGGATGGAGCTTGTCTGCGAGAGTAAGATGCAGTCTAGCGTATTGTTCACAGTAATGCTCATTAAGACAGTCTGCACAAATCCACTGTTAGCTGTTTTGTCATAGTGGCTGCAGCTAAATGAATTCATAAATCAGGGTCAGCGCTCCCCCAAGAAATTCCAGCACTCAATGACCCTCGTCTCCAAGGAAACGGGGCCGGAGCCGCTTCCCGGCGGTGCATGCTGGCTCTCAGCCCTCAGTGCCGGGTTTCACAACACAGAATTGAGCAGAAGAGACCCCGTGCTTTATCCCAGAGGCACCTGCACGAGATCTGGATGAATGACACAGTGAGGTGCCCTCTGGGGAATCTGTTACCACATCAAATTATGACACTGTGAATGCTCTAAATCAGGGGTCTCAAACTCAATTTACTGGGTCTGGGTGAGACTGGGCCGCATCAGGTTTTCCCAAAAAAAAAAACACGCATTTATTAAAAACAAAAAAATTTAAAAAACCTCGCTTTGGTTCCAATTTTCTACAAGAAAAGTTCTGATAAAACATTCCACTGTTCTCAAATATCTTAATTTCTATTTTTCTACACAAAATAAGTATATAAATAAACAAATCAAGAATAAAGAAAATCAATCAATCAGTAATAAATAAATATAATAATAATAATAAAACGGCAAATAATAAAAACTTAAGAAACCACATATAGTTGGTGGGTAGACAAATTATTTTTTCAGATTAAAATGAACAAATGACAAAACACGACTATAGTCACATTTATACTCTTTTTATTTACAACATATTGCGCAACTGCAGGGTCTTGAGACACATGCTAACTCGCAAACTAGAGAGCTAGCGACCTAAACGGTAGCCTTCAAGTTATTTCCTTTAAAGTTAAATAGCCAAAAACTTACCACTTCCACACGGATAGGGAGGATAACTATTAACAGTTATTTAACCTTTAACATGAACATTAATCAAACGTAATTGTTTTTTTCTGGGTACATGATACCATACAGCATCCATATTAAACATTAAACTTTCATATCAAGGCGAGGGCCTCAAACTAGTGTCCTGCGGGCCACATTTGGCCCGTGGGCCGCATGTTTGAGACCCCTGCTCTAGATAATACCTTTTTTTTAAATGCAAAAGTGCATTTTATAAGAGGTTGGACTGCATCTCTCCCATAGAAATACATGCTACGCAGCAACCAGGAAGTGCTAGCTTCGCTCCTCTAATCCTCAAAATAATACTTTATTGATTATACGCCACACAGTTTTTGGAACCTGGGTATTCAACACATCAGAGGTGTGGACTTCAGTCACAATTTTGATGACTTTGGACTCGACTTGACAGTATAATCAAAGACTTGCGACTGAATACAATTGCCAGCAATATACCTCATTGAATGCATCTATTAACATCTGATGTTTTATTAAAAAAATATAACAATTCAAAATGCATTCATTGTGTTTGTCAAATTTAATCAATAAAATGACATTTTATGTGGGAGACTTGCAAAACACTCATTTGCTTCCACCTCTGCACCACAGCACTACAACCTAACTCTTAACTATCATAAGAATAGCTATCTATTAGTGTCAATCAATAGCCAAAACAAAATAGCCAATAGCCAAATCCCAAAATGATCCAACACCTCACCAATCACAATAGATTCTACTGGTTACTGTGTTTGCACAGTCAGCACAAGAAGCAGTGTGATCAGTGAACGCTTTGAAAACAAGACCTCCTCTTCTTGTGACTTCAGTCAAGTGAGTCGGTGCCACTGAAAGGAACAAAAAGTGCCATCATTCTCAATTAGAGCTGCTTTACTAAGTAGAGCCGCGCAGTCTCCTCTAGACTGGCCCGCTGCAGCCTGAAAGCAAGTCTGCATTAAAAAAAAAATGTTCTTTACATCTCTTCCAGTCGGAATGTAATCAGATTTAAACCGATTAAGATAAAAGCTCCAAATTAAATGATATTTTGTTTATACTACCGCTCAAAAGTTTGGGATAACTTGCAAATTTATTTGCTTTCCAAAGAAAAACACATTTTTATGCTATACTACTCCCTTCAGAAAGCAGCACAAACTGGGTCTAACAAGGACATAAAAACGATGCACAACTGTGCAAGAAGACAAATATCTGACAGTGTAATAGATTATTAGAAAGCCCATCTAAAAATCTAAACTAAAACTAAAATCTCTTACCGTGCTGTTAACTACTCCCTTCAGAGAGCGGCACAAACTGGGTCTAACAAGGACATAAAAACGATGCACAACTGTGCAAAAAGACACATATCTGAGAGTGTAATAGATTATGAGAAAGCCCATCTAAAAATCTAAACAAAAACTAAAATCTCTTACCGTGCTGTTAACTACTCCCTTCAGAGAGCAGCACAAACTGGGTCTAACAAGGACATGAAAACGATGCGCAACTGTGCAAGAAGACAAATATCTGAGTGTGTAGTTTAAGGCAAAGACACCACTATTATATAAAATTTGTCAGAGATTTTTTTTGTAAAAAAAATCAATAAAAAATATCAAATTACTTATTTTATTTTTAATTATTTTATTTATTAAATAGGCCTAATGACGCCACTGCTGTGACCTGAGAAACTGTGGTATTTCTGTGCGCATTTATATTGAATTACTGAGTTTTTACTGAGACAACAATAGTGAAGATAACCCCTGGAGGAGACGGGCAAGTGGTCTGATGTCATAGTGACTCGGGTCGACTACAGTGAACGAGCACTACATAATAATTGAGCCCATAAAGGACTTTGAAGTTAGCAGACAGCCACATGCTCGTCTAACTGAAGAGTATTAGCGGGTAAATTCAGGCTACAGGCCCAAGAGGCCCCCGGGTCCCCGTCAAGTCCACTCGACACAAATCCGGTCCCCAGTGCGTGAACAGTCTCTGAGCTGGTCACTAGTGTGTCGTGAAGAGGAAGAGGTGGTGGTGGTGGTGGGGTGGGGGTGTTGAGGGGGGTGTGTGATGGCAAAACAATGCAGCTTTGAATGTGCGCGCACACACTAGCCCAGTGTCCACGCTCATCCCTGCTCTCATTGTAGAGACCTTTGTGGGTGTTCGGCACCATCTTAGAGCGCTGACACGTTCACACGGACATCTATCCGGCTCCTGCTGAACCAACCAACCAAACGACTGAAAACGCCTTCAATCACTGCCATTGTGCACAGAGCTGTGCGGGATGCTTCTCACATCCTCAAGGAAACCGTCTCCATTTTTTTTACCCCCCAATTTGAAGGCTCCTTGCAGTCATATGGCTTCTGTTGACCCTCATAGGGGGGTCGTCCACACTGGGGGCTGTGTCGGGTATGCTGAGGGGGTGCCATCCTTGGGTCAATTCGACCCGGCCGGCTCGGGGTCCGCCCGTCTGTCGGAGTCGGGAGGCCCGGGTGCTGGTCCCCCGATGGCACGGCCTGCAGCTCCTCCCAGTGTGGACGGCCCCAAAGGTGGCGTTTCCTTGATCCTCAGTGCCATGCCATGTCTCCCTACTGTGTGTGATTGTGTGTGTGTGTGTGTGTCTAGTATGGAGGGTGGGAAGGAGGGGCTTTCTTTTGTTACTTTGTTTTTTTCTTTTAATTGTAGTACAGTAAACCTCGGATATATCGGACTCGGATATATCGGAAATTCGCTCACAACGGACAGATAAAAAAGAACCAATTTTTCTGTAATGCATTTCCAATAAAAATTCATTGCATATATCGGATTTCCTATTTCGGACAAAATCTCCAGTCCCGTTCCAATTTCCCTCGCATATATCGGATGGCCGCATCGTGGCCTTTGATCCATCTTTGATCCATGTTCACAGCCAAAGCTGAAGACTATAACATCTTTGTATGAATTACAGATATGTACATGAGCATGTACAACGAAATAAAAAAAAAATCTCAATAAAGTTCATTCATTCATTCATTTTCTACCGCTTTTTCCTCACAAGGGTCGCTGGAGCCTATCCCAGCTGTCTTCGGGCGAGAGGCAGGGTACACCCTGGACTGGTCGCCAGCCAATCACAGGGCACATATAGACAAACAACCATTCACACTCACATTCATACCTATGGACAATTTGGAGTCACCAATTAACCTAGCATGTTTTTGGAATGTGGGAGGAAACCGGAGAACCCGGAGAAAACCCACGCATGCACGGGGAGAACATGCAAACTCCACACAGAGAGGGTGGAATTGAACCCCGGTCTCCTAGCTGTGAGGTCTGCGCGCTAACCACTAGACCGCCGTGCCGCCCCTCAATAAAGTTAAATTCTCATTACCTTACGTCTCTTTTCATTGCCCAGTCCAGGTACATTGGAAACATAGTCAAGGAAGTGCCTTTTTATAACGGATAAAATCCGATATATGTGTAAAACGGACATTTTCCGGTATACGCATATAACGGATTTCGCTTATATCGGACAAAACCAGTGGGAACAATTGAATCCGATATATCCGAGGTTTACTGTAATTGTTTTAATTCTGTAAAGCACTTTGTGTTGCATGTCTTTGCAGGAAAAGTGCTATACAAATAAAGTTGATTTGATTTGATTGCTGACGTTCATTGTAACAACACAGACAGGTGAAGTGTGAGGTACATACCTTCGGTTGCTTCCTGCTGAATGACAGAAGAATTCCCATGTGAAGAAAGAGAGAGAGAAAAGAACAGTTAGTACTCAATTTAACTTGCAAAATGTAGTTTTTCAGTCTGCTTCCTAAGCAGCATTTCCCGGTGCTGTGATTGGGTTGATAACTGGAGCAGTGGAGCGCGAGCGAAAGGGAAGAGATTTAGTATTCAATGTCCCACTGACTCTGTTGAGTAAATAGATCTTATGCCTGTGGACTGAACAAAGAGGACAAGTTGGGGTGAGCTTAGCTCGGCGTACCCAGATGCCGGAACTAAGGACAAAAGGTTAGCGCAGTATGTATACGTCCTCGTGTCATATAGGATTATTCTCATGACTTCCCTAAAGGCAATAACGCAGTGGTACCAACTTAATGTTGACAAGCTATCTAGTCGATGTCGACATACGTGGTACAATTTTGTCAACATGAAATCAAAGGGGGTGATTTCTATGAAGAATCAGGCCGTTTATGTTGACATATGTGGCAGGGACAGTCATCCCTCGCTACATCGCTCCCTCAAATTAATAACCAGGTATTTAATAAATGATCGCTGTCCTATCTAGTCTGACTGGTGTGTGACCCATCGTGTCGGATGAGAGGCGAAACGTCTTCTAAAGACAACCTGAACAATGAATATTGGTACATGTTTGTATACTTCTCAGTTATACCTTTTCAATGTTAGGTTGCTGTGTGATGAGTTTTGTGTTATTTGAAGAATCAGGCCGTTTATGTTGACATATGTGGCAGGGACAGTCATCCCTCGCTACATCGCTCCCTCAAATTAATCACCAGGTATTTAATAAATGATCGCTGTTTTGTGGTTTACTATGGCCCATTATTAGTCAAAGAATATTGACTGGGTGACGCAAAATAGTTGATGATACATCATTTGCACTGTAGGAGGTACTTTTACATTTGCTGTACTGATCGTCAGATCCGCCGTATAAGCATCTGCTGGTATAAAGCATCAAGAGGTCATCACCTTCACACAGTAACTAATACTGGGCTTTAATAAGGCTGGAAACACGACACCTGAAGGCCACTCATCTCTGGGATGCAACATTGCACATCTAGAAAGCTCTGTTGCCTGCACACGTTTATACAGTTACTGTTCTGTTTTTCTCGTGAGGATAAGCGGTAGAAAATGAATGAATAAATATTGGTACATGTTTGTGTATTTGTCAGTTATACCTTTTCAATGTTAGGTTGCTGTGTGATGAGTTTTGTGTTATTTGTAAGATGACAACATGAGTGTCAAATTGTGATTTGCATTAAGCACAAGCGGTAGAAAATGAATGGTGTGTGTCCACTTAGTCTTTGGCCATAGACTGGATTGGACAGCTCTAGTCTAGAGGACAGTTGTCCTATCTAGTCTGACTGGTGTGAGACCCATCGTGTCGGATGAGAGGCGAAACGTCTTCTAAAGACAACCTGAACAATGACTATTGGTACATGTTTGTATACTTCTCAGTTATACCTTTTCAATGTTAGGTTTCTGTGTGATGAGTTTTGTGTTATTTGTAAGATGACAACATGAGTGTTATATATAATGACCTACTGTAATTTGCAGTAAGCATAAGCAGTAGAAAATGAATGGTGTGTCCCACCTCGTCTTTGGTAAAAGACTAGATAGGACAGCTCTAGTCTAGCTCTCGCAAGTGGGACAACTCTAGTCTAGAGGACAGCTGTCCTATCTAGTCTGACTGGTGTGTGACCCATCGTAGACAACCTGAACAATGATATTGGTACATGTTTGTATATTTCTCAGTTATACCTTTTCAATGTTAGGTTGCTGTGTGATGAGTTTTGTGTTATTTGTAAGATTACAACGTGAGTGTCATTGTACAATAACACAGCAGTGAAAATTGCCAACTCCACATGGTAGCGCTGTTATTCAATCCTAAAGTGTGACCCCCAGAAGGATTGAAATTTGTTGCACAGGTCTACAAAAAACCCCCACTAACTTTAGGGGGGTTACCGGAATCATCATGAAATTTGGTACACAGTTTCGGGGGACTGACAAGCACATGCCTGTAAAATTTGAGGAAGAAACGTTGAGACTTCGCAACAAATTCCATGTCACTGACCATTTGCCTAATGATACAGTAAAGTCTCGTTATATCGATATCGGTTAAAACGAATTACTACTTATTACGATACTATTTTCATTTCCCGGCAAATTTCTAGTCTTTTATGATATAATTAGCTCCGTTAGTACGATACACGGTTATTATGATAATCCGATTACTAGTGCCCTTTTCATCTCCCGCCAGCCAATTTGGTCTGCTTATATCGATACAAAAGCAGCTTAAATCAATCTTTGCTTAAGGATTTCAATACCAAAAAAGAACACGGCAAACGGCTGCTTCCAGTCAACTTTATTTTTCACACTTCCACCACCAGAGTGCAGCACACACAGCGGAAAACACCCGTCCCTCGCGCCTACCCCTCCGGGTGGCAACACCTTCCCTATCGATAGTTCCGGGGTGAATTATGTCCCGGTAACCGGTAATCACTACAGCGTAAGTTTATTTTTATTTACTGTAGTACAAAATGTATTATAGTACAAAAGCATGCTAGATACACAATCCATGAACTCAAGGAGAAAATTACATGCCATATCAAAGATCCGCCCACTTTTAATGCAGTTCGGCGCAGTTCGGATATATGGATAGTCCGGTTATATCGGTATTTTTTCCGACTCCCGAGAATATCGATATAACGAGACTTTACTGTATATATGTATATATTACATTTATGCTAGTATGTCTTCCAAAGCATTTTGAGCACAGCCGATAGGTTCCAATTTATAGTCATGTGAAAAGATTAGCCCACCCCATGGGGTTACTAAATGTGAACTTGTTCCAAACAAAGCCGTTCAGACAAATAATGACAATCCATTGTATCCCGGTGGGATATTCCATGAAGGAATATGGGGAGGGTCCATCATACAAACACGCAAGACTAATGAGAAACAAATAGAAAGCCAGCACACATGGGAAATATGCTACAGTATAACTAACTCCTGCAAGCATTCCCGCTTGGTTCGCTTGCGTCCATACAGTATACACATCTGGAATGCCGGGAATGCAGCACAAGACAATGGAGGGAATTATACACAAGTGGATATGTTTAGAACTTGATGTCATTATTATTTCCTCACTGAAGACAAAAGGTTCACTCACGTCTTGTACGGAATATGACGTGACTTTGTCTTTCTTGTCTTGATCACTTTAAGAACCCCCTACATATGTTCCAGTATGTTAGGCTCCGGTTCTCCCATTCAAGCTCCCGATGTAATCTTTTAATCTCAGCAGAAATCTGTCTCCTTCTTAGCAATGTCATACCTTCTTCCTGTTGGAAGGATTTCTTTCAATGCATCATGGTTAGATCAACAGTAGATCAACAATACAGAGGCTATTAAGTTAAGAGTATAGCTGTAAATATGAGCATCTGATTTTTTAATATGGCATGAAATCAGTCAGCCTAAATGCTAAGTGAAGTGTATTCACAATATTCCAGTGACAGCAGCGGGCGTCTCGCTCACAAAAGCTTCCACGTTTCTGCCCTGAGGACATTCTGATTAAATTCAGCGTGTACGACATGTTGAGGTTTGAGGGTTTCTGCTGCGGTTCAGCACACACAGACCACAACGGCTGGTTCTGTGCGTTTTGAACGCGAGTCGCGTTTCGTCAACGATGCTCATTCATGCTCCCAGCCTTCAGGATCCTTGCGATAAGACACCCGTAAAATGCGGCAATGCTTCACCCAAACGCTCCATCCACGACCCCCCATACCTTGAGGCCATCTTATCGACTATATCTTATCATCTCATGTAGAAAATACCTCCTTTGATATTGAGATTGAAGTTAAGAGTACACATAATTCATTGGAAAAGCCTTTTTCTGCAGCATCCATTTTTAGATTTGACACCCAAAGGGAAGTTATGAAGAGTGGGTGGGAGAGCAGCAGCAGCGGGAATCCCCCCCCCCCCCCCCCTGTGGTTACAAACCAGGATTAAGGCCACTGGGTCATGATGCCACCGAAAAATGTCCTCTTCTAGCCCAGCAGGCAACAAACACACAAGATTATGATTAGATTATGTCTCACCCAACACTACAATCTGCATACTACAAATAATAATGTACTTTGGAACTGTTACAAATAATCTCAGCAGCTATGTTGCAAATCTAATAGTGCTCATGATTATATATTTCCTTAAACAATCTCTGCTATGATACACATCATCATCAGGGTTACATTACGGAGGGGTTTTTACAGCATTTCAGGCAGGCACCGCACAGTGTTACGTATTTCATTCATGAATAATTGCAAGATCTCTTATATGTATGAGGTATGTTATCGCTGGTACTTGGAAGTTGGTGCTGAGCCAAAATGTACTGTCAATAAAACTGCTCAATAATTAACGGTGCAGAAAAGTAAGTCCAAATCTGACAAATCTTGAAGTAGTAGTACTTAGTAGTAGTAAGTAGCAAGCAAGCGGCCAGCCAAATCCTATTATTTATTATTATTTAATATAATCACTGGCTGCACGGTGGATGAGTGGTTGGTACACAGACCTCACAGCGAGGAGACCAGGGTTCAAGTCCACCCTCGGCCATATCTGTGTGGAGTTTGCATGTTCTCCCCATGCATGCGTGGGTTTTCTCCGGGTACTCCGGTTTCCTCCCACATTCCAAAATCATGCTAGGTTAATTAGCGACACCAAATTGTCCATTTGTCTATATGTGCCCTGTGATTGGCTGGCCACCAGTCCAGGGTGTACTCCGCCTCTCGCCCGAAGACAGCTGGGATAGGCTCCAGCCCCTTTGTGACCCTCATGAGGATAAGCGGTGAATGAATGAATATTGTTACATGTTTGTATATTTCTCAGTTATACCTTTTCAATGTTAGGTTGCTGTGTGATGAGTTTAGTGTTATTTGTAAGATGACAACGTGAGTCAGCGTGTTATATATAATGACCATGATCATTAGACCGTACTCCTATTAGAAGCCTGGTACGGTGTAGTTTGAGTACATAAACGGTCATGAGGAAATATGGTAATGAGTAATTGTTGTTATTTTCTTTTCCAGAGTGTCTACACCCACAAATGCACATGTGGCGGGTCCAAATTTGCAAATGAAATAACGTCAGATTAACAGTTTAGCAGGCTTTGCAAAGAGGTCCTCATGACATAATCCTGCTGCTGAAATGGAGTCAGTAGGAGTCGAGCAAATTCACCCTGATTGCTACATCTACATCTCCAAGCCATTTAACCTTAATTTAACCACACATAAGACTCTTTCCCCCTGCTGGCCTGTCAACGTACTTCAAGACAATTACAATTCCAAAGTCATTCCACAGCCAAAACACGACGACTGTCTTTCTCCCTCGGTGTTGGATTACAGCACAGTTCGCTCCTCTGGACTGCAGGCTAACATTTCAAATATTCCCCTCGTATGTTTAGAACAGATCAGGCCCCGGTCCTCTCCACCCACTCAAAGCAAGAGGGCACCCTGCTGTATAGACACACAGGAAAATGCTGAGTGGGTTTCTTCCTGGAAAACACTCAAAAGAACTCCGAAACTCAACACAACACAGTAGTGAGCAAAAGTATTTGGGCAGCATTATAATGGCCATCAATGAATATCAATGAGTGGCAGGCAGCACAGTGGCCTGATGGTTAGCCAAAATGAGTATAATATTCATTCATTCATTCACTATTTGTTTAAATATTGTGTCGCTTCCGAGCCAGTGAGCAAACCGTAGCTCTTTCTTTGGCAGGAGCCAATCACGAGCTGCCAGTGCCCTCACGATGAGTTTGTCAACCCACTGCAAATCACAGTTGGTAATTATATATAACACATTATATATAACTAAACTCATCACACAGCAACCTAACATTGAAAAGGTATAACTAAGAAATATACAAACATGTACCAATATTAATTCGTTCATTCATTTTCTACCGCTTTTCCTCACGAGGGTCGCAGGGGTTGCTGGAGCCTATCCCAGCTGTCTTCGGGGCGAGAGGCGAGGTACACCCTGGACTGGTGGCCAGCCAATCACAGGGCACATATAGACAAACAACCATTCACACTCACATTCATACCTATGGACAAATTTGGAGTCGCCAATTAACCTAGCATGTTTTTGGAATGTGGGAGGAAACCGGAGTACCCGGAAAAAAACGACACACAGACATGGCCGAGGGTGGAATTGAACCCTGGTCCCCTAGCTGTGAGGTCTGTGCGCTAACCACTCGACCGCCGTGCCGCCTCATCATCATCATATAATATTATATTATGCTATGCTATGCTATGCTATGCTATGCTATGCTATGCTATGCTATGCTATGCTATGCTATGCTATGCTCCACAAACTCCACACAGAGATGGCCGAGGGTGCTGAGTATTATGTGTCCATTTTAATCATTTAGGTAAGAAAATGCAGATTACTGTTGCATAAAATATTTAAAATTACCACAAATGTGCCAAGCAGAGCACAAAAGAAGGCAATGTTTACTTTTGTAACACACAGCCGGAGCGTGTGACGTCACTTCCTGGATGCTTTGCGTGCACACTGACAATTTTTTGGGTAATGTGAATGACTCACAAAATGTTGGGCATCACACACCGCAGTGTGAATGTAGCTGGACTTCTCAAAGATGTCGTCATCATGTACTTCTTCAGACAGCAAAACGGTTGAAGTTGCAGGCATAACATGGAGGACAGGACACATGTTTCCTACTCTTAAAGGCGAGCGTGCATCATTCTCATCGTTCTATTTCGGAACAAACCATTTGTGTGGTTGTGACATATTTCACATTTGGTCGTTGACATAACTCCTCTGAGTCCCTTCAACCACTGTTGCTAGGCAACCGGCTGCAAACACGGAGCCAAGACAAATGACCGGCCTTGTGAGTCAAAGTTCCGATATAAAAGCCAAGCTGAGAATCTCAAAAACAGTCCTGGTGAAAAGTAAAGCGGCGGATGTTGTCTGTTTTGGTAATGGTGATGGTTTTATTTCATTTGAACATGCATCGGATTACAATTGAATGCATCACATAATCAGTTCACAGTTCCACATGTCCAAAAGGAGTAGGAAGAAGCAAAGCTTATTAAATCCTACCCCTCCATCTGGTACTTTTACAATCAGTAACTGTTACACTATATTAAGAAAGCAGGAAGTGAACAAATGTAACAGTGCACGGGGAGAACATGCAAACTCCACACAGAGATGGCCGAGGGTGGAATTGAACCCTGGTCTCCTAGTATATTATATTATGCTATGCTATGCTATGCTATGCTATGCTATGCTATGCTATGCTATGCTACGCTACGCTACGCTACGCTATGCTATGCTATATTATATTATATTAGAATCGTCTATCACCTTGTACTTCGGTACGTGACAAAAAAAAGAAAAAAATACTTACACTATATTAGGAAAGCAGGAAGTGAACAAATGTAAGTATTTTTTATTTTTTTTTGTCACGTACCAAAGTACAAGGTGATAGACGATTCTAATATAATATAGCATAGCATAGCATAGCATAGCATAGCATAGCATAGCATAGCATAGCATAGCATAGCATAGCATAGCATAGCATAATATGATGATGAGGCGGCACGGCGGTCGGGTGGTTAGCGCGCAGACCTCACAGCTAGGAGACCAGAGTTCAATTCCACCCTCGGCCATCTCTGTGTGGAGTTTGCATGTTCTCCCCGTGCATGCGTGGGTTTTCTCCAGGTACTCCGGTTTCCTCCCACATTCCAAAAACATGCTAGGTTAATTAGAGACTCCAAATTGTCCATAGGTATGAATGTGAGTGTGAATGGTTGTTTGCCTATATGTGCCCTGTGATTGGCTGGCCACCAGTACAGGGTGTAACCCGCCTCTCGCACGAAGACAGCTGGGATAGGCTCCAGCACCCCCGCGACCCTCGTGAGGAAAAAGCGGTAGAAAATGAATGAATGAATGATGATGATATGATTCTATATAATATAATAAAATTTCATTCTATATAATGTTATATTTTTTTCTACATTTTTTTTGGGTAATTTTGTAATTTTTTTTATTTATTTTTGTCAGGTTTTGTTTTGTTTTTTTTCCCTTTTTCCTCTCAACAAATGCCAAAAACACAACAAATGATGCATATCACATCCAATGGAGTCATGTCAGGCATTTTGTGTCACAGTGGTGACAATGTAGTCCATTGCAGTCTCGCTTCAAGCATTAAATCAGTTTCACAGACAAGCGTTCTAAGAAAAGTTCATCAATCCGTTGATTTTTAGTTTAACTCTCCATCTCGCCGAGGTAAATTAGGTGACATTTACAACCAGGACCCCCCCCCGCCCCCCCTCTTCTGACCCCATCTACTTGTACGTGTCACATATTTGAATAGCTGCGACATGTCTCTGCACAAAAGCAGCACCTATTAGCATAACATGGCTGAAGACCGATACACTGAGAACACAACAATCGTTATGGAACATCCCAAACACTCTTGAAAACTAAATTGTCAGCTCACACACAAAGAGGAACCACATCTGAGGGTGATGAGACACAGACAAAAATGCAAGGCGCCATCTTTTCCACCGTTCTGGCTCAAAGATGTAAACAATAACCCACGCTCGAAAACTTTCAGGAACAACACACACAAAGCACTTCATGTCAACGCCATGTTTGATTAAGAATATATGTTATTAGTAGATGCTAACCATTCCTTCCTACATGGAAACGTTGATTAGTGGCACAGGCGGTGGAATAATGGAAAGACAAAGAACATTCCTGAGACAGCCTTGTCATTTTGTTAACGCTTAAAGGGATAGTTGGTGTGTAGCAGTGTAGTGCATCAACAGTGACTTACCCACCACTTTGTCCTGTGAGTAGAGTTCTGGTCACATTTTGGTGATGAGTAAAGTAGTCCTTTTTAGTCGGTGGGGGGCCAATGAAGTAAAAAGTTTGGTTTCTCAGAACTCGGCTAACGGAATAATATGGGGGGGGTAAGTTACCGCTGATGCGCTACACTGCTGATGACGACGTCATATTACATCCTGTGAAGTTTTGAATAAATAAATTGACATTTCCGGGATCCTGTAGTCTGCACATAAGCGATATGGTCGGAGTGTAAGTCTAGGTTCGACTACCTGTCTTGTATATCAATCATGTGACAACGTCACAGACAGGAGAGGATGCATGATAGGCCAATGCTAATTTTAGGAATACAAGCCCTTAACTGGGTGGTGTGCGGTACCAGCAAGGCCTTCTCTGCAGGCCTAACCATGACCAGAAGCACTGACCTATATTTCAAACTTGTATATTTATTCAATTTAATTATATTAATTAATACCCAAGACGGGGCGGTTAGCGCGCAGACCTCACAGCTAGGAGACCAGGGTTCGATTCCACCCTCGGCCATCTCTGCGTGGGTTTTCTCCGGGTACTCCGGTTTCCTCCCACATTCCCAAAAACATGCTAGGTTAATTAGCGACTCCAAATTGTCCATAGGTATGAATGTGAGTGTGAATGGTTGTTTGTCTATATGTGCCCTGTGATTGGCTGCCGACCAGCACCCCCGCGACCCTCATGAGGAAAAGCGGTAGAAAATGAATGAATGAATATTAGTACATGTTTGTATATTTCTCAGTTAGACCTTTTCAATGTTAGGTTGCTGTGTGATGAGTTTAGTGTTATTTGTAAGATGACAACGTGAGTCAGAGTGTTATATATAACCATTTTTTAGCATATTTCTTGGCTGCATGTATGTTAGATGCTTCTGTCCAATCAGATTTCAGCTTCTTTGTGTCTACCCACAATGTGAAGTATGTCACAATGGGAATAACATATATCATATTATCAATTACATAGTGTTAATATCCTGTTATAGTACACATTTACCATGATTATTGACTGTTATTGATACTGACCAAAATTCTGGCCGGCCCACTGAAGACCGGGGTACCAAATGCACTCCCCACCCCTGAAAATACAGTAACATATACAACACTCGCTACCAAGCGTCCAAAACAATACAATCATCACAAATCTTGTCTAACCTCTGCGTTCAGCATTCAATGGTTTTGTTGGCAGGCAAGCTGAGACATGACAGATTATAATAGGTGCCCCCTAGTCGAGGGTTTGAGGGGTATTTTCTTGTCATTAAGTCGCCTCAGGAATTTCTCTGTCTGTCCCCCCCCCCCCCCCCACCCCGTCTAAACTATTGTGTCTGAAGCACCCTGCAACAAAACCGCCATTCCCACGTCAAATATGCTGATTACGTGCAGATGAAAGCTGAGATTTGGAACTTAAGGAAACTGAACCTGCCGCCTTAAGGTCCCACACAAGGAAAGGAATGGGGGGGGTGGGGGGCATCAAAGTAAATCCCTCATATTCCACTCACATGTTTTGTTCATGATGTGTGGTCTGTAGAAAAACATGATTCTTATTTATCAGATTTTTTTTTCACATTACGACACAAAAAGTATCCGCACATGTCTTTTCTGTGTCGTGTTCCCACAAGAGAGAACAAGTTCCCATGACTGTCGTGCCCCCCCCCCCCCCCCACCCGCACAGCCATAGTTGCCTCTTAATACCCGCTAAATCCGACACTTTTCCAACAGGTGTCTTCAAAACAAGGCAGTGGACGGAGAAGAAAAAAAAACTACAAACTTTTGTTGTCGCTCCAGCAGCAAAGAGCAAAATTATATGTTTTCATAAAACCACCACAGTCTAAACACAAGAAGCCAAAACAGCAGCAGAAAAGAGCACTGACATGTTAAGTCATTACAATATACGGAGAATAAAACATAGCAGGGGTCCTCAATAGGCGGCCCGCTGGCCTCCGTTCCGCAGGGGGGCAACACCGAGGCATACACGTCACAATGACAACATACTACAGTAATCCTTTGTTTATTGCAGTTAATTGCTACCAGACACAGCATTCTAAATATACACTATTAGAGACCACTAGATGTGAAGTAACAACCCTATAGCCACCTTTACACTTGTATTATTACTCAACAATCATTCATTTTCTACCGCTTATCCTCATGAGGGTCACAGGGGTGCTGGAGCCTATCCCAGCTGCCTTCGGGTGAGAGGCGGGGTACACCCTGGACTGGTGGCCAGCCAATCACAGGGCACATATAGACAAACAACCATTCACACTCACATTAATACCTATGGACAGTAACTACCGTGAGTAGTTACTGAGTAACTAATGAAGAACTAATAACTAAGGCACATACATTTAGAGTAGTTACTGAGGAACTAATGAACAAATGAGGAACTAACGAGTAGAGTAGTTATTGGGGAACTGATGCACATAAACCGTGAGTAGTTACAGAGTAACTAATGAAGAACTAATAACTAAGGCACATACATTTAGAGTAGTTACTGAGGAACTAATGAACAAATGAGGAACTAACGAGTAGAGTAGTTATTGGGGAACTGATGCACATAAACCGTGAGTAGTTACAGAGTAACTAATGAAGAACTAATAACTAAGGCACATACATTTAGAGTAGTTACTGAGGAACTAATGAACAAATGAGGAACTAACGAGTAGAGTAGTTATTGGGGAACTGATGCACATAAACCGTGAGTAGTTACAGAGTAACTAATGAAGAACTAATAACTAAGGCACATACATTTAGAGTAGTTACTGAGGAACTAATGAACATATGAGGAACTAACGAGTAGAGTAGTTATTGGGGAACTGATGCACATAAACCGTGAGTAGTTAATGAGGAACTAATGACTAAGACATACATTTAGAGTAGTTACTGAGGAACTAATGAACATATGAGAAACTAACGAGTAGAGTACTTATTGGGGAACTGATGCACATAAACCGTGAGTAGTTAATGAGCAACTAATGAGGAACTAATGACTAAGACACACATTTAGAGTAGTTACTGAGGAACTAATGAACATATGAGGAACTAACGAGTAGAGTACTTATTGGGGAACTGATGCACATAAACCGTGAGTAGTTAATGAGCAACTAATGAGGAACTAATGACTAAGACACACATTTAGAGTAGTTACTGAGGAACTAATGAACATATGAGGAACTAACGAGTAGAGTACTTATTGGGGAACTGATGCACATAAATCGTGAGTAGTTAATGAGCAACTAATGAGGAACTAATGACTAAGACACACATTTAGAGTAGTTACTGGGGAACTGATGAACATATGAGGAACTAACGAGTAGAGTACTTATTGGGGAACTGATGTACATATACCGTGAGTAGTTACTGAGCAACGAATGAAGAAACTAATAGCTAAGACACATACATTTAGAGTAGTTACTGAGGAACTAATGAACATATGAGGAACTAACGAGTAGAGTATTTATTGGGGAACTGACGCACATAAACCGTGAGTAGTTAATGAGTAACTAATGAGGAACTAATGACTAAGACATACATTTAGAGTAGTTACAGAGGAACTAATGAACAAATGAACTAACGAGTAGAGTAGTTATTGGGGAACTGATGCACATAAACCGTGAGTAATTAATGAGCAACTAATGAGGAACTAATGACTAAGACATACGTTTAGAGTAGTTACTGAGGAACTATTGAACAAATAGCGTGAAGCCATGAAATCGGAACCGTAAAGTTGTTAGCTCCAGTTGTTTTTTTAAATATGAGGATGCTAGGCTCACCATTTCTCCATTTTGGAGTTTGGGTGTCCAATATGTCACCCAGCACCCTTAGCTTAAATTAGCAACACCGGAACCTTGAGACATTTATCAGCTAGGTTCAAACATTATTATGCTGTGTGTTGGAAAAACATAACATCACGGGAGTCCAAAATGTGATCCGGGTGCCATTTTCAGTACTAATTTGACATATTGTATACATAATGAATGATTTATTGATATATTACACCGACTTGCTTTGTCACTTTAAACACAAGCTAAAGTTCAGTTAGCTTAGCTTATGTTGAACTACAACGGATTAGTTGCTAGCGTAGAAACGACGATAAAAGCAGAGTTTGATGCCTATCATGTTGTACACGGACGTGGTAGTTATTTCTGCACTTGCACCGGGGTCAGACCTTTACATAACAGCCCCCAGGAACCCCCTGGGGGCTCCAAATACTCGGGGGGTTTGCAATAGCGGACACCATGTGTATGATGTAGCATCATAAATAGTGTAACAATGTATCTTATGCATAGAAAATATAATATATATTTTTTTTACCTGTTGTCTCCTTTTGAATTGGAAGGCGGTGGGTGTAGAACTGTCTGGTTGTCCTCCATGTCCACCACGCATTTTGTATTCAGCTCAATTTCTGCAGAAAAGAATTGCAGTCAAAAACAAAAAAAAAAAGGCGAGATGCGACTTTAATTATGCAAAAAAAAAAAAAATCAATTCCTAAAAGCGAGACTCGACTTAAAGAGGAAAAGTTTCTAAGTTAAAACATTTCGAACACTCACCTCTACGGTTCATAGGCCGAACTCTCACTGCCACTTTCACCTTTGTATCCGACATTTTTGTCCACTTTTACACTCGCAGACTGTCTGAGCTCAGTGGGAAAAAAGTCATCGGACAACAAGACGAAGCACACACACACACACACACACACAGACAGACACCCAAAAAAGGCGACAGCCCCCTGGCTAAAACCGCCAAAAAAGCGTCCGAACCTTAACAATAAAGTACATAAAAGCACTCATTGTTGTCCTTTAAGTCCATCGAGGGTGGTTTGGTGTGTAAATCCGGAGATCGGCTCCTACTTCCAGACAGCATCCCCACCGCCATCTTCCACCGGGAGCTCGACTGCTCTCCTCTGGCAGGCTGGAGAGGCTGCACCAAAGAGGGGGCACAGGATTTAGCAACACGCCGCTCATTGGGTGGGAAGCAGCGGACCAGACATGTGATGGAACACGTTGATTTTACGTGCAGCCTTTTCACGCGATAAAGAACAACAACAACAACAAAAAAAACACTACACGAACAGAACGTTACTTTTAGTATACCATCCAAAATAATGGCGGTCTAAAAGTGGTAGGCAAGCTGCGGCCCGCGGGCCACATCATGCACGCAAAGCGTCTTAATCTGGCCATTTCCAAAGTCCTTTTAAAAAAAAAAGCTGTATCCTGCAGCATGACTTGGGTCGTACAGGAAATAGTCAAGAGGCAATCTGTACAAAAAGATGACCCAAATAACACAACACATCAACAAACATGACATACAATGTAACCCAGGTGGGTGTCAAACTCATGCCATGGAGGGCGGTGACACCAACACAGGTGGTTTTATTGATCAACACTACCTTCAATTTGAAGGAAGGAGCTAATCAATCTAATCACCTGCTGGAGAAAAACTGCAGGGCTTCAGTCCTCCATTGACACGTATAGTTACTGAAGAACTAATGAAGAACTAATGAAGAACTAATGACTAAGGCACTAGTTACTGAGGAAGTCATGAAAAACTAATGAGGAATTAATAAGTAGAGTAGTTATTGAAGAACTAATGAGCAGGGTAGTTACTGGGGAACTAAGGAACATAGGTTTAGAGTAGTTACTGAGGAACTAATGAAGAACTATTGAGTAGCTACTGAGGAACTAGGGCATATTAATTTAGAGTAGTTACTGAGGATCTAACAAAGGACTAATGAGTACTTACCATGGAAATAAGGCACACACATTTAGAGTAGTTACTGAGGAACTAATGGGTAGAGTAGTTACTGAGTAACTAATGAACTAATGGCTAGGACATACATTTTGAGTAGTTACTGGGGAACTAATGATGAACTAATGAGTAGAGTAGTTGCTGGGGAAGTAAGGCACATCATTTTAGAGTAGTTTCTGAGGAACGAATGAAAAGCTAATGAGGGACTAATAGCTAAGGCGCATACATTTAGAGTAGTTACTGAGGAACAAATGAGGAACTAATGAGTAGAGTAGTCACTGAGGAACTAATGCTGGGGAAGTGAGGCACATACATTAAGAGTAGTTACTGAGGAACTAATGAACAAATGAGGAACTAATGAGTAGAGTAGTTACTGAGGAACTAATGAGTAGAGTAGTTACTGAGGAACTAATGCTGGGGAAGTAAGGCGCATACATTAAGAGTAGTTACTGAGGAACTAAAGCTGGGGAAGTGAGGCACATACATTAAGAGTAGTTACCGAGTAACTAATGAACAAATGAGGAACTAATGAGTAGAGTAGTTACTGAGGAACTAATGCTGGGGAAGTAAGGCGCATACATTAAGAGTAGTTACTGAGGAACTAATGCTGGGGAAGTGAGGCACATACATTAAGAGTAGTTACTGAGGAACCAATAAACAAATGAGGAACTAATGAGTAGAGTAGTTACTGAGGAACTAATGCTGGGGAAGTAAGGCACATACATTAAGAGTAGTTACTGAGGAACTAATGCTGGGGAAGTAAGGCACATACATTAAGAGTAGTTCCTGAGGAACTAATGCTGGGGAAGTAAGGCACATACATTAAGAGTAGTTACTGAGGAACTAATGCTGGGGAAGTAAGGCACATACATTAAGAGTAGTTCCTGAGGAACTAATGAACGAATGAGGAGCTAATGAGTAGAGTAGTTGCTGGGCAAGTAAGGCACCTACATTTAGAGTAGTTACTGATGAACTAATGAGTAGAGTAGTTACAGAGGAACTAATGAGTAGTTGTTAGGGTTAGGTATCAAATCTAAATGTTGTCCCTGCGGTAAAGTTATCTGTGTTTCGTGTTAATGTGACTAACAAGGATTACGCTGTTTATAATATCAACTGTGGCTAGCTTATTTTTACACCTACTGTGTGATACAGAGTGCATGACCTAGTTCTCTCTCACATCACCTCATTAAAGGCCGAATACACAAATATATTGTTTTAAATATATAAGATTTAATCTGTTTTAGGTAACATGTAAGAGATTTAATAAGACAGTATTTACTTGTGGGGAATATTTAGAGGTTTTTTTTGACGTTTTTCAATGATATCACGATACAGTTTATAGATGAATTCATAGTTGCTGTGTTGGGATGTTACACTTTACACTGTCAATCTAACCAAACAGGCGGTCAAGAGTAAACTTTGACTGTATGGTCTCCACCGTCCACAACAATGAGAGTGTTGTTAAGTGGAACCAGTCCAACAGGTCTAATTAGATGGTCTGACACCAGAGGAGTGAGGACCGGACCGCTTTGCATATTCCCGAAACTCCAAATCATCCCCTGTTGGGAGTCGAACACAAGCAGATGTCCATTTGTGTCGAACGTCACACCTGACATCCTGACAGAGGACATTAACTTGAGACCGAAACTATCCACACGGTAGAGAACATGGAAGTCCTCGGTAAAGACTGTGAGATGCTGCGTGTCCTGTGTCACATGCTCCATGACTGCCGTGTTGCCGGTACGCCCACTGCATGCCACCGACTTAGGATGCTGCAGGTTTGAAACCACCACTCCCTCCTCCTGGGTGACGCCATGTTTGTAGTCCACTTTAAAGCGGGACAGTGTTCCCGCCTGGACATCAGTCACCAGGATGTGTCCACTGCTGTTTGTGTCCACGCCCCACGGCAGAGAGAAGCGGGCCTTGATAGTCAGCACGTGGCGTCCCCTGGAGGTGAACACCTTGACCGCTTTATCTCCTGCGTCCGTCACAACGACATGACCACAGCGGGTCACCGCCACATCCACGGCAAAGCAAACACCCTCGCCGGCGTGTCCCCTCGGTCCGAAAGTGTGCTGCTTCCGTCCCTGCGGACTCAACGCCACCACCCTTTCCTCACCATCATGCACCACAAACATCGTCCCCGAGGACCTCATCACTGCCAATCCAGAAGGGTTGATAAGAGCCCCCCAACCACCAAAGGTCATGCAGAGGTGCAAGGCTTTGCTCCCCACACCCGCAGCCGCCTCTTCTTCTCCTTTCTCCGAGCAAGGAGCGTCGGGAATGACGAACAGCATCTCCTGCAGGTCGCACAGGGCCTGGCAGTGGGAGGTGGCATCAATGCTGCACAGCTGTCGACAGAAAGGGCACTCGAGCTTCCTCAGGAGAGGGTGGGACAGGGCCCTGATGCATTCCAGACACAGGACGTGACCGCACGAGAGGTTCTGAGGTCTGCGTTCGACTTGCTGGGTGTTGAACTTCTCAAAGCAGACTTTACACTCCAGCAAGTTGACTCGGATCTCTTTCAATATGTCCTCGGGACTCAAGAGGCCACCACCACGGTTGGGGCAGCTCCTGGCCATGGTTGCATGCGCAATCCGGATCTTCTGAACCGACCGCTCCGCTGCTGACAGGTTGATGCAGGAAAAAAAAACCCAGAAAGGCGGTTTTGGTGCTTCTGATCAGGGGAGAGAGGAGGCAAAATAAGCAGACATGCTAGTGAGGCACTGCAAGTAGGCCCAAGTCACGTGATGTTTTGCAGTGGATATTAAAATTCTATGCTGCCCTCTTCTGGAGAGAAAGTACATCACATGCAGTACTTCTCTAAATTATTCATTCATTCATTCATTTTCTACCGCTTTTCCTCACGAGGGTTGCGGCGGTGCTGGAGCCTATCCCAGCTGTCTTCGGGCACGAGGCCGGTTACACCCTGGACTGGTGGCCAGCCAATCACAGGGCACATATAGACAAACAACCATTCACACTCACATTCATACCTATGGACAATTTGGAGTCGCTAATTAACCTAGCATGTTTTTGGAATGTGGGAGGAAACCGGAATACCCGGAGAAAACCCACGCATGCATGGGGAGAACATGCAAACTCCACACAGAGATGGCCGAGGGTGGGATTGAACTCGGGTCTCCTAGCTGTGAGGTCTGCGTGCTAACCACTCGACAACCGTGCAGCCGTGTAATAGATATGATAAAAAAAAAGAGCGGGGGTGCTGGAGCCTATCCCATCTGAGGCGGGGTACACCCTGGACTGGTGGCCAGCCAATCACAGGGCACATATAGACAAACAACCATTCACACTCACATTCATACCTATGGACAATTTGGAGTCGCTAATTAACCCAGCATGTTTTTGGAATGTGGGAGGAAACCGGAATACCCGGAGAAAACCCACGCATGCACGGGGAGAACATGCAAACGCCACACAGGAATTGAACCCTGGTCTCCTAGCTGTGAGGTCTGCACGCTAACCACTCGACCGCCGTGCTGCCCCCCAATGCTATATTATTAATCAGCAATTTTAAACAGGTGGACTGGAAGCTCATAAACAGGCTTTCCTTATTGTTGGAATATCACTATGTTCCGTCCTTAGAGGTTTGATGACCTCCCTCCCAGGAGGTACAGAATTCCAACATCTCCTTGTGAGTCCACTTCACATTCACACAAGACTTTGCCCTTTCCCGCAATGTCACATTTCCTTCGAGGTAGAGCTTGGCACGAGGAAGCTATTTTCGTTTCATGATGTGCAGTGAAATTGGATCCCACTCCGGTCAGAACTCCCAAGTCCACCAATCCCGTGTCGTCTTTGCTTGAGGAGTCAGTCAATCAAGGTCATTCACGGTTCCCGATATCCAAGAAGACAAAAAAAAAAAAATCCTGTACAGATATGACATTTATTTATTGAGTTATGTAAGACAAATAATGCATCGCTGAGGTTGAAAGAACATGTAAAAGCTTTTAATGTGGTTCCAATAGTTCACAGTGATATAGAAGATATAGAACAGCACAAGTCATTTCCAATGATGAGAACATTTTGGCAAATTATTTCTAGGAAACAAATAGAAGCCGAGACATCTGTACCGTTTAATCGGAACCTCACCGGCTCAGGTGCTGGTGAAACTAATGTTTGATTTGTCAAGAATTGGAAATTAGGGAGGTGAAATCGTCACTCGAATGTCACGTCGTTCAACAAAACAAAGTACAGGCCTCAAAAGGAGAAAATGGAGTCGGTAGCAAAAGTGTACGAAACTGAAAGATTGAACGACATGCAAAGATTTGGAATCAGTGTATCATGCAGACAGCACAGTGGAAGTCCATGGAGGGGGAGGAATTTTCGTGCTAAACGCCCCCCCCCCCCCGTAAATAAGATCTCTATGACACGTTCTCCAAACCCGCCGAATAAAAATCTATCAACGCATAATTAACTTAATAATGTTTTATCTGTGGCTGCACGGTGACAAGAGTGGTTAGCGCGCAGACCAGGGTTCAATTCCACCCATGGCTATCTTTACGTGGGTTTTCTCCGGATACTCCGGTTTCCTCCCACATTCCAATTGCCGACTCCAAATTGTCCATAGTCATGAATGTGAGTGTGAATGGTTGTTTGTCTATATGTGCCCTGTGATTGGCTGGCCACCAGTCCAGGGTGTACCCCGCCTCTCGCCCGAGGACAGCTGGGATAGACTCCAGCACCCCCCTTGCGACCCTTGTGAGGAAAAGCGGTAGAATATGAATGAAAGAATGAAGTTTGTATAAAAAATATAAATTATAGAGTGAAATAAGGGCTGCAAGGCGGTTGAGTGGTAAGCGCACAGGCCTCACAGCTAGGAGACCTGAGTTCAATCCCACCCTCGGCCAACTCTGTGTGGAGTTTGCATGTTTTCCGGGTACTCCGGTTTCCTCCCACATTCCAAAAACACGCTAGGTTTAATTAGCGACTCCAAATTGTCCATAGTCATGAATGTGAGTGTGAATGGTTGTTTGTCTATATGTGCCCTGTGATTGGCTGGCCACCAGTCCAGGGTGTACCCCGCCTCTCGCATGAAGACAGCTGGGATAGACTCCAGCACCCCCCTGCGACCCTTGTGAGGAAAAGCGGTAGAAAATGAATGAATGAATAAATGAATATTGGTACATGTTTGTATATTTCTCAGTTAGACCTTTTCAATATTAGGTTGCTGTGTGATGAGTTTAGTGTTATTTGTAAGATGACAACGTGAATGTTTTATCCACGTGTAATAATTTGGAGCCATCGCAGGTGGTGTGTGTTAGAAGCAAATCAGAAGGCGTTCAAGGCACTTCTCACGCGACTCATATTGGATTTCGGTTCAATAATGTAATGTCCATTTCACCTATAAGTATTTCATAAATATACAATAAAAGATATCTGCAGGTTTGGAGAACGTGACGTGTTCGCTGTCTCAACAGTGAGTACACCCCTCCCATTTCAGCAACTATTTTCATTATAGTATATCTTCTCAAGGGGCAATACTAAGGAAAACTGCATATACTTTAGAGTGGTCAGTGTACAGCTTGCATAGCAGTACCAGTCTTGCCAAGCATTCCACTTATTTTCAGGGGGGGAGGAGCGTTCACCTGTGTGTGAGTTGACTCATTTTCAGGTTATAGTTCATACAAGCTGTACACTGTCTACTCTAAAGTATAGCTTTGGTTTCTATGTTATTGTTCCTTATGCTGCATATCAAGTTCTGAATGATCCAAGTGATATTGCACACGGGCTGTTTACTGCATGAGATGAAATGAGAAGACATATTTCAGGGGTGGGCAAACTCGTGGGGAGGGGGTGCAAAAATATCTTCAACACACACACTATTTTACATTTAACTCTAACATTCTGCATTGAATTAGCTGTCTTATTTTAACTGTAAAAGTTAGGAGCACTTTAAACATCAGACCACATCAAATTACGAAATTAAATTTTACTTTTTTTTTGTTGTTTTTTTTTTAAATCTGACTTGCAAGTCATGTTGCCAGCTTCAATGTTAAAAGCTGAAATACTTAGAAAGCAACCGGCGGGCCGGATTCAAACATTTGGTCGGCCGCATGTGGCCCCCGGGCCGCAGTTTGCTCACCCCTGACATATTTATATAAGTAAAGCACTCAAGGGCAAAACACACAAACAACGACAAGTAAGTCTTAATACACACACACAGGAGTAAATATGAAATATGAAGACAGGCACAAAAGGTGAGTTAAAGTTGACGAGGACGGTGAAAGACACAAAGAAAAATGCCCCCCCCCTCCCTCTCCACCCCCCAAATGGTGTGTTCCGAGTGTGTGCCACGACCGCGCACATGTAACAAATATTGATGACCAAGCTGCATCTAGAAGATGATCGATTTGAGTATCTGCCCTTCGTTACCAACAACATGGTAAACATAAACAAAACAAAATTAAAAAAAAAAAAATAGCAGCCATGAACAGACGGGGAGTATAATCACTCACGATGCTTCACAATGGTACTCGAACGTTCCGAATGTACACTTCTTCCGAGCTTTGCAAAGTGCTTTTAGCTGTGTGTGCTTTGCTTTGTTCCAGGTCAAAAAAAAAGAAAAAAAAAGGGTGTGGAAGCCCCGCCCACATTCAAGTTATTGTCACCAAACAGTGCAGAACTTACACAACATATGCAACTATTGTAAACTGACAACAGATCATTATTATTATTATTATTATTATTATTCTTAATAAAAGACACGAGGCTCAAAAGGAATATGATCAATTCTATATAGAAATGTCTGGAGCCACCATTAATGGATGATATACTGCTTCTGTAAATGATTGACTACATGGAGCATGCAATTCAATCTACGGTTGGCAGTTACTTTCTTTTACACACACACACACACACACACACACACACACACACACTGTGTATTTACACATGCGCACACACCTGTCAACAGTGGAAAAGGAGCTTTTTATGAGTGCAGCACCTTGGTTGCACTAACAAGAAACACTGCATGGACCCGTTAGTCGCTTCTGTAATATCATATATCTTAATGACCCCCCTGGCCCCAAACCTTTTTGAGGTGTGTTTACTGGCTCTCCACGCCGTTAGTGGACTTCAGTTTCCCCAGTCTCTTTCCTCTCGGTCTCACTTTTGGGCTGTCGTCGTCGTCTTTCATGTCTCCTGCAAGACACGGAGCCCGCTCGGCATCGGTGAAAAGAGTCATGGAGGATAAACGTGTCACTGTACCTTTAAATCCTTCTGATGGGCTGAGGTCGGCGAAGTCTGTGTAATTGCTGTCCTCGCATTCTGAGAGGCTCTGCCGGGGAAGAGAGAGACACATCCTGTCAAATGCACCAGGAAATCCACCCTGCCATTATAACTGATATCAGTAAAGTTAATATTGGCCATCTTTAACATTTAGTGCTCAGCGGCGGTCTCTAACCACCCTCGGTCACTGCCATCTTGGCTATGTACAAAAAGGTGAGGGGCTAACTCCGGTGGTTGCAATTCACCATTAAAAAGGAGAAAAGGACGATCGTTAATACCGATGGTACGAGGTATTGCCTTTGAAACCTAGACAAAAAATGAGCAATAATTGATGCTACTAGCGATGGTCATTTTTTGCCTGAAAACCATTGTGAGCACAAGGAATGCTCCCCGATAGCGCCCCCCCCCATTCATCGTTCTTCTCTGTTATTGTAGTGAAAATGACTGTGGCATCAGATCGAAATATTATCATTATCATCAGTATCCTGCTTCAAAAGTGAACCAGCTTCGTAATACGGACTTAGTCCTCAAATACATCATAATAAATAATAATAATACATTTTATTTGTATAGCGCTTTTCACAATACTCAGACGCTTTACAGCAGGGGTCTCAAACACGCGGCCCCCGCCTTGATATGAAAGTTTAATGTTAGTGCGGCCCGCGCAAGTTTGATATGGATGCTGTATGGTATCATGTACCCAGAAAAAAATGATTACGTTTGATTAATGTTCATGTTAAAGGTTAAATAACTGTTAATAGTTATCCTCCCTATCTGTGTGGAAGTGGTAAGTTTTTGGCTATTTAAGTTTAAAGGAAATAACTTGAAGGCTACCGTTTAGGTCGCTAGCTCTCTAGTTTGCGAGTTAGCATGTGTCACAAGACCCTGCAGTTGCGAAATATGTTGTAAATAAAAAAACTATAAATGTGACTATAGTCGTGTTTTGTCATGTCTACAGGGCTCTAATAATGCTTTGTTCATTTTAATCTGAAAAAAATAATTTGTCTACCCACCAACTATATGTGGTTTCTTAAGTTTTTATTATTATTATTATTATAATATTTATTTATTTATTACCGATTGATTGATTTTCTTTATTCTTGATTTGTTTATTTATTTTTCATCTTATTTTGTGTAGAAAAATAAAAAGTAAGATATGTGAGAACAGTGGAATGTTTTATCAGAGCTTTTATTGTAGAAACTTGGAACCAAAGTGAAGTTTTTTTTATTTTTTTGTTTTTAATAAATGCGTTTTATGGGTTTTTTTTTTTTGAGAAAACCTGATGCGGACCAGTCTCACCCAGACCAGAGCTCCAGTGGCCCCCAAGTAAATTGAGTTTGAGACCCCTGCTTTACAGTGAAGAAAAATAAAGTTGAGTAGTAAACATTAAAATTCATACATTCATCCAGAGCTAAAAACAAGGCTAAAAGCGGGGCACAGGAATCGGGTATAAAAAGTTAGACATTAAAAACGGATACAGGATGAGGAGAAATCCTGCTTTGTAGTACAATCCCCAGAATGTGTTTATTATTATTTCTTATGTGACATAACGCTATGAACGTACCTTTTCTCTTGGCCCGTAGGTCTCTGCACACCACACCATTCCATACAGACACAGGAATGTAATGAAGGCCTAAAACAATTGAATGTGTATCATGAAAGATGCAATAATCAAAAGGAAAACCCCAAAGAAGGCTAACACTTGTTAGCACATAATAGTAATCAAGCCATGTTCATATATACTGTACTGTATATGCCCCCCTTTGCAGGAAAAACCAGTGACAAAACACAAATAAAATCGTTCTTGTGATGCTGGTCTTACCAAACACAGTAGCCACAGGATCACATACAGGACCTGGGTTTTGGAGAACAAATCCTGTCCAAATTTAATACACGCCAAGGCCTCCAGGAAGGCGATGGCTCTGCATTGATTAACGGCAAGGCAAGAGAAACAAAAACAAGTTCAAAGCCTCCAACCGTCTGCTATAAACTTGAAATAAAACATCATGAAGTTTGATGCATGATAACAAATCCAAGTACGGCTAAACTGTCGTCCAGCTATGTTTATATAACTTTCTAGACTAATTCATCATGGTAAACATCAGCACATTTTTTCTATATTATATATTATTTTGTGTATTTGTATACGTATATGAAGTAGGGGTGGCCGACTTACCCAAACACCCAACACTGCGTCCCAACTCTTTTACACTGTGTGTCTGTGAGGTAGGCGTAATACTGCCTGGAGCAAAAGCAAGCATCATGTTAGTGAGGCCAAAGGACCGGACGCATAATAATCATACCTGTCAACCCTACCGTTGTACCTGGGAAACATCTTCTTTCCCGTCGCCGCCATGTTTAAATAGCTTCCCATGAATATCCTGTGTTCATTCATTCATTTATTTATTTTCTACCGCTTATTCTCACGAGGGTTGCAGGGGATGCTGGAGCGTATCCCAGCTGTCTTCGGGCGAGAGGCGGGGTACACCCTGGACTGGTGGCCATGCAGCCAATCACAGGGCACATGTAGACAAACAACCATTCACACTCACATAATATCCTGTATTTTAACTTTAATTATTATAAGACATAAAATCCTCTCCCCCGGTACTGCTGGGGGCGGTGAGAGGGAGCAGACAGCTTACGGGCGTGGCAGGGTGGGAGATTTCCCTTGTTTTGATGAAAACGTCCCTTATTTGGGCCCCGCCCCCTGCTTTTACTCATGTTTTAACTGTGTATAGACGAATGAATGTTGTATTTTAAAGTATCTTTTACTCTGTTTACTTGTTTTTATTCAACTCCATTTTTCTGTAAAGTGTTTTTGAGTATTTTGAAAAGCGCTATACAAATAAAATGTTTATTATTATTATTATTATTTGGGCATGTTACTGTAAAAAAGTAATTAGTTATAGTTATTTCTCAAAAAAAGTAACAGTTACTTCACTACAAAAGTAACGAGCTACCAGTAAAAGTAACTATTGGGCCGCCCAATACGCCCACCCACACAAGTTCTCTGACTGGCTGAAAACGCAATTTTACAAAACCTGAGCCAATCCTCATTGCTTCTGTGCTCTAGAGACCCGCCCACTCAAGTTCTCTGATTGGCCGAAGACGCAATTTTACTAAACCTTAGCCAATCCTCATTGTTTATATGCTCTAAACACCCACCCACCCAAGTTCTCTTATTGGCTGAAAATGCAATCTTACAAAACCTGAGCCAATCCTCATTGCTTATGTGTTCTAAACACCCGCCCACTCAAGTTCTCTGATTGGCCGAAAACGCAATTTTACTAAACCTTAGCCAATTCTCATTGCTTATGTGATCTAAACACCCGCACATTCAAGTTCTCTGATTGGCTGAAAACGCAATTTTACTAAACCTTAGCCAATCCTCATTGCTTATGTGGTCATCTGACCCCCTCCCTTGTGATTATATTTTTAGGCGGCTTCGGTAACGTGCAGTAACAGGGTGTCAAACATGGTAACGGCGTAATGCTGACAGTAAAAGTAATTCGTTAGACTACCCGTTACTGAAAAAAGTAACATCGTTATTCCCATCATTGCAAAAGGCACATGTTGACAGGTATGATAACAACGATGAACGTCATATGTTTCACCTGACTGTCGGCGCCGTGATAATGCCAATGAACAGGATCCGACACCAGCTGAGGGCGTGGCTCGCCGGAAAGACGAATATGTGCTTGAGGAAAAATGTGTTCAACTCTGTTAGCTGTAAAGACATGCAGAAAGAACAAATACATCATAACATGAATATATCATGAATGTTGGTTCACTGTTTACGTAGTCATCAATGGTCATTTTCATAGACTATGCATGGGTATTTTTTCGATTTTCAGTGCCTCTCATTCCCACGGAAAGATAGCGAAAGGAGACCGGCTACAGCGTTATTCTCCCAGCTCAACTGCCCCCACGCTGGGCTGATCTCAATGCAAGGCCTGGTAAATACAGCCTGGATCTGGGTCATATTGTTACATTATTGCACAAATAACAGAGAAAGCTCAGCGTGTGTCGCGACGGCGGCCAAATGCTAGCGACGTGGTAGCCTGGGTGCGGATACGGAGCGATGGCGCACCCTCCTCAGCATTAATTGCTCCTGGGTAATCCATCTTGGCTTTGCCTCTTTATGGGATTAGCCTTTAAAGCGCAGACAGCGGGACACCGTGCATTAAATGGATCCGAGTGAGAAGGGTTTTAAATTTGAGCCGGGGAGGAGGCAATTAGATTAGCGGGGGAATTAGCACGCAGAACACACAGGATGATCCCCCCCAACAGCCAGAGAAGGACTGACCCACCTGCCAAATGATCATGAAGAGATAGACGCCCATGACTCGCTGCAGGGAAGACTTGGGATCCAGCCAGCGCACGTAGGTCCAGCTCGCCGGCGTGAACTGTAACACGGCTCGCTTGATCTTGCCTGTGGTGGTGTGGATGTCCCTGGATGACAGGCGCAAGCAGAAGTATAATAATAATAATAACTAGAAAATTCCCGCGGAAATTTTGATGGGCTTGCCACCTGTGCTGTGGACCTCGGGCCCGGTGTGCCAACGGCTACCGTGCTAGCACCTAGCAAGAAAGTCTCAAGTACCGAAAAGGTTGATGCAGTCCCATAGTGTCCCCACATAATGCCATGTGTCTATTTGCCTTTACACAGTAAATTAGCTTACATGCTAACATGCTAACGGCTACCATGCTAGCACCTAGCAAGACAGCCTCAGGTTCCGAAAAGTTTGGGGCAGTCCCATGGTGTCCCCACATCATGCCACGTGTGTATTTGCCTTTAGACATGAGTAAATTAGCTAAAATGCTAACATGCTAACAGTCATCATGCTAGCACCTAGCAAGACAGCCTCAAGTCCCAAAAGTGTCCAGGCAGTCTGATAGTGTCCCCACATCATACATGTGTATATTTATATCCAAAAATCTGAAAACTGTCAGAGATTTTTTTTTAAATCAATAAAAAAAATCAAATTATTATTAATAATAATAAAATAATAATTATTATTATTGTTGTTGATGTATAATATTATAATATATAATATAAATTAATAATAAGTATTATTATTATAATTAATAATTGTAATAAATATAATAATTACAAAGAATAATTAATAATAATTATTGTTATTTTTATTGATACATATAATATACATTAATAATATCATTATTAATAATAATTTGATATTTTCTATTGATTTTTTTTACAAAAAATCTCTGACAAATTTCATATAATAGGACAAAAGCAGGCTAATAAGCAAGCCAATAAGCAGGCTAATACTAGCAATAATACTAGCAATACTAGCAACAATAATAATAATATATCAAACAGGCCTAATGACGCCACTGCTCCAAGCAAATCAGAGCTTTTCTTCTAGTCAATCGCACACTGAATCAATTCCATACAATACCAAATTCATAATTGACTATAATACACTAATACTCATATTAATACTCCTAATGTTATGACGTAATATAACGTTCACGCTCCATGACAACAAATAAAATGGATGACATACTTAATACTGGCCCAGTGGTAGGTCCTCATCTCCAGAAAGCGGCACACCGTCATGCCCAGCCAGATGCCTCCACCGTTACACAGCAGAATGTCCAGAATCACCTGGTCCCACCAGCACTCGGCAAAGTTGGGCAGGAGATGCATGAAGAACAGCTGACGGAAGCACAGGTGATGTGAGATTTCACGTTTCCAAATGCGGACCAGGACCAGGTGTGTCACTATGCGTGTACCTCGGTGAGCTCCCAGGTAATACTTATGGTCCAGCACAGGCCGTAACTTCGGATGAGGAGCGCTTTCATGCCCCAGCCCCAAAAATGACTGAAGGCAAAGATGTCAAAATGGCTGAGGATCCTCTCCCAGGTGATGACGTGGCAGTTGACGGCATACTCCTACAAGACGCCAGCACAGACACCCTCAGCGGCTGCTAACGGCCACAGAACCATCAACCTGACTTACCATGATGTCTGCCTCTCTCTTGGCGTAGCGCAGGTTTGGATCCAGCCAGTACATTAACTGTTTAACCTGCTGCCAGTTCAGGAAGATGAGGAAAACCAGGAAGAGGAAGTAGAGGACGCTCAGGCCTTAACAACAATAGAACAATAAATACATAAAGATACCTTATCAGTTTAACTGCTGCACACAAAGGAGTCAAACTTTAAGTTAAAATGTAATTAATTAAAAATAATATAAATAAATAATTAAATTAAAATATTTTTTATAAATTATTACAATAATTAAATAATTAAATAAAATAAAATAAACATTTTTTAAAAAGTCAAAAGAATGTTACACTCTTCGGCACTCTCCCCGCCTCCTGTATGACTGACAAAAGTTCTCACTCCGTTCATGCCATTGTTCTACGGAACAAATGTGAAACCAACTCACAACGTGGACCCACTTCCTGCCTGTTTGGGGGCGGCAGATGGGCATAAGAGCCATGCATGCACATTTGGCAAAATCTTTCCTTTTCATTTACTCTGCGACTGATTAATTACCTTATTATTGTCCCGCGCCTAGTGCCAAAGATACTTTTTTTGGTCACGTTTTACATGCACATCTGTGGATGACTAACAACAAATTTAAAATTATGAAAATTATGAAAAAAAAAAAAAAGCTGTACGCATAGAAGACACTATACTCACCAAAGACTATCCTCCATATTGCTGGATGTGGTCTAGTAAATGGACCTGCAATGAATAAATCCAGTCAATAAATTGTGTCAAAACTGGCAAATAACGGCTTATAACATAATATAATATTATAATTTGAATGAATAAATGATGAATGAATGGGCTCACCATTGGGAAATGCCAAAACACTGATGACCAGGAAGAAAGAGATGACCAAAATGAGGCCCACCCATAGATTACTATCAGGATTTCCATCATCTCTGTAAACAAATCACACATTAAACCACACAATATACTTTTTTTGCTGTCACTATATTTAGAAGGATTTATAGTAAAGATTAGGGATGGTAAATACCAGTACTTATTACTGAAATATTGAATCATATGTGTTATGATTACACTTGGCTATGGTAGTGAACGCCTCTACTTGTGACTGTATTGTAGCGAATACAGTGTAGTTCCTTGTGTTGTTTCAGTTAAATATTTACATGTTTAATGTTAAAAATATTTAGATTAAAAGCCGCGTAAAAAAGGTCGTGTTCGCTCGTCGACGAGTTAAGTTTGTGTGACGGAAGCTACATGCTAACTAGACGTCCAAAGTGAACCTGCCTTGTGACAAGAGCATCCCTGCCCGTTAGCCGTTAGCATGCTAGCTCCCCACTAAGCTAACCCTTTTCGGTCGACTTTACCTTGCGAAGGCGAAATACATCAAACTCAGCACCGTGCATGTCAGTAGAGTAATGGTGTGGGGCCGATAGAAGAACTCTATCGTGATGTCCTCGACCTGCTGTTCGTTTATCATTCGGAAATGCATTCTGTAGTTCACGTCATCCTTGCTGAGAGTATGGGACCCAGCGCTGTACACTGACGCCATAGCTGGGCAGTGACGCAACGGGCGGGTAACCCCTTCACGGCTCAACTCCTATCCGGACACGCAAAGGAGGCGAGAGCGTATCGAGTGGAAGGAACGCACATAACTCGTGTAGCGGGGACGTGGACAGAGAGTGACAGGGGACATCCGAGGAGGGTTAGCGGTGGATAAAATGAAAACAGGATCCGGGTGGTGAGCTTTGATTGGAGTAAAGATTGACAGGGAGGGTCTCCAAGCGGAAGCGTTTGTTCGCTCTCCTCCATCATTACATAGTCAACATTTTCGTCAATCAACAACAACTTAATTTATGTATTAGTACATGTAATAATTACAAAATCAACATAGAAATATATTAAACTAGTAATGTCATTTGAATGTCAACTGAAGTAGTCCCTCTTTTTTGACGGAGGCGTAACTTGACACTTTTTATCTTTGTCTCCCTCTAGTGGTCATTTTTGGCCCATTGTACCGTACATTATACTATATACGTACACCTTAAATTTGGAAGGTAATATTAATCATATTTTTACCATCTTTCCCACACATGTATAATGATGCATAATTAAATATTTAATTGAATATTAAATTGGTTGAGTATATATTATGAATTAAATTATGTAATATAAATATAGTATGCAGTATACGTAAACATTTAAATTTTTTATAGTAATATTCAATAATTTTATATATTTTACAATTTTTCCCACAAATGTATAATGATGCATAGTTAAATATTTAATTAAATATTAAATTGGTTGAGTATATATTATGAATTAAATTATGTAATATAAATATAGTATGCAGTATACGTAAACATTTACATTTTTTATAGTAATATTCAATAATTTTATATATTTTACAATTTTTCCCACAAATGTATAATGATGCATAGTTAAATATTTAATTAAATATTAAATTGGTTGAGTATATATTATGAATTAAATTATGTAATATAAATATAGTATGCAGTATACGTAAATATTTACATTTTTTATAGTAATATTCAATAATTTTATATATTTTGGCATTTTTCCCACAAATGCATAATGATGCATAATAAAATAATTAATAATAAATAATTAGTTGCATTTTACTGTATATATAGTTTATATTAGGGCTGTTAATAGATTAAAATATGCAATTGCTATTAATCGAATTTTGTCCATAGTGAGCTTGTAATTAATTGCAAAAAATATGTTTTATCTATACGAAATGTACATCTGAAAGCCCATTTTGAAATTATTAATACACCTAGCAACAGGAGACTGGATAAATTGTTCTTTTTCCTTTTTTTTTTTTTTAAACAGCTCAACACAAAATAGACTTTTAATGAATAAAAAACAAACCCAATGTACAACAAGTGGACATTGGTAAGGTAAACTGTCCATCACTCATATTCCAGCAATTCATAGTTACTTGCACAATAAGACAATAAATAAGATAAAAATCAGTACAGATGCTGATCACATTACAAACAGACAAAAACTTGCTGGTGTGTTCAAGTGCATCAGTCCTCGTGTTTCAGCTGAATAACGGGCTGCAGGCAGAAAGTCAAAATGTTAAGTTTCAGGGCATGGACTGCGGTGATGTGGAGGCCATCCTACCAGGGTGTTGAAATGTTGCCTGCAAACAGCTTTACTCTGCCTGTAGATTAGAAACAGGGCGGTCAGGTTCTCCACAACCAGCAGGCTCACGGTCGTCACCTTGACGGCCACGTGAAGCTGCCGAGAACAGAAAAGGTGTTTTGTTTTGTGTCGAATTCCGGATTGGGCTCTTGCCGTTATACCTTGTTGAAATGCTGAGACGAATGGTAGTCCGTGACGGAGAGACAAACTGCCACCACCGACCACAAGAAACCGATGATGTTCAGACACAATGACGCTTTGATCTGTCAAGACAAAAAAAAATGGAAAAAGTACTAAAGAACACACCAATTGTAATGTTTCCCCACTTTTGACCTCATACCCACCACACGCATGTTTGGGACATGGCCTGCAGCAAAGGTCAGCATTCCACACAGAAGAAACTAACAATGGCACAACACACGGCAGTGTTACTTCCACAAATCCCCCTCGCTGGGACTGATTCCACAGCACGGAATAGAATATATTTACCGGAATGTTGAGAAAGATGTGGAACACACTTCCTGTCTGAGGAAATATCAGACCAAGAATGACAAGCCAAAGTCCAGTCAGGCATTGTGCTGCCTGGAAAAGAGGAGAAACAGTGGTCCTTCGTAAAGTCCAAAATTCTGGCTTTTCAAGTACAGTTGAACCAATTCTATTTCCTGTAGGAAATCACGTAAAAGGAATCAATCCGTTCCAGGGTCAAAGCTTCACTTAAGGGACTTTAGGTCTTGTTAAAAAAATTGTGTGGATGTTTTGAATAAATATAGGTGAGACATTAGTGATTTGTCACACAATATTCTTTTTTAAAATTGTCATCTGCTTTATAAATTAGCCTAAAATAGCAATAGCAATTTGTATCATTGAATCTTTTGGTCTATGGTCGTCATCACATGTGTCCTGTTTGCCGTGGCTGGTTGCCTACCGTGGTGCCGTCACAAAAACACAATGCAAAAAGCCAAATACATTTTCCCTTGCATGCATGTCGGCCTGCATGTCGTACCTTTCATTATATATTATTATATACACTATATATGTATAATCATAAGCTGTCAGCAACTTTTATTTACTGCAAAAGCAACAGTCAAAGATGATCATGTCTATAATGACCTAATATAAAAACACTTTTAAAAGATCCTCTATATGACAGGAGCACTCTGCTGTTTTTAGGAATTTTGTGGAAAAAGCACTAGTTAAAGATCCTCTATACGACAGGAAAACTCTGCTGTTTTTAGGAATTTTCTGCAAAAGCACTACTCAAAGATCCTCTCTAAGACAGGAGCACTCTGCTGTTGCTAGGAATTTTCTGCAAAAGCACTACTCAAAGATCCTCTATGCGACATGAGCAGTCTGCTGTTGTTCGGAATTTTCTGCAAAAGCACTACTCAAAGATCCTATATATGACAGGAGCACTCTGCTGTTTTTAGGAATTTGCTGCAAAAGCACTACTCAAAGATCCTCTATACGACATGAGCAGTCTGCTGTTGTTAGGAATTTTCTGCAAAAGCACCACTCAAAGATCCTCTATACGACATGAGCAGTCTGCTGTTGTTAGGAATTTTCTGCAAAAGCACCACTCAAAGATCCTCTATACGACATGAGCAGTCTGCTGTTGTTTGGAATTTTCTGCAAAAGCACCACTCAAAGATCCTCTATATGACAGGAGCACTCTGCTGTTGTTAGGGATTGCTGAAAAGCACTACTCAAAGATTCTCTATACGACAGGAGAACTCTGCTGTGGGGAATTTTCTGCAAAAACACAAGTCAAAGATCCTCTATACGACAGGAGAACTTTGCTGTTTTTAGGAATTTGCAGCAAAAGCACTACTCAAAGATGCTCTATACGACAGGAGCACTCTGCTGTTTTTAGGAATTTTCTGCAAAAGCACTAGTCAAAGATCCTCTATATGACAGGGGCACTCTGCTGTTGTTAGGAATTTGCTGCAAAAGCACCACTCAAAAATCCTCTATATGACAGGAGCACTCTGCTGCTTTTAGGAATTTTCTGCAAAAACACTAGTCAAAGATCCTCTACACGACAGGAGCACTCTACTGTTTTTAGGAATTTTCTGCAAAAGCACTAGTCAAAGATCCTCTATACGTTAGAACTCTGCTTTTAGGAATTTTCTGCAAAAGCACTAGTCGAAGATCCTCTATATGACAGGAGCACTCTGCTGTTGTTAGGAATTTGCTGCAAAAGCACTACTCAAAGATCCTTTATATGACAGGCACTCTGCTGTTGCTAGGAATTTTCTGCAAAAGCACTAGTCAAAGATCGTCTAAATGACAGCAGCACTCTGCTGTTTTTCGCAATTTTCTACAAAAGCACAAGTCAAAGATCCTCTATACGACAGGAGCAGTATCATCCTGTATCATCCTCCTCATATGGGATATGTGTGTGGTTCAGATAAAGATATCCCACACTTACCCCGAGAGGTTTTGGAAATCCCCTGATAGCAAAAACCTTGAAAGTATCCCGGTACACACACTGGAACTCTCTGGGCATCACATGACCGCGTGCGTCCGTGCGTCTCCCGATGGGAATGGTGATGATCATGGAGTCATCGCACACAAAGGTTTTCCTCATGGTCCTCCGACGTTCAAAGATGACTTGAAATCAATCAGTGATCTTCTGCTGTTGAAGGAGGAAGTGAGGGAAGGAACCTTCGCCTCCCTCTTGTCTCTTTGGCACGCACACACACACACACACGCACACACACACACACACACACACACGATAAAGCTACTTTACAAATTAAATAGGAGACAGGAAGTTCTCTTTTTCGCACTTCTCGGAGGCGACTTGAGAGAAGAGCACATTCTGAACATTGTAAGTAAGAGAAACACCTTTTTTTATTTAATCTCATGCTAGTATGTTTTATACACTTTGTTTGTATCTACTAAATAACGGCAACGTACCCCCCAAAAATTAATAATTGATTACAAATAGAATGTATTAATGTCATATATTAATATTAATTCCAGTTCCAATTCATTTAACAGTTATATTGTTGTTCTAAATACACTTTATATTTTATGTAATCTAGCAATTCATTATTGTATTTAACTAAGTGAAAAAAATATTTAGATTTATTTGATTAATAATTATTAATCAATAATAATTTATAATAATAATTTAATAAAAGGAAAAAGTTTATATTAAATATGGAGGATCTTAATTTGATCCACCAAAATTAAATAAAAACAAGAAATTTTATTCTTTTATTCATTAAACATGTGATCCTAGCACTGTGTTATTAAATATGACATGATGTATTTTTATACTATTATATTCCTACTCAATATTATGTATATGATATACACATATATAATATACAAAAACTATTAAAGGGAATTCAATGACTCCAAAATATAAAACTTACTTATTTCAAAAATATTTGAGATAATCTCACAACAAAAATAAAATGGCAAAAATAATTTCCAAATTAAAATTATTTATCATCTAAAAGAATAACAATATCATACAAAAATATTGAACCTTACTTCAGTTGTAATTTTGTGATTTCCTGTTGTTAAATTAATTTATAATTAAATCTTATTTATATAAGTTAACATAGTATTACATAAAAATATATTCAAAAGGTAATTACAATTGTTTGTTTTAAATCCTTATTATTTGTTTGTGCCTTTGTTTTGATGCATTAAGGTATTTTTACTGTTGTTGTTTGTGCCTTCATTTTGATGCGTTACGGTATTTTTACTGTTGTTGTTTGTGCCTTCATTTTGATGCATTAAGGTATTTTTACTGTTGTTGTTTGTGCCTTCATTTTGATGCATTAAGGTATTTTTACTGTTGTTGTTTGTGCCTTCATTTTGATGCATTAAGGTATTTTTACTGTTGTTGTTTGTGCCTTCATTTTGATGCATTACGGTATTTTTACTGTTGTTGTTTGTGCCTTCATTTTGATGCATTAAGGTATTTTTACTGTTGTTGCTGTGGGCATAACAATAAAGCCAAAATGATCATAATCATTTTCATTTACTTTTAGCTGCAAAGCTCCTTGAATGACCGAGTCCGGCATGGCTTGTGCAAATGTTGACATGGACATCTGTGAAGAAGAAGAAGAAATGGAGAGCCTGTGGATGCCTGACGTGCAAATATCAGATGATGAGAGACCTTGCAAAGAACACAACCGGAAGTTGACCATATTGAGACAATACCAACCTTCACATCATTACCTGGACGATGATAGTGGGGCAATGCACAGCCTGCTGCAGACAAATCTTGCCGTGTTGGGGGTAAGGACCAGTTTCAGTTTGAATATTAGTTTGAATTATCAATGTATGAGTTTAGACAAAAGTTTAATTAAAATGTCAACAATCTTATCGTACAATAACCGCTGAATAGCAGCTACTCCCGAGTGTAAACAATGAATGCAAGCGGCAAGCTACAAATATAAAAAGATGAACATCCATAAGTGCACACACATTTGCTTAAGGGGTAGGTATGGCACAAAAGACCAAGAAAAGTAAAAAAATAAAGCGCTATTAAACACAAAAAAACGCCGCACAAGATACGCAGCTAACGTAACTAGCTTGCACTAGGGCGGCGCCATTTTGAAACATTAGACCTCCGCATCAAATCCAGTCTATATAAATATCAATTATATGTTTTTTATTTATTTTTTATATTTTATATCGTGCTTCAAAGAAATATCGTAATTTTACAAATATTTACATATCTCCCAGCCATACAACGAACCTTTAACACTCGTCCTATTCCCAAATGCCGTCCGTCCCTTAATGGCCGCCGTACTTTCCTGTTAGCGACCTGTTTGCTAACTAAACTAAGCTAACTCAACTCTTGTCGCGTAGCTTGTGTTTTATCTCAATTTTTTTATCACAAATAAACACAGCAAGTTGGGTTTAAAATATTAACGCTACACCCAAAAAATCACAGCTTTGAATTGATTCAAACATGAGCGATAAAGAACGACTGTACCGTTAATAGAGAAGCGCCACGCCACGGGGTGCAATGCATTGTGGGACTTGGAGTATCACTGACCAGCAGCGACATTAAAAATTGATATTAGCGCTGATTTGAGATAAAAAGCACAAATATATTAGTAAAGAGAGTAGGTTAAAGGCAACAACAGGAAAGACAGAAGGTGTTTGTGGTCTTCCTCTTAAGTGGTATACCAAAAAAAAAGGGGGGGGGGGGGGTTTCGTGTGTAAGGAACACAAAAAGTTGACATTGTTTTCAGACTGACCTACTTGTTAAATACAAGTGAAACAGTTACAATAATGTTGCATCATATCAATCAACCAAGTACAAAAATATATTGTAAGCATAATGTTCATGTTTGACTCCTATTTTATTATGATGCAATTGCAGACCCTCCACATTGTGAGCGGGATCTTCAGTGTTGGATTGGGAGCCTTTTTTGCTGTAAACCAGGACATGGCCAAGTCTCTCTTTACACTCTTTAGAGTTGCACTCTTGACTGGAACGCTTGTAAGAATACAATTTTATGTTTATTGTCTTCCTTTTTAAAAAAAAAAATGTTTTAATCCTTCATAGTGTTGCTTTTCAGTTCACATTTGCAGGGGTCGTGTCCGCCATGCTGCACAAACATCCGGAACTGCTACCTGTAAGTAATGTTTATTTGAAGTATGACAATAATATGTAATATATATAATGAATGTTATATGAATTGAATGTATTTGTTTCTTTCAGGTGTCCCTTGTCATCCACAGAGCTTGTATTGTTGCTGCATTCGCTGCCGCTGGTTTGATAATCACCGACCTGACTGGATGGGATGAAGAAAATGTGCAGTATTTGAAGGTAATGCAAATACTCTACACTCAGTTATTTTCACATTTTCATTTGTTGGTAATACTCGGTACACAAAATGATAGTAACTCAACCAACCTAACTGACGCTAACCATCAGCTACTCATTCGTTTCTCACTGACTACATTTTATGTGCCTTTGTTCCTCAGTGGAGTATCTAGTCATTAGCTACTCAGTAACTACTCTAAATGTGTCTTAGTTCCCCGGTAACTACTCTTTAGCTTGTTAGTTCCTCAGTAACTACTCGTGTGCCTTAGTTCCCCGGTAACCACTCTAAATATGTGTGCACTAGTTTCTCAGTAACTACTCTAAATATGTGTGCCTTGGTTCCTCAGTAACTACTCTAAATATGTGTGCATTAGTTTCTCAGTAACTACTGTAAATTCCTTCGGCTTGGTTCCTTCGTAACTACTTGTGTGTCTTAGTTCCCCAGTAACTACTCATTAGTTCCTCAGTAACTACTCTAAATATGTGTGCATTAGTTCCTCGGTAACTACTTTAAATTCCCTTGGCTTAGTTCCTCATTCGCTCCTTCTTAGATCCTCAATAACTGCTTGTGTGTCTTAGTTCCTCAGTAACTACTCATTAGTTCCTCAGTAACTACTCTAAATATGTGCGCATTAGTTTCCCGGTAACTACTTTAAATTCCCTTGGCTTAGTTCCTCATTCGCTCCTTCTTAGATCCTCAATAACTACTTGTGTGTCTTAGTTCCTCAGTAACTACTCATTAGTTCCTCAGTAACTACTCTAAATATGTGCGCATTAGTTCCCCGGTAACTACTTTAAATTCCCTTGGCATAGTTCCTCATTTGCTCCTTAGTTCCTCAATAACTACTTGTGTGTCTTAGTTCCTCAGTAACTACTCATTAGTTTCCCAGTAACTAAGTTACTTTCAAGTGCTGTGTTCCTCAGTAACTACTCATTAGTTCCTCACTCGTTCACTTGTTCCTCAGTAACTATTCTAAATTTATATGCTTTAGTACCTCAGTAACTATAAATTTGTGTGCCTTAGTCCCTCAGTAACTACTCATTAATTCCTCAGTAACTACTTTAAATTCATGTGCCTTAGTTCCTCAGTAACTACTCATTAGTTCCTCAGTCACTACTTTAAATTCATGTGCCTTAGTTCCTCATTCGTTCATTAGTTCCTCATTTGTTCCTCTGTAACTACTCTAAATTCATGTCTTAGTTCCTCAGTAATTACTCTAAATGTGCCATAATTCCCCAGTAACCACTCATTTGTTATTCATTAGTTCCTCAGTAACTACTTTAAATGTGTGTCTTACTCAGTAACTACTCTACCCATTAGTTCCTCATTTGTTCCTCAGTAACCACTCTAAATTAATGTGTCTTAGTTCCTCAGTAATTACTCCAAATGTATGTGCCATAATTCCCCAGTAACCACTCATTTGTTATTCATTAGTTCCTCAGTAACTACTTTAAATGTGTGTCTTAGTTCCTCAGTAACTACTCTACCCATTAGTTCCTCATTCGTTCTTTATTTGTTCCTCCGTAATCACTCTAAATGAACAATGTATGTGCCTTAGTTCCTCAGTAACTACTTTAAATTAGTGTCTTAGTTCCTTAGTAACTACTTGACTCATTAGTTCCTCAGTAACTACTCTATTTTTGTGCATATTTGTAAAGTAAGACTTTAAACTCTTTAAAAAAATATTTCTTCAAAGATGGAGGTGCTGGAGCTTTGTATGTTGGGACTTCAGGTGTCCATCGCCGTGATTGTCTGCTTATGGATCTCCAAAAAGAAATGTGCAAAGTTTGTATGTTAAATTCATTCATTTGGATCATACATTTTTACATTATTACTATTTTTTTAGTTTAATAGGATCCTGGTGTTTAGTAGAAATAAAATGTGGTATGGGCCGTTCTCTTTGTGAAACTGTCTTTGCGGTTATCATGGTGCTCACGGCGTACCTGCTGTACGTGTCTCGACGGGACGTAATATGACACACTCGGCTTATCTTTTCATACAAAGCTTTTAATCATCTGTACAGGACACCACGGTTATAATACCACAATATGACAGCTAGTCCGTGCTTTGTAAATGACACCATAATTCTCATAATAACAATAAAAAAAAACATCTACAGTATAAACAGACTCATAGCTAGAATTACTTTTGAAAGGAAATCACATGAGTACCATATCATGCTATGATCATGTCCAATTCTTTTTATTAATAATACGACGCGGCCTTTAGTGCTCCAACGTGGTCGGTAAAGTGGAGAACTTTACAGCTGAAAAGAGAAAGGAAATGTTTTAGAGACAATGCATGCTAATGCTAATTGTCACTTTGAAGTGCATGAATGAAAAAAGAAAAGCCAGGAGGAACTCCTTGAGTGCATCGAAAAGTCAAAACGGTGCAGTCGCATGCATGCACAACGATTCCAAAATGCGACACAAGAGGAGAGCCACGAATGCATCATCATCATCATCACCACCATGCAACACGTGTTAGTAATGAGGCCACGTGTGGTTAACGAGGTTGTTCACAATGGTGACGCTGATGGCTACTTACTGAGCTAAATGTCACACCACTGTGGAGAGGCCTATGGCTATATGAGAGGTCTTGCTCTGGTAAAAAACAACAACAACAACAAAAGCGGTAAAAATGAAAATAAAGATAAAAAGGCAAGCAACTGTATTTGGGAACTTCAACCCGAGTGGATATGCATGGTATTGTGCAATACAACCATGTGATCTCTCCCAGCCAATCAGCAATAAAGGTAACAATAATATTGCAAAGGTTATAATTAAATAACAGAAGAAAAGCTATACAGTTTTTGTTGGTAAGCAGGAAAGCGGCTTGTAGAATAATCACATTAAATAAATAAGAAGCCAAAATTAAATAAATAAAAAAAAATAACATAAAAAATGAAATAATATATAATATAAAAAATAATATAAAAAATACAAAATTAAATATAAAACAAATGACATAGAACACTAAAAGTATTAATTTAAATTATTTTTTAAAAATAAATAAATACTTGTAAAAAATTATAAATAAAAAAAATAATTTTACATTTAAATTTAGATTGTCCATTAATGAAATTATTATTTATTCATACATTCATTCATCTTCTATGCTGCTTCAAGGTCAAGGGTTATGCTGGAGCCTATCCCAGCTGCCAGTCAATCACAGTTCTGATGTGCAGACACAGGAATTGAACCAGCAACCAAACAATCTACCACCTCTAGTCTTATTTCCTGTTTTTTTTATTGACTTGATCATGCTGCAAAATGCACTGGAAATGACTTCAAATTTATTACTAATTAATGATTTTATATTTATAATAAATATGTTTTATTTACTAAATAAAAATGGGAATGTGAAATAAATATATGTTTTTAATTTGAATAAATACGGATTTTTGGTGGCAAAACTACTTTTTTTGTCCATTGATTCATGAATTTTTCACAGTAATTGTACTGAACATTTTAAAAATTATTATTTTTTCACGACCGATGTGGTTTCAGGACCAATTTACATATCTTATTAAAAATTATATTTATTGTCCTTTTATTTCATTCAACCGTTACTGGCCAGTATCGGACTTATTAGACCGTTCCTAATAAATATGTCAATGAATATGAATAAATAAAACAAAAAATAAACCAAAGAATACTTACTGCTGTGATGAACTTGTTGTCCTGCTGTGGGAGCTCTTCACCTTTGGGGAAGATGGAGGAGGGTTCCATGGAAGACGGAGGAGTGGAGGAGCACCGGAAGGAGGAGGATTCATCATCATTATTATCATCATCGTTATTGTTGTTGTTGTACGAGTCCAGGACGATGTCGGGGGGGCCGGGTAAGGTGAGCGTGCTCAGGCCGGTCACGCTGTCGTTGGAGGTGCACTGGGAAGACGTCTCGGAACTCTCTGTGACTGACACGTTCAAATGTCACTACCGTTGCGTAATACTTCTTGCGGTCGCACGTCGTCACTTACTCATGGAGGGCTGCCCGCTGGAGTCGTGCTCCAGCTCGTCTTCCTCGATGCAGTCGTACGGCCACTGGGCGAAGGAGGGAACGCTGGCCAGCGGGTGAGGGTGAGGGTGCGGGTGAGAGTACAAGTGGAGGTTGAGCGACCCCAGCAGGGAGGAGGACGACTGGCTGCTGGAGGAGGAGGTGCTGCTGTTGGAGATGGTGGAGTGAGGTCTCTTGATGGAAGCGGAGTACTCGTAGGAGGGCACGGCGATGGACGCTCTCGTCCTACACTCTGTTATATAAACATCATAAAGACCCATATTAATACAATTTCAAATGGTATGAATAAAATAAGTAAATAAATAAGTAATCTCACCAGACCCCTTCATGATATAATCGATGGCTCTGTCATTGATGGCCGCATCACTGGGCTTAATGTCCATGAAAGGCTTGCTTCCGATTCCCATGGAGACCATCTCTTGCATACGCAGCTCTACGGAATACAGGAAACACTTTTTTAACGACACAACGCATAGCGTTAAATGTTAACCTTCCTCTTGTGTTAGCTTTATGCTATCATCTCTTATGTCAACAACTCCGTTTTGACCCGTGTATTAAATCAGCTATAAAATACACTAAAAACAATAATTTACCATCAAATTTGCTTCTCATGTCTTGGTTAGCGCGCAGACCTCACAGCTAGGAGACCAGGGTTCAATTCCACCCTCGGCCATCTCTGTGTGGAGTTTGCATGTTCTCCCCCGTGCATGCGTGGGTTTTCTTCCCGGGTACTCCGGTTTTCCTCCCACATTCCAAAAAAAACATTCTAGGTTAATTAGCGACTCCAAATTGTCCATAGGTATGAATGTGAGTGTGAATGGTTGTTTGTCTATATGTGCCCTGTGATTGGCTGCATGGCCACCAGTCCAGGGTGTACCCCGCCTCTCGCCCAAAGACAGCTGGGATAGGCTCCAGCACACCCGCGACTCTTGTGAGGATAAGCGGTAGAAAATGAATGAATGAATGAATGTCTTGGTTACCTTCTTAGGCTTCCTCATCCATTTTTGGTGTGGGCATTTTTTGTCACTATACCCCTCGATTTCAATTTCCAAAAATGGTCAAATGAACCTCAAAAGAATCATATTCATAAATTGAAGGTTCTTTTGTTACCTGGCTATTACTGAGGGATATAGAACATTCATTCATTCATTCATTCATTTTCTACCGCTTTTTCCTCATGAGGGTCGCGGGGGGTGCTGGAGCCTATCCCAGCTGTCTTCATGGCGAGAGGCGGGGTACACCCTGGACTGGTAGCCAGCCAATCACAGGGCACATATAGACAAACAACCATTCACACTCACATTCATACCTATGGACAATTTGGAGTCGCTAATTAACCTAGCATGTTTTTGGAATGTGGGAGGAAACCGGAGTACCCGGAGAAAACCCACGCATGCACGGGGAGAACATGCAAACTCCACACAGAGATGGCCGAGGGTGGAATTGAACCCTGGTCTCCTAGCTGTGAGGTCTGCGCACTAAGCACTTGACTTGACTTGTTGTGGCTAAAAATATTGCTTTATAGTCCTATTATTATAATAAATCCAAACCGACCATAACAATACAGTGGTCATAATTTCAACCAGACCATTTTAAAATGTAGTAAAAAATTATTGTTTTGGTTTTTATTTATTTAATTTCCTGACAAAGTCAAAAAGCCTTGATGCAATAAACAAAGGTTATGTGATTCTTTTGATGCATTAAAAAGTAAAACACAAAGAGAAGGGAACACACCTCTATTCCTGAGCGCCTGCCTCCACAGGATCTTCCCTATGATGGACGTCCACACAGCTTTGACCTCCACGGATCCGGCTTGGAGGATGAACGTATCCTGGGACTTCCTTCGTCGGAACCAGATCTCAAAGCGGAGTCCACTATCGCCGACATTCTCAGTCATACCGATCTCCGCTGTCTTCAATGTTGAAAACAAAGACAACGTAAGATGTAGAAAGTACAAGCCAAGCTCCATTTAACGGACTCTTACTTTGAAGGATTGTTTGTAGATGTAAATGTCATATCCTCCTTCGATCTTTTTGGTCTTGCTGAAGAGTATGAGATCTTCGAACAAGAAGACGTGCCGGAGGTACTTCCTGCGTCCGCACCAGACGATGAACTCATCCTGGCAGCGCAGTTGACCCTGTTCCTTTAAGTTCACCTAGACAGGAAACAGCCCCCGTTCGCATGCGTCACTCACAACAATGGAAGGGTCGCTGACCTCGCTCCGCTGTATACAAAACATCAGCGTAACATCCACTTTAAAAATACTACATGTTTGTGTTTGAGGGCTGCACGGTGGACAAGTGGTTAGCGCGTAGACTTGAGTTCGATCCCACACTCGGGCATCTCTGTATGGAGTTTGCATGTACTCCGGTTTCCTCCCACATTCCAAAAACATGCTAGGTTAATTAGCGACTCCAAATTGTCCATAGGTATGAATGTGAGTGTGAATGGTTGTTTGTCTATATGTGCCCTGTGATTGGCTGGCCACCAGTCCAAGGTGTACCCCGCCTCTCTCACCCGAAGACAGCTGGGATAGGCTCCAGCACCCCCCGTGACCCTTGTGAGGATACACAGTAGAATATGAATGAATGAATGAAACTGACTTTTGGGGGCTGCACGGTGGTCGAGTGCTTACAGCTAGGACACCCGAGTTCAATCCCACTCTCGGCCATCTCTATTTGGAGTTTGCATGTTCTCCGGTTTCCTCCCACTTTCCAAAAACACGCTAGGCCAATCCAAATTGTCCATAGGTATGAATGTGAGTGTGAATGGTTGTTTGTCTATATGTGCCCTGTGATTGGCTGGCCACCAGCTAATGCTATGTATTGACATTGCTATATTGTTTACAAACTCATGTGATCCTGGGATAGGCTCCAGCAATACCCTGCAAAAATGAATGAATGAATGAATGAATGGTTGTTTGTCTATATGTGCCCTGTTATTGGCTGGCGACAAGTCCAGGGTGTACCCCGCCTCTTGCCTGAAAACAGCTGGGATAGGCTCCAGCACCCTCCGCGACCCTCGTGAGAATAAGCGGTAGAAAATTAATGAATATTTCAAATATATCTTATTATTACATTGCTGGTATTGTGATTCGGAACTACTGCTATATTGTTTACAAACTCATGTGATCCTGGGATAGGCTCCAGCAATACCCTGCAAAAATGAATGCATGAATGGTTGTTTGTCTATATGTGCCCTGTGATTGGCTGGCGACAAGTCCAGGGTGTACCCCGCCTCTCGCCCGAAGACAGCTGGGATAGGCTCCAGCACCCCCCGCGACCCTCGTGAGAATCATCAGTAGAAAACTAATGAATGCATTTCTGTTTGATACACCGTCCAAGCCCATGAATGATTATGATTATGACAATGTGTCTGTGACATCAAACTATGAATCATGGCTCCCAGCTTACATCACAGCCCCGGATGGCGTCCATAGCCAGCAGGTCGTTTCCATGGCGAAGCTGAAACTTGACCATCTCCTCAGCGGTGCGGAGGTCACTCAGCTCCTGCGCCTGGGACTGGCTGCACTCCTTGATGAGGTCCTTCAGCAGCAGAGCGTATTTACTCATCCTCTGGATGGGCTTCAGCAGGTAGGACGCCAGGTCCATCTTGTCCCCCAGATCCAGCTGTTTATTCTGGGATGCCACAATAGCATAATTATTATTATTGTAAACATGTATTTCTCTGATAACACTTATTAGTCATGTCACTGTGGGTCAGCGCTGACCTTTGTGTTACTAACGCCGTTAAGCGTGCAGCGCAGTGAAAGTGTTGCAAAGTGACAAGGGAGGGGTGAGCTAACCACATAAGCAATGATGATTGGCTAAAGTTTTAGTAAAATTGCGTCTTCAGCCAATCAGAGAACTAGTAGGCGGGTGTTTAGAGCACATAAGCAATGAGGATTCTTTCAGGTTTTAGTACAATTGTGTCTTCAGCCAATCAGAGAACTTAAGTGGGCGGGTGTTTAGCGCACATAAGCAATGAAGATTAGCTAAAGTTTAGTAAAATTGCGTCTTCGGCCAATCAGAGAACTCGAGTGGGCGGGTGTTTAGAGCACATAAACAATGACGATTGACTAAGGTTTAGTAAGATTGCGTTTTCAGCCAATCAGAGAACTTGGGTGGGCGGGTGTTTAGAGCACATAAGCAATGAGGATTGGCTAAAGTTGAGTAAAATTGAGTCTTCGGCCAATCAGAGAACTTGTTGAGTGGGCGGGTTGTTTAGAGCACATACGTAATGAGGATTGGCTAAGGTTGAGTAAGATTGAGTCTTCAGCCAATCAGAGAACTTGGGTGGGCGGGTGTTTACAGCAAGTCCAAACAGCGTTTGCCAAATGTAAGTACATACATTACTTTAACCTTGTTGATGTCAAAGGTAAAATGTACATAATGTCCCCTAAAAACAACTTTGTCCACATGTTGGTTACTAGTTACTTTTGTAGTGGAGTAACTCAGTTAACTTTTTTTGAGAAGTAACTAGTAACTATAACTAGTAACGTGCCCAACACTGACCTTGAGGTATGCAACTAGAGTTTCCAGACGCACCTTAAAGAATTCATTGCCATGGCTGCTGAGCAAAGAGTCGGACCGGGGTTTATTCTTGCTGTACAGGGCATACATTCCAAACTGATCCTCCTGCAAACACGATTAACAAGTTAGAACATTCTAGAAACTGTGACTCACTCAAATTATATAAGAGTATTTGATGATAATGAGCAAGATAACCAGTGGCAAGTTTGCACTGGGATAAATGGGACAGCACCATGACCTGGAAACATCGTATTTAGTTAATAAAGTTAAACGTCTACAGGTCACGACTGCGGACGGAGGATGAGCGTCTTAGCATGCTGTCCTCAGGGGGGGGGGGGATTTTGTGCGCGTGCACTCACGTGTCGAAGAAAACAGCTGCTGATGGACAGCGGCGAATGGGCGCACGCCTCCAGTTCCTTGAGGAAATACTGGCTGTGGAAGTCCCACAGCTTCTCCATGTTGCCAAAAATGATGCTGCGTTTGCCCCTCAGGTCCTGCGGCAGATCCAGGCGTTCCATCTCCGGGAAATAATGCTCAATAACGTAGCTGAGAGAGCGAACGTACTCTCTCTCCGTGGCGATCATCTCATCCATGATGTGCTGTACTTTGCTGGGGAAAAGAATGACATCATTTCATTACATTGAATAGATAGATAATGCTACGTATGACATTGCTGTTGGTTGATATTGTGATTCGGAACTACTGCTACATTGTTGACAAACTCGTGTGATCCTGGGATAGGCTCCAGCAATACCCTGTAAAAATGAATGAATGAATGATTGTTTGTCTATATGTGCCCTGTGATTGGCTGGCGACAAGTCCAGGGTGTACCCCGCCTCTCTCGCGAAGACAGCTGGGATAGGCTCCAGCACTCCCGTTACCCTCGTGAGGATAAGCGGTAGAAAATTAATGAATATTTCAAATATATCTTATTATTACATTGCTGGTATTGTGATTCGGAACTACTGCTATATTGTTTACAAGCTCATGTGATCCTGGGATAGGCTCCAGCAATATCCTCCAAAAATGAATGAATGAATGGTTGTTTGTCTATATGTGCCTTGTGATTGGCTGGCGACAAGTCCACGGTGTACCCCGCCTCTCTCGCGAAGACAGCTGGGATAGGCTCCAGCACTCTCCACGACCCTCGTGAGAATAAGCGGTAGAAAATGAATGAATATTTCAAATATATCTTATTATTACTTTGCTGCTATTGTGATTCGAAACTACTGCTATATTGTTTACAAACTCATGTGATCCTGGGATAGGCTCCAGCACCCCAGCGACCCTTGTGAGGATAAGCGGTTGAAAATTAATGAATATTTCAAATATATCTTATTATTACTTTGCTGGTATTGTGATTCGAAACTAATGTTATATTGTTGACAAACTCATGTGATCCTGGGATAGGCTCCAGCACCCCCGCGACTTTCGTGAGGATAAGCGGTAGAAAATTAATGAATATTTCAAATATATCTTATTATTACATTGCTAGTATTGTGATTCAGAACTACTGCTATATTGTTTACAAACTCATGTGATTCTGGGATAGGCTCCAGCAATACCCTGCAAAAAAGAATGAATGAATGGTTGTTTGTCTATATGTGCCCTGTGATTGGCTGTCGAATAGTCCAGGGTGTACCCTGCCTCTCGCCCGAAGACAGCTGGGATAGGCTCTAGCACTCCCGCGACCCTTGTTAGGATAAGCGGTATAAAATGAATGAATGAATGAAAAATAACTAAAAACCAAGGTACTACTGTAGTAATAGTATATATTTAAATATAATGTTTATGTATATTATACGTTAGACGGATGGTTATATATATATATATATATATAGCATCCATATAGACAGTACAGTCCCTTACCTACTCTGTTTCTTTCCGTCACCTTCGTTGTGTCTGTTATGTGTCCTGGAGGGCGTGGACATGCTACGACTCCGCCCTAACGTCGGGCTCGTGACATCGGGTCTTTGCAGCTTCTTTTCCACAGACACGTTATTGGCCACCTCCAGCCCTTTGATGTAGACGCCCGTGTATCCGTGCACATGGCTGACGTCCGAGTGTCCGCCGTCTCGCTGCGTCAACTCATAACTCAGGGTCTTCTTCATGATCTTCTTCATTGGTGGTTTACGGACTCGGGACGCCGCAGAGTAGATGGGCTCCGAATGGCATGAGATGGTGGAGTCAATAGTGCAGTCGCTGTCCGTGTCATCGAACGAGGACGGGCTCAGCGTGGTGTCGGGCGGGAAAGTGAAGCGTGAGGAGGAGATGGAACCGGAAGGGCTTTTGGATAAAGGTTTTGATTCCTCGACATGCAGTGAGGTATGAACGTCCCTGCTGGAGCAAGTGGACCCTTCAGGAAGAATCACACATCCACGCTCTGGTGTTCTAGTCTCTTTCTCTGTAGGCTTTACTGCATCGATCAAGTCAGACGCCATGGAGTCTGAAGACGTCCTCGTGGCACGGGATAACGTGTCCTCCAGCTGGTGCTTGGTCTGCTGACACTTTTGCCGAACGGCGTTCCACTGCTGCAACTGCGGAGGACTATCTAAGGACAGCACCATGTCGTTTAGTGTGCTGAAGTTGTCCATGGAGAACTTGGAGGCCTCTGTGCAGTAATCCTGCAGGATCTGGACCACGGCAGGTGAAAGTGCTTCCCCCGAGGTGTTCAGGTGACTGACATAGTCCTGACAGTGCTCCGTCCACCGATTCACCTGTAGATATAGAATATGTAGATGATTATAGAGCTATTTATTGATAGATCCTACATACAACGATGCTTACAGAGTCATAGAACTCATAAAGGTTGCTCAGAACGTCCAACTGTTCCTTCCTTCTCTCTGCTCTGCTTAGGATGGAGCCAAGATGCTGCTTGAATTCCTGAAAAACCGAGCCTGGAATGGACTTGGGAGACTTGTTCACCATCTGTAGGGCATGTCTCCGCTGGTGCTGATCAGACAACATATGGACCGTAGTTACATTAGATTGATAATACATAAACACGTGGACAGATGTTTTGAAGCATCTGCTCATCATATTTACAGTCAAGATATTTACCACCGCTTCTTCCAGAAATTGGTCCAAACTCTCCTTCGTGTCTTTTATTGTGCTGACAGACAAAGTTAGCGATTCTAAAGGTGTGAGATGTTTCTCTCCCTCCACATTAAACCACAGTTTGACCTGAAAAGATCCAAATCACACGTGATTACACAGAAGTTTATATACAGTTTATTTATATAGCACTTAATCACAAAAGAGCCTCAAAGGGCTTAACAGTAGATACAGTAGATGATAGACAATAGACGACGTCCCTGATCTGAACCTATAGTTAGAAATACTACCAGGGTCAAGGCTTGAAAATGATAGATTAATCATTTTTAAGATCGAGGGGGTTCGAATTGTGAACAACTCTTTATCAAGTTTCCCAGGAAGCAGGTCAAGCAGACATGTTGTCTGTTTTGTAAGCCCGCCAATAGATACTTCCTCAAAGTAGGAAAAGCTGGGAGGACAGAGGATGGAAGTAGTCCCAGCAGTGGTCAAAGCGGCCGGCACGTTTAACCGGTCTGGAGGTAGGGGGGTGTCCTTTATTTCCTTCCTGATGAGCTCAACTTTATTTGTGAAAAATCGTAAGAACTCGGCGGCTGAGAAAGGTGAACTAGTACTTCTGAGTTAGCAATGCAATTGTGTCGAATAAGTACCGTATTTTCTGGACTATAAGTCGCTCCGGAGTATAAGTCGCACAAGGCTAAAAATGCATAATTAGGTAGAAAAAAATTACATGAGTATAAGTCGCACAAGGCCAAAAATGCATAATTAGGTAGACAAAAATTACATAAGTCGCACTGGAGTATAAGTCGTACAAGGCCAAAAATGCACAAATAGGTAGAAAAAAATTACATAAGTCGCACAAGGCCAAAAATGCATAATTAGGTAGAAAAAACATACATAAGTCGCACTGGAGTATAAGTCGCACAAGGGCAAAAATGCATCATTAGGTAGAAAAAAAACGTACATAAGTCACTCCGGAGTATAAGTCGCACAAGGCCAAAAATGCATAATTAGGTAGAAAAAAATTACATAAGTCGCACTGTAGTATAAGTCGCACAAGGCCAAAAAAAACCATACATAAGTCACTCCGGCGTATAAGTCGCACAAGGCCAAAAAGGCATAATTAGGTAGAAAAAAATTACATAAGTCGCACTGTAGTATAAGTCGCACAAGGCCAAAAAAAACCATACATAAGTCACTCCGGCGTATAAGTCGCACAAGGCCAAAAAGGCATAATTAGGTAGAAAAAAACATACATAAGTCACTCCGGAGTATAAGTCGCACAAGGCCAAAAATGCATAATTAGGTAGAAAAAAATTACATAAGTCGCACTGTAGTATAAGTCGCACAAGGCCAAAAAAAACCATACATAAGTCACTCCGGCGTATAAGCCGCACAAGGCCAAAAATGCATAATTAGGTAGAAAAAAAATTACATAAGTCGCACTGGAGTATAAGTCGCACAAGGCCAAAAAAAACATACATAAGTCACTCCGGAGTATAAGTCGCACAAGGCCAAAAATGCATAATTAGGTAGAAAAAAACATACATAAGTCACTCCGGAGTATAAGTCGCACAAGGCCAAAAATGCATAATTAGGTAGAAAAAAATTACATAAGTCGCACTGTAGTATAAGTCGCACAAGGCCAAAAAAAACCATACATAAGTCACTCCGGCGTATAAGTCGCACAAGGCCAAAAATGCATAATTAGGTAGAAAAAAATTACATAAGTCGCACTGGAGTATAAGTCGCACAAGGCCAAAAAAAACATACATAAGTCACTCCGGAGTATAAGTCGCACAAGGCCAAAAATGCATAATTAGGTAGAAAAAAACATACATAAGTCACTCCGGAGTATAAGTCGCACAAGGCCAAAAATGCATAATTAGGTAGAAAAAAATTACATAAGTCGCACTGTAGTATAAGTCGCACAAGGCCAAAAAAAACCATACATAAGTCACTCCGGCGTATAAGTCGCACAAGGCCAAAAATGCATAATTAGGTAGAAAAAAATTACATAAGTCGCACTGGAGTATAAGTCGCACAAGGCCAAAAAAAACATACATAAGTCACTCCGGAGTATAAGTCGCACAAGGCCAAAAATGCATAATAGGTAGAAAAAAACATACATAAGTCACTCTGGAGTATAAGTCACACAAGGCCAAAAATGCATAATTAGGTAGAAAAAAATTACATAAGTCGCACAAGGCCAAAAATGCACAATTAGGTAGAAAAAAAACATACATAAGTTGAAGAACTAATATTAGGAACTAATATTAGCAGCAATCAATCAAACAAGGCTCACCTGTTGCGTTTGCTCCTCAAACCTACGCACTTCCAGCAGGCTTTCTAAGTCCTTCTGAGACTTGTTGGAGAGGATCACAAGCTCGTGGACCTCCTCATCCAGTTGGTTGTACAGTGCATTCAGCATGTCTACAGCATCCCTGGAGACAAATATGAAGAAGTTGGTTGTCTCCGCAGGAAGCGTGAGGCCTCTCCATGGGCGGTACCTGTAGCTGTCATTCTCACAGGCCTCTTCCTTCCTGATGCGGGCGAGGATGGTACCTCCTTCCAGACGTAACCTATTGAGGTGGGTGTCATCCAGGACACACTTCATGAGATGCTTCTGCTGCGTCATCATCCGTGACACCTCCTGAGATGAGCAAGAAACTCTCATTGTCTTACAGCTCGAAGCATATTTCATATGTCATAAAATATTTAGTCCAGTTTCCATTAAAGAAGAAGAGATGAGAAGGTCCAACCTCAGATGTCTTGAGGTTGCCACTATTGCTTAAAGTGGCGATAGACTCCTGGAGAGAAGAGATGGCTTCGCTACAACTGCTGGCAAATGGTTCAATTTTCTGTGAAGGTCAAAAAAAAAATGAAGATCATTTTCAACACTTTGGGATGATGCTAAATATGGTTATGGTTTTATTTCATTTGAACATGCATCAGATTACAATTGAATGCATCCCATAATCAGTTTACAGTTCCACATGTCCAAAAGGAGTAGGAAGAAGCAAAGCTTATTAAATCCTACCCCTCCATCTGGTACTTTTACAATCAGTAACTGTTACATTTGTTCACTTCCTGCTTTCCTAATATAGTTTTTATTTTTATTTATTTATTTTTTATTTTTATTTCTGCTTGCCGTCACAACCCTGTACAGCCGGTAACAGTATGCATCGTAACTCAAGAGAATAAGAAGACGTTGCAGGAGGGACTGGTGTTGCCAACTTTAGCGGCTTTGTCGCTAGAGTTGTGTGTCGGTCATGAACGAAGGGGTCAAAAGAACTAGTTCTTTTTTGTGAATGGAACGAACGACGTCACTGCCCCTAAAATACCCGTTCGGTCAGTCAGTTCACCGTTCCTTTTGCAGGGCGGGACTATCTGCGTGTTTGCCTGTCTTATCCTATTGTCGCGCCTCGCTCTATGGGTGGGTGGGGTTAGCTGACCGAAAGACCGAGAGATTGACCCGGTCACGGAACGAGGTGTGACGATAGGATGAGACTGACAATAATGGTGTGTCAGTCAATTTGACCAACACCCGTCGGCCGTTCATTCATGAACGACACACCACAATTTTTATTATTGTTTTTAATGCACCTCAAGATAGTAAGAACCATTAAAAACCTCATAGTTTTTGTGAGTCCTACTAGAATTTTATATTACAAGGAGTGCAGCACGATCGCAGTTTTAGGGGGGGCAGCACAATCCCGGCATCGAACCGAGTGTGGGGGGGGGGTTGGCAATCAGATTTCAATGTACGTTATCACGTGTTTGTTGCGCTGTTGAGTCGTAACTAACGTGAACCTGATTGAACGGACTGACTGGGTCTATGCACTCTCCGTGTGTCCGTATGGGTTTTCTCCGGGTATTCCGGTTTCCTCCCACATTCCAAAAACATGCTAGGTTAATTAGCGACTCCAAATTGTCCATAGGTATGAATGTGAGTGTGAATGGTTGTTTGTTTATATGTGCCCTGTGATTGGCTGGCCACCAGTCTCGCCTGAAGACAGCTGGCATAGGCTTCAGCACTGCTGCCACCCTCATGAGGATAAGCAGTAGAAAACAAATGAATGAATGAATTATGAGACCGTGGTCGTTATATGTATTTATAAACCATGCACCCATCGACTATAGAAGACTTAAATTGCATTTACTCCACTAAGTATCATTTCATTTCAAACAGGTTGTGTAATGTTTGAGTAATACTGCTGACTAACCACGCAACAAATGGAAATGCAAACAACACCTCTCGGCTTTGCTCTTACAATCTTGGCAAAGTCAACCGGGATTGCGCAAACAGCTTGAATAACACTAAGGCGACGTGCAAAATACAGTATTCCTACACTGATTTGCATATACAGTATGTTAGAATATCGGTTTACCTGTCTGAAGAGGATCCAGTGGTTGTGGTCGTAATAGAAGGTTCCCTCAAGGTCAGGGGTGAGCTGGTTGTGCTCGATGTGCTTCAGGAGGGCCTTTAAAGATGACAGCGTCTCTGTCTGTGTTGACAAAAACACAAGATTAGTAGTTCAAGTCGCAGTAAATTCAAGGCCGAACTCAGCAGGGAGGGGGTAACAATGCAGTCACTCTATTCACAATGACAATATTGACTCACTTGGACGTTGACAATGTCTCTTTCAGGTTTGCCGGCCGCCTCCTTGTCCACCAGGAACAGAACCGAGTAAAGTGCATTTGGTACCAATGTCTGAAAAAAAACACATATTCTATAGTCATTTAAATCATAATCATAATGAAATATGTCTTTTATATACGGTATGTGCAGTAAAAATGTTCAGTGACTCAAAAAAGCAATACATGGGCTTCCAGACAGACTATCAATCTGTGCATCACTAAGCACAATTCAGAACATAATGATACGGCTCCTGCAAGTGGACTGAAGCCAACCCACTCCCACTGTGTTCAAAACAGACAAGTAAGCACAAGTTACCCCTGAGGCCAGCCTATTCTCAGAACAAGTGCAGTCATTACAACTTTAAGGTGTGCTTCTTCAAAAAAAAAAAACTCAAATTGAGAAGTAGAACACAAGGAAAACATGGAAGGAATGCCGTAGAGGAATATGGATAGCATTGAAGCTTAAAAACGGGAGACAGGGCACATATGGTTCTATTATATCTTACTTATTGTGTGGAAATATGGGGTAATAACTATAAAAGAAATCTTCACTCGCTAAATGTACTGCAAAAAAGGTCAGTAAGGATAATTCATAATGCCGCCTACAGAGAACATACTAAGTCCTTATTTCTGAAATCACAAATACTTCAACTTGCTGATATAGTTCATCTTCAAACTAACAGCTAAAATAATGCATAAGGCTAAAAATAGTAGATTAAAAAATGTTTTTTTTAAATTACAAAAAAATATTTTTTTAATGAAAAAAATATACGACCCTCGTGAGGAAAAAGCGGTAGAAAATGAATGAATTAATGAATATTATATTAGAATGGTCATATCACCCCGTACTTCGGTACGTGACAAAAATAAAATAAAAAAAAATACTTAAACTATATTAGGAAAGCAGGAAGTGAACAAATGTAACAGTTACTGATTGTAAAAGTACCAGATGGAGGGGTAGGATTTAATAAAAATAAAACTAAAATAAAACAAAAATAAATAATTAAAATAAAATAAAATAAAAATACTTAAACTATATTAGGAAAGCAGGAAGTGAACAAATGTAACAGTTACTGATTGTAAAAGTACCAGATGGAGGGGTAGGATTTAATAAAAATAAAACTAAAATAAAACAAAAATAAATAATTAAAACAAAATAAAAGAAATCACTTAAATTATATTAGGAAAGCAGGAAGTGAACAAATGTAACAGTTACTGATTGTAAAAGTACCAGATGGAGGGGTAGGATTTAATAAAAATAAAACTAAAATAAAACAAAAATAAATAATTAAAACAAAATAAAATAAATCACTTAAATTATATTAGGAAAGCAGGAAGTGAACAAATGTAACAGTTACTGATTGTAAAAGTACCAGATGGAGGGGTAGGATTTAATAAGCTTTGCTTCTTCCTACTCCTTTTGGACATGTGGAACTGTGAGCTGATTATGTGATGCATTCAATTGTCATCTGATGCATATTCATATTCAAATGAAATAAAACCATTATTATTATTATTATCGTCTGGGCTTACCTGAAATTCAGACAGCGATGACGAGAGCGCAGGAACAGACTGCTGCCTCCTGCTGTCTATGACGACTGTTAGGCCTTCATCACGTCTTTCTTTCCTACAAAACAAACATCATCTGGTTGCTTTGACTTGTAATTGAATTACTGTACTAATGGGACTAACAGTACAAACAGCGGGAGTGATTAGCTTCTTGCCAAATAGTGAGCCCGCATGAAGCTAAGTGCTTTGCTGTTTTGACAGTGATATGCTCGTACCGCAGCGTGGAGTGGTAGTAGGCCAGTAAACAGGTGAGGTCATGGACCGTGCAGCTCTCACCAGCCCACACCTGAGATCTGGTACACACCTGCAACACCGCCCTCCCACCGCGATCTCTGCTTCCTGGAGACCAGCAGGAAACAGGATACATTTCAAATGAAAACCAAACCACTCCTGTCAGATCAATCTCGTCGTCCTTACCTGGCAAGATCACTGCGCCCGACGCAAGCAGTTCCTGACTGACCTCTGACACCCGCTTGGGTAAGGACAGGTTTCTGTTTTGAGATGAGCTCGATGATGATGGTACCACTCCGATGGCTGACCCGTTGGCAGTTTTTGGACTGTGGGACTCCTCCTCCACAAGTCTGGACCTCCTGCCGTCGTTGTTGTCATCTTGCTGCCCTGGTGACATGGAGCAAAACACACAAAAGCTTCCATTTTATCAGTGAAAATAATAATCTTCAAGTCACACTGACTCATCCTGCAGACCAGGTGTATGATATCGTCAGCGTGAGTCATGAGTCATGTTTACAATTAGAGAATTTGTCTCCTCCTGTACGACAATCCCCAGGGGCCATTTATATAAGAATCCTGCTGCTGACATTTCCAAGTGGTACAGCAACTTTAATACATGATCCTGGTGTGTGCATGGAAAACACTGCTAACTCGAACTCAGGAAACTTGTTGCTTTTTTAATTTTAATTTTAATTTTAATTTTAATTTTAATTTTAATTTTAATTTTAATTTTAATTTTAATTTTAATTTTAATTTTAATTTTAATTTTCATGCTTAATTTTAATTTTAAAATTAATAAAAATAAAATTAATAAAAATAAAATTAATTTAAATTTAAATTTAAATTTAAATTTAAATTTAAATTTAAATTTAAATTTTAATTTTAATTTTAATTTTAATTTTAATTTTAATTTTAATTTTAATTTTAATTTTAATTTTAATTTTTAGTTCAATTTCTCTACCCCAGGGGTAGGCAAACTTTTTGACTCGCGGGCCACATTGAGTTAAAACATTTAGCGAAAGGGCCATCTATATATCGGTGGCATCAAACAGAACGACTTAAAACTGTTAGTTCCAAATGCCCGCAAGGTATGCTAGGTAGTCCAGCTGCAACAACAACATGAACTATGAACAATGCAACATTGGATACATTGGAGTATGAGCTCCATATTGTGCAATCAAGGGAAAATGCGACAAACACTGCAAAATGTTAAACTGCTAACTCTTACTCAGGAAACTTGTTGCTTTGTTTATTTTTATTTTTATTTTTATTTTTATTTTTATTTTTATTTTTATTTTTATTTTTATTTTTATTTTTATTTTTATTTTTAGTTTTAGTTTTAGTTTTATTTTGCTAATCACACTGAAGTAAATTTTTTTCCAAAGCTAACAATAATACATTATATCACAAAAGCTGTTCATGCTGCTGTAATCATTTTATTTCTTTATTATCAAAGCAAGCATGTTTCAAAGAAAAAAAGAGCAACCCACAGTCCTGTGATGGCAGGACAGTCACCGTCATAGCCCAGCATGAGCGATAATATCGTGAAAAGGTCGATAATTCTCCATCTGTCTGACAATGTTGTGTTTTTCTACAGTTTGAGGCCTCTTTTTTTAGCCCGGCTCGGTTGTGTGAGAGTAAACCCCGCCAGCTCAGCCTCTATTGTTTTCCAACAGCCACTGTGTTTCCTGTGCCACTGCGCGAGCAGGCTTGTGTTTGCCGCATGTTTCCTAAATTGCTTTGTTTTCACAGGAAGTGACAAACGTCGAGTAAAGCCTGCCGAGTATTGTCCGGTGTGAAAGTCTGCTTTTTTGTGTCCAGTTGTTGGACACATCACACTCTCTTTCTCTCTCTGACGGATCAGAGACGACATGTATTAACTGTTTTTTAGGTTTGAAATGCTTTTATCATCTCTGGAGGATTCCAAAGGAGACTTTTGTACATGAGGCAACCCATGTGGCTCATAGCACCCCCAGCTCCATCCCTGGAAGTGCGATTTATATGCCTCTTATAACGTGTGATTGCTTTACACAATCTTTTATTGTCTTTTAAACACAGTTGTGGGAAACCTGCTTTGCAATGGCCGTAATGTAATCCCCGCTGAGGTCATCTTAGGAATGCAACGGTGATCTGATATCAAATTGCTTCAACTGCTGTATCGTTGTGTTTTGTTGTTGTTGAGACGCTGGTGAGTTGACTAACAAAAGTTACACCAAATAAAAATATTATCACGGTATTTTACTGCAATCATGGAATATTTATTTATTTTTTATTTTTATTTTTTATTTTTTATTTTATTATTTTATTATTTTATTATTTTATTATTTTATTATTTTATTATTTTATTATTTTATTATTTTATTATTTTATTATTTTATTATTTTTTATTTTTTTATTTTTTATGTTACTCCAAAAGCTGGAATATTATATTATTATTTATTTATTATTATTATAATTTATTTTTATTTTTCCAATTTATTTCACTATTTTCCCTTTATTTCATTCATTTTCTACTGCTTATCCTCACGAGGGTCGTGGGGGTGCTGGAGCCTATCCCAGCTGTCTTCGGGCGAGAGGCGGGGTACACCCTGGACTGGCGGCCATGCAGCCAATCACAGGGCACATATAGACAAACAACCATTCACACTCACATTCATACCTATGGACAATTTGGAGTCGCCAATTAGCCTAGCATGTTTTTTTGGAATGTGGGAGGAAACCGGAGTACCCGGAGAAAACCCACGCATGCACGGGGAGAACATGCAAACTGGGGTTGAACCCAGGTCTTCCATCTGTGAGGTCTAGGCGCTAACCACTAGACCGCCGTGCAGCCATTATACAAACTTAAGTTACCAATTAAGGTTCCCAATAAGGAGCTACAGTACATAAACATAGTGCATATATAAATATAATCAATGGAAGACACTTTTTCTGCAAATAACCGCAAGACGTCACCATCAGGTTATATCCGTTACCTCAGTTACCCGGCATGAATCAACACAGGATCAAATAGACACAGAGTGCAAAAGACAACACACAGATGTGACTGCACTTCACTTTCCAGGGTAGGGCGGAGCCCTCCCACCCGCTGCCAAAAAAAAAAAAAACCCAGCAAGTGGCCCCTGAAAAGCAATCTGTCAGCAGTGATGGCATTAAAGTTTCACAGTTGTGAGCCGTCTCATGGCAGACTGATGAGTTGTTGTAGCTAGTCTTGCTGCAGGCTATCATTACTAAACCTGCCCACATCAGCCTGTCTTGTTTTCAAGACTCGCTTTTTTTCCTCTGCCTTGGGTTGTGTTTTTTTTGCGAAATGACACAAACCACAGAACGCCACAGTGAATCATAACAATACTGTCACAGTATTTCGTAATAAGTATACTTGTTTCAATGTAGTCATGGTTTACATGGGGGCATTGTGAAGGTCAGGTTTGAACCCCTTGATCGGCATAAGGATGTGTGTGTGACATTCCAAGCCCTAACTGTGATGTTGCGGGGGTGCTGGAGCTTATCCCAGCTGTCTTCGGGCGAGAGGCGTTGTACACCCTGGACTTGTTGCCAGCCAATCACAGGGCACATATAGACAAACAACCATTAATTCATTCATTTTTGCAGGGTATTGCTGGAGCCTATCCCAGGATCACACGAGTTTGTAAACAAAATAGCAGTAGTTTCGAATCACAATACCAGCAATGTAATAATAAGATATATTTGAAATATTCATTAATTTTCAACCGCTTATCCTCACAATGGTCACGGGGGTGCTGGAGCCTATCCCAGCTGTCTTCGGGCGAGAGGCTTTGTACACCCTGGACTTGTCGCCAGCCAATCACAGGGCACATATAGACAAACAACCATTAATTCATTCATTTTTGAAGGGTATTGCTGGAGCCTATCCCAGGATCGCACGAGTTTTTAAACAATATAGCAGTAGTTTCGAATCACAATACCAGCAATGTAATAATAAGATATATTTGAAATATTCATTAATTTTCTACCGCTTATCCTCACGGGGGTCGCGGGGGTGCTGGAGCCTATCCCAGGATCACATGAGTTTGTAATAAATATAGCAGTAGTTCCGAATCACAATACCAGCAATGTAATAATAAGATATATTTGAAATATTCATTAATTTTCTACCGCTTATCCTCAAGACTGTCACGGGGGTGCTGGAGCCTATCCCAGGATCGCACGAGTTTTTAAACAATATAGCAGTAGTTTCGAATCACAATACCAGCAATGTAATAATAAGATATATTTGAAATATTCATTAATTTTCTACCGCTTATCCTCACGAGGGTCGCGGGGGTGCTGGAGCCTATCCCAGGATCACATGAGTTTGTAAACAATATAGCAGAGTCACACTCACATTCATACCTATGGACAATTAGGACAATAGCCGAGGGTGGAATTGAACCCTGGTTCCCCCCACTAGACCGCCTTGTCATTTCATGTAATACCAATAAAGTTATTGTAAAAGACAATTTGTACTGTTTAAATGTGTTTACCACTTACCAGCTAATGTCTATTACCAGTACAAAAACAATTACCAGAGAACAACATGAACATACCTGACATACCCTCTCTGCTGCTTCTCCTCTCAGAACCAGGAAGAGCGGCCTCCACGTCCAACTTCCCAAAGCGAAGAACATATCCGTTCATCAGCTTTTTAGGCGAGATGCTAGCTGAACCGCCGGAAGAAGACCTCTCTCGGTGAGCTTTAACCTGTCCCGCCTTGTTAGTCCTCTCCAGCGACTTGGAGCGGCGTTCCGCTCGCCTCTCGGCGCTCCGCAACCCTCTTTGTAAGTAATGCAAAGGTGTGCTCGGCCTGGAGTCGTCACCGCTGAGCCATCCTCGGCTCCCCAACCTCCTGGCTAAATGTTCTCGAGAAGAAGTGCGCGTGTCCGGGCTGCTGCCCGGTGTGACGGAGCTCTCTGTTAAACCGCCGTGTTCTGGACTTTCTTCCAGAATGGACTCAGAGCTGGATCCGAGGCTCATGGGATTCTGCAGGGCTTCCATGTAGGATTTTCTAAAGAGTCTTCTGCTCTCAAAGGCCATAGAGTCTCTCGGGTGTCGTCTACGTGGGCCTGGATTGCTGAGGTCTGTACTGAAAGAAAGCATCTTAGATGCTTGGCTCCTCTCTCTTGAACCAGAGTCCTTCCCTCTGTGGTCCGTCCCACATTCGTCACCGGAATTGAACTTAACGACAGGTGTTGTTATGTCTCCTCGGTTTGTGCTATGGCTATTCCCGCTGGCATCCGTGTGACTTCTGTTTAACGAGACGGGCTCTGAGAAGGTGGAGTCCGCCCCCTGAGATTGGAGGGACTCCCTGGAGCTGCGGTGGCTGTCCAAGGTGCCCGTGGATCCGCTGGTGCTGCATGCGCTGAGCTGTCCGCGGAAGCCGCCCCCGCTGCAGCGCGCTTGCATGATGGCTTCCGCCGTGTTGCCGACAAACAGAGGGTTGACCACGTTCTTCCACGGGGTCCTGTACACGGACGTACCGGTCGTAAGCAGGCAGTTCTGGAGCGGGTGCAGGTTCCTTTCAAGCGTTACATTCTGCAGGAACTCGGCGGTGAAGATGCTGCCGTACATGCTCTCCGCGACCGGGATCTCCACGATGGCCTGGCCGCTGGGCGACAGGCATTTTATCACAAGTTTGACTGTCTTTCGGCCTAAAGGTACGACTTGTAGGTAGAAGTCTCCTTGCTTTAATCTCACTTTGTGCAAGGGGCAGAGCTGCAAGACCACTTTGTCATTGATGCACAGAGGCCACCCTTCGTGGTACAGCAGCAGACCTCTGAACCTTATCTGTGAAAGACGAGACGTATTGTTAGAACCACGTTGCTTATGAGACCTGCGTCACTAGCCACGTTTACATGGACCAGAATATTCCAATTCCATTACGGTTATTTGCTCAAACGGAAAGAATGTAACCTTTGTATACACCTCATTCCGAAAGAAAAGTGCCAATCCGAATGAATATATAATCGGATTCACAGGGATGGAATATTCCTTTCCCCAATCTGATTGATAGATTAGATAGATGGATAGATGGATAGATGGATAGATGGACAGATGGATAGATGGATAGATGGATAGATGGATAGATGGATAGATGGATAGATGGATAGATAGATAGAGGGAGAGAGATAGAGAGAGAGATGATAGAGAGATAGGCAGAGAGAAAGGGAGAGAGAGGGAGAGAGATAGAAAGAGAGAGATGGATAGAGAGATGGATAGAGAGATAGAGAGAGAGAGAGAGAGAGAGAGCGAGAAAGAGAGAGAGATGGAGAGAGAGGGAGCGAGAGAGATGGATAGAGAGATAGACAGAGAGAAAGACAGAGAGAAAGGGAGAGAGAAAGGGAGAGTGAGGGAGAGATGGATAGAGAGATAGATAGAGAGAGAGAGACAGAGAAAGAGAGGGAGAGAGGAAGAGAGAGGGAGAGAGAGAGGGGGAGAGAGAAAGAGAGAGATGGATAGAGAGATAGACAGAGAGAAAGGGAGAGAGAGGGAGAGAGGGAGAGAGATAGAGAGAGCAAGAGATGGATAGAGAGATAGATAGAGAGAGAGAGAGAGAGAGAGAGAGAGAGAGAGGGAGAGAGAGGGACAGAGAGAGAGAGGGGGAGAGAGATAGAGAGAGAGAGAGATGGATAGAGCGATAGAGCGAGAGAGAGAGAGGTCGGAGAGATGGATAGAGAGATAGACAGAGAGAAAGACAGAGAGAGAGAGAAATGGATAGAGAGATAGATAGAGAGAGATAGATAGAGAGAGAGAGATGGATAAAGAGATGATAGAGAGATAGATAGAGAGAGAGAGAGAGAAAGAGAGGGAGAGAGGGAGAGAGAGAAAGAGGGGGAGAGAGAGAGAGAGATGGATAGAGAGATAGACAGAGAGAAAGGGAGAGAGAGGGAGAGAGAGGGAGAGAGAGGGAGAGAGATAGAGAGAGCGAGAGATGGATAGAGAGATAGAGCGAGAGAGAGAGAGAGGGGGAGAGAGAGAGGGAGAGAGAGGGATGGATGGAACAGTGTACAGTGTAAACAGTAATTTGTACAAATAATTCAAATAAATTAGAATAAATAATAATAATTGAAAGTTTTAAAGTATGATGCTTTGACACGGCGCTGACGGCGGTCCAAGCTTTGATTTGACAACAAAAGGAAGGTTGAAATCATTGGGAAAGAGTAGAATCTCCTCATGTAAACATGGATACTGACTACAACACACCCATGAATCCCTTACTCTAATTCTGCATCTTAAAAGGAAGACCTGTCTAATCAGGCCTGCTTTCACAGCAACCGCAACACAAATCTCCACTGTGATGAAACATACAGTAGAAACATCTAAAGTTCCCTACTCTACAAAGACTCCCGTGTAAAGCAGCTTGTTCTCCGAGGCCAGGCTTAGGTTGAACCTAAAGGGTTTCTAATGTAATCACCAAAGGAGATGAATGCAGCAGGAATAAAGTTTCATTGCTTTGGTCGTAGAAGCAGCGCCCACAAAGGACGGGTGGGAGAATATTGAGTTTCACATCGGACTATGGCCGCCTCGCAAGCCGACCACAAGATTGCGGCTTTTCATGTTGTTGTTTTCTGCATCTCACACAACATTCCTTAGCATTTCTTAGTCTTTCTTATCGCCACTTTGTATAACTTTTCAAGGTAAAACTGATAAAGTAACCACTCACGCAAGTTTCTTGTTGGATGATCTGAAGGATCCTCTTAGCAGGAAGCAAGAAGTCAATAAAGCAGCGTAGCCCGTCTCCACGGTACTGTCTTTCCACCACGCTGAAAAGCTGCCACAGGACGGTGGAGGCGGTGGCGCTGAAGGGATGGTACAGAGCCGACAACGTGCTCTGGATGCAGTTGTCCAAAGACTCAGCGTCCTGCAGAGAAAAAAACAGAAATGTCAGATGTTGTTGTAGAAGAACCCACAGTAGACTTAAAGGTCCCCATGTTATGCAACACTGACTTTTCTATGTTGTTTTAACAGGAAATGAGCAAAAATCTCCTTCATCGTGGACATGGTGACACCTCTGACCTGTTCCTCGTGAGATGAGCTGGTTCGATTTTTACACTCAGCTTTGAAGAAAAATAAAAAATAAAAATCTTAAACAAAACATGAAGCTCCACCCACCATCTGCTGAAAGTGTTTTTCTTCATTTTTCTTCATGTCATAAAGCTATGCTACTGTTGCTAATGTTGCATTTTTTGTTTATGATATACCGCATCTATTATGTTGGATAAGAGTTACAGTGTCTTTGTAAAAAAAATAGATAACTTCATCAAGGCACTTTTTGTAGTGTGGAAAGAGGCGTGGACAAACACAGCTCATTAGCATTAAAGCTACATACACACAAAACAGCGTGTTCACTGTACATACACTTCCAATACACTATAGTGGGACCTCTGACACTTATTTAAAATGGATAAAAAATAGCATAACATTTGCCTTTTAAAGATTAGTAAGGGTATCACATTACTGTAATGTACGGACAATATAAATATATATATATTTTTTTTTATGCTTTGTGAGGTGGCTACTTCCTGTATTTTTACACATCGGACCAATGATGTTAACTTAACATGAGCTATCTAAAGACATATGGAAAATAGATTGTAGTAGATTTGTTTTATGTTTATGCTAAAATAACTACATCTCCCATAATGCTTAGTACCAGTGTGAAGAAGACACTACCATCACAGGTTTTGATATTGTGATCTGACAAATACTATGTAAGTTTAATCAAGTGTACAATTAGCTACAGTTATATACTACGGCTTATATTTGTTTTGTTTTTAAATTTTGCATTCAATATTCAGGCGTAGCTGCACGGTGGGCGAGTGGTTAGCACGCAGACCTCACAGCTAGGAAACCAGGGTTCAATTCCACCCTCGGCTATCTCTGCTATATATCTCGGCTATATTTCTCAGTTATACCTTTTCAATGTTAGGTTGCTGTGTGATGAGTTTTGTGTTATTTGTAAGATGACAACGTGAGTGTTATATATAATGGCCACCCTCTGTGTGGAGTTTGCATGTTCTCCCCATGCATGCGTGAGTTTTCTCCGGGTACTCCGGTTTCCTCCCACATTCCAAAAATAGGCTAGGTTAATAATTGGCGACTCCAAATTGTCCATAGGTATGAATGTGAGTGTGAATGGTTGTTTGTCTATATATGTGCCCTGTGATTGGCTGGCCACCAGTCCAGGGTGTACCCCGCCTCTTGCCCGAAGACAGCTAGGATAGGCTCCAGCACCCCCCACGACCCTTGTGAGGAAAATGCCTAGGACCAGTGTGTAGAAGACACTACCATCGCAGGTTTTGATATTGTGATCTGACAAATCCTAAGTAATTTTAATCAAGTGTACAATTAGCTACAGCTATATACTACGGCCTAATTTGTTTCTTTTTTAATTTTGCGTTCATTATTCAGGCGTACGTATTAGTCCGGATATTACGGTAATTGATCTACATCCGATTTGTTTTTGGTATACTTCCAATAGCTACTGCTAAAGCATTGCATGAAATTTGTTTACTGTATTGTTTACCCCCCCCCCCCCCCGCTAAAGCAAATACTACTCATAGCACAGAGTGAAATAAATATGTACGCACTATTGAATGAGCAGTATTATAACTACAGACAAGCCTGCTTATTTACTGACTGAATATGATCTCATTTATTCAGGAAGTTATATCGTGATAGGAAACATCAGCCGTAATGCTCTTTCCATCAGACAAAGGGGAAACACCTGGACTGAGGGACGTCACCGTCGGTGGACACAAACAGAAGAACAACTGGAAAAGTCCGCCCAGGACTCGGGGGGGACGTGACCCTCTAATATCAGCCATGTCACCGTCGATGCTTATCTAGCCTATGCATGACCTGACAGCTTAGTGTAGGCAAACGGGGGACATGTCCGACATGGGACACTGGGGGATTGATCTGCAGTGGTAGTCATGTTCACAGCCCAAGCGTGGGTGCCCTTTCAGGAGGCCGTCAAGGCCAAACACGCTTCTCCTATCTGTCCTTCCCGAATGAACACAACAAGCGGAGGAGACATCTGCCTCCAGTGATAACCCACACAGAAAGACAGCAATGTCAGGGAAAGTCCCACAATTTGCTTTTTGGAATATTTTCACTCCATATTTGCGTGACAATGTGAAATAAATCAAAGCATGGCATGAGTGGATTGAGTCAGACAGCGCTATGTAAGAACTGTTGATCTAAGCAGCTCAACGACGTCTATTAGAGGAGATTGAGTACAGTTCACTGCGTTGGTACACATGCCACAACCGGGCTACAAGGCGCTCATTGTGATCGCCGCCTCTCAAAGTGGTGAGCGCGGTACAGGGTTGGACTCTCCAAACAAAGCGCCCACCTCCATTAGCAGTCAGACAGCACTTAGTGGGACAGAAATGTCTCTGGGCTTTAGTCACCCCAGCAGGAGAAGAACAACGTGGTGTTTTATGAGGAGAATGCAAACAATGGAAGGAAAGACTTCATGACACAGTGAAGACGGGTCACAAGGTTCTTTTTTTTCAGTTCCCAAGGAAGGAGAAAAGATGCTAGTATGGATAAATCAAACACTGACACATCCTGTATCCATACTGTAACCACGGCATCATCGAATTAGATCCAATACAACAGCTACCTAAGCCTAGTACTGTATTTTCTGGACTATAAGTCACATTTTTTTAATTTTAATTTTAATTTTAATTTTAATTTTAATTTTAATTTTAATTTTTTAATTTTAATTTTAATTTTAATTTTAATTTTAATTTTAATTTTAATTTTAATTTTAATTTTAATTTTAATTTTAATTTTAATTTTAATTTTAATTTTAATTTTAATTTTAATTTTCCAAACTACTTGACCAAAACTGACGTTACTTCATCTTGGAAGGCAAGTTCTAACATGAATAAAAGAATAGAGAACAGGCTGAATAGGTGTAAGATATGCTAACACAATGCTTATTCAGCTACACAAAAAATAAACATGAACAGAAAAGGTGTCCAGTGTTTATGTAACATAAACAGTTTTTTCATTAATAATTCGCTCTGGAGTATAAGTCGCAGGAACAGCCAACCTATGAAAAAAAGTGCGACTTATCGTCTGGAAAATACGGTAATCAATTCATTTATCCGCCTGAAGTCTCTTGATTGTCTCGAAAATAAGACTGTAATAAATGATATGTAGAATGAAACTATATAAAAACAAACAAAACAAAAAAATGGACCTGGAAGTACATAAAACTAACTAATTAATTATGCTCAGTATTAGAAGTTAATTATCATTAAAATGTTAATATTTTTTAAGCGTGTAGGAGTTGGGGGTAAGAAAAAAGGTAAGCAAAATACTAGAAAATACGAGTGTGGTACACTATATATAGTATACATAATTATACAATAACTACATAATAATAATAACAACAACAACAATAATAATAATACATTAATAAATAACAATTGGAATTTTGGTGCAAATCCAGATAAAGAACATTGAGGAATTCTCACCACAGTCAAGATACCATCTTGTGTCATCCTCTGTGAAACAGGAAGTCGCTCGAACAGATAAACCTAGTTGTACCTAATGTTATGGTCATGTGCACGTTTCAGCGGAATGACGAATCTCATCAGTTGGACCCGAGCACATAGGAATGCAAAGTTTGTGTCCGTCGCCCCTCAGCCAGGAATGGGAATGGGAAAATGGGAAATCCCATCCTTTTAGGACGCCAGGTCTTTTTGTAAGTAGAGGCTTGTCTGTGTGATGGCGGAGTACGTTGCTAATTAGTGGCCTGTGGAACCAGGTGGGACACTTTTTGTCTGCGGTGTGGTGTGGTGTGTAACAGCTGTTACAGAGGTAAAAAAAAAAGTGACAGAAAATAGAATGAAAGAAAAGGGTGAATCCCACCGAAAGATGGGAGAGTGGGAGAGTGATGAAGGGGTGCTCACTGACACATTTAGTGGGTCACGAACACAAAAGGCTGCCTACCAAGCGTCCAGTGGAGCATGAAGCCACCGGGGGAGTGTAACAGGAGAGCCCCGGAGCCCCCCGTGTACGCTACTGAAAGCCTCAAAGGCAGCGGGATGATCGCAAGGACAGGCAGTTTGATGCAGCTTTTGATCCTGTATGATGACCGTCACCACAAAATATACATATCTGTGTGTACTATTTCTATTTCAAAATAAAAGCTGATTACAACAACAAATCAACACTATTAACTTTAACGACTTGAAAGTGAAAGCAACATCACAACAATGGTGTAATGGTACTGTAAAAAAAATGTTAATAAGGATTATCTCTGCATGATAAACTTTAACCTTTTAGGGGTCACACACACACACACTAAGATCAACAATGAAGGAAGTCTAGAGTGGAAAAACTGACCACCCTGAAGTAACCACATAACATATACAGCTACATATGTCTAGGAATAGTTTGACAATTACAGCTTTTATGGTATAATATATTGCATGTATTATCCAGGGAATCCATTGAATTCGATGAATCCCAGTAAACGTTGATTTATGTTGTCATCGGGGAAACCGATGTCTTTGTCTGACAGGATGTAAACAGCACCGACGGCAGGATATTGTTCTTAAGCAGTCCGCACCGACCTCTTTGACTCTATGTGTTGTTATTGCATGACATCCCTCAACAAATGTTTCTGTTACGTAGATCAAATTTTAAAACAGAACAAATAAAGTTAGTTTGAAAAGTGATTCTTATGCAGGGTAAATATAGAATGGGTGCATACCACAACAAGTCAGGAGTTGATAAAGGAAAAGCGGCTTATCACAGAGACTACAAAGTTGTGTACTTCACTGACCCCAGCGGTGATTTTAGTTATTTTTGTCATCCGAGGAAGGACTTTGTGGGATAATTAAGTGTCATTGTGTCTCGGATAGGAAATCAAGTATTAAAAGCAACCATAGTAATGGTAATGGTTTTATTTCATTTGAACATGCATCAGATTACAATTGAATGCATCGCATAATCAGTTCACAGTTCCACATGTCCAAAAGGAGTAGGAAGAAGCAAAGCTTATTAAATCCTACCCCTCCATCTGCTACTTTTACAATTAGCAACTGTTACATTTGTTCACTTCCTGCTTTCTTAATTTAATTTAATTTAATTTAATTTAATTTAATTTAATTTAATTTAATTTAATTTAATTTAATTTAATTTAATTTAATTTAATTTAATTTAATTTAATTTAATTTAATTTAATTTAATTTATATTTTTTTCATGATGAGTATGCCACAATAACACACATGCCCAACCTCTCCCAATAAATACCAACACTAGCTAGCAACTCTCAAAGCACATGTCAAATCCATACCTTGATACTCAGGTAGTTGTCACAACTGCGCGACTTTGCTCTGGAGTGCATTTTGCCAAGTGACAACATTTAGGCACCAAAGCAAAATCCCCCAAAAATCTAAAAAAAATGAAGCGTCAAATCCAAGCAGTACAATCCAGTGTATGAGCGCCCCTGCGCTTCCCTATCAACAGGTCCATTTCCAGCTCTTGTGCTCTGTGGCAGCTGGAGTTGTCTAAACTCCTGCTGGGGCGTGAGAGAAACAGCGTGCTGGCGTCCCCGTCACTCACCCAACCCTCACTTCAAAATAACCTCACCCCCCCCCCCCCCACCCACCACCACCACCCAGAGCCCCGCCCCTCTCTGCTGAAAGCCTCCTCCAGCTGGATAGAACACATCATTCAGAAAACACACACACATTACCTGCTTTGCACACACACACACACACACACACACATACCCAGCAGGGGTCGGACTCTGACTAACTCCTCTCTGGCCCACTGACCCCTTGCACCCCTACCTCCACAAGCAGTTCCCCACACCCCCCCATGGCCACAATGGGCTCTCTTTTGTCCCGACAATACAAATGGACTAAAGTTTCAGCTTATTCTGCTGCTTTTCAAAGGGGCCAAAAGAAAGGAAGACATCAGCACAGGATTGGTGGTTCAGGTCACTCACGACAATAGCATTCCCATTCAATTTCATCCGAGGGGGGAAAACCCGATCCTTTAACTGGACCTTACAACCTTGCGACACATGTGGGACATATACTTGTGTTGCGGGAGATAAACATGACGACTTGAAAACAGATGAATGAGCCAGAAAAGTGGGGTTAAGGGCACGACAATTAGTTCAATTATTCAAAATATGGACACTTTTTAGACTTTTACCTGCTTAATTTATTCACGAATGTACACATGATCGATAAGGATGCATACTTTCAGTTCAAGATCATGCTCTCTGGTTCCACCATATCTTACTTATTGTGTGGAAAATATGGGCTAATAACTATAAAAGCAATCTTCACTCGCTAAATGTACTGCAAAAAAGGTCAGTAAGGATAATTCATAATGCCGCCTACAGAGAACAAACTAAGTCCTTATTTCTAAAATCACAAATACTTCAACTTGCTGATATAGTTCATCTTCAAACAGCTAAAATAATGCATAAGGCTAAAAATAACCAATTAGCTAAAAATGTCATCCAATACTTCTCTAAACTATATTATGGAAAGCAGGAAGTGAACAAATGAAACAGTTACTGATTGTAAAAGTAAACTGTATTAAATTAAATTAAATTAAATTAAATTAAATTAAATTAAATTAAATTAAATTAAATTAAATTAAATTAAATTAAATTAAATTAAATTAAATTAAATTAAATTAAATTAAATTAAATTAAATTAAATTAAATTTAGTACCTCGTACTTTGGTACGTGACAAAAATAAATAAAAATAATTACAAAAAAATGTTTTATGAAAAAAATATAAATTAAATTAAGTTAAATTAAATTAAATTAAATTAAATTAAATTAAATTAAATTAAATTAAATTAAATTAAATTAAATTAAATTAAATTAAATTAAATTAAATTAAATTAAATTAAATTAAATTAAATTAAATTAAATTAAATTAAATTAAGAAAGCAGGAAGTGAACAAATGTAACAGTTGCTAATTGTAAAAGTACCAGATGGAGGGGTAGGATTTAATAAGCTTTGCTTCTTCCTACTCCTTTTGGACATGTGGAACTGTGAACTGATTATGTGATGCATTCAATTGTAATCTGATGCATGTTCAAATGAAACAAAACCATTACCATTACTTTTACCATTACTATTTAGAGAAAGCCTTGTGAAAGACACAAACAACAAACACATATAAAGCAAGTATAAATATTTCAAAAATCCATAGTCGGGAGGATATAAATAACTACTTTAATGGCGCATTTAGTCTCATTTAGATAGCTGCTGTATAATCACTTGTTTAAACAGAAGCAGACATACCTCACATTCACATTCTACAAATATACACTCCTCCTCCTCACACAGTCAACCTGTAATTTCTTCTGCCCGGATCATTTGCAGTGGCTACACTGGGTGGATTCCCCCCCCCGAAGTAGTTTTCTCTTCTGCCTTCTTCTTAATCCTCACTTATCTAATTACGTCGGAATTGCTGCACATGAGTAGGAAAAAAAAAGGGTTCAAGTGGGAGTCAGCGAGCATTCTAAGGTTGGGGCCCAGAACGAGAGATGCAATCATGTCACGTCAAAGTGAGCTCAAAGGATGCTCTCTATGGTGGCGTTTAAGTCCACATGTGTAATTTGGTGGAGAGCGTGCAAAAATGCAGGCGTGTCTTTTCCAGGCCACATCGGAGAGAAGTTATGCGAAGTTTGCGACATTCTCAAACAGCAATACTGCAAAAGGAAAACTAGTAGAGCAGATGTGGACTTCATGCTGATCTAGATATGTGATGGTAAACTATGGAACATGAAACACATATTGCTGCTTCCATGTGCAACCAGTGTGCACACATAAGGATAAAAACAATAATTAAAATAACAAAACTATATAGAAATAGATTATTATTTATTACGATTAAGTTTCTAATCATTTATTTGTCCATTTTCTACACCCCTTGACCTCACTAGAGTATGCTGGAGACTATCATGGCTGACTTAGCACAAGAGGCTACGTTTCTAATCATATGTGGTTGTTTTCTAGGCCGCTTATAGTCATTGTGGGTTTGCTGGCACTAGGGCTAGGCGATTTATTTTATTATTTTAAAATTAAATTAAATTAAATTAAATTAAATTAAATTAAATTAAATTAAATTAAATTAAATTAAATTAAATTAAATTAAATTAAATTAAATTAAATTAAATTGCACTACATACACACAAATTAAAATTAAAATTAAAATTAAAATTAAAATTAAAATTAAAATTAAAATTAAAATTAAAATTAAAATTAAAATTAAAATTAAAATTAAAATTAAAATTAAAATTAAAATTAAAATTAAACTATTATAGGAAAGCAGGAAGTGAACAAATATGTACTTCGGTATGTGACAAAAATAAAAAAAATTAAGAAATTACAAAAAACAAAAATAAAATAAAATTAAATTAAATTAAATTAAATTAAATTAAATTAAATTAAATTAAATTAAATTATTAAAAATATCGATATTTCTGTTAAGCACGATATCAAAAACAAGCATATCGTTCATATTGATATAGACTGGATTTTATGTGGAGGTCTCAGGTTTCAAGATGGCGGCGCCTGAGTATAAGCTAGTTACGACAGCTCCCTGTCTTCTGCAGTGTTTTTAGTGTTTAATAGTGCTTTATTTATTACTTCCTCATTATTTTATGCCATACCGACCCCTTAAGAAAGTGTGCAGCTATGGATGTTCATCTTATTACGTTTGTAGCTAGCCGCTTCCACCATTGTTCACACTCAGCTGTTTTAGCAGCCGTTAGCAGCTGTTAGCATCCCTTCGCTACGTCGAATGATCAGATATCCCTCAGAAATATGGAGGTGGAGAAGCTACATAGCGGAAATGAACAGTGAAAAGACAGTATAAAGGTATTCAAAGACGGCATCAACCATTTTTACTGTCTGTCGTCATGGGGAACGTGATAGGGAAACTGGAAGATGGTGCCTTGGTGTGCCTCGCTTCCATGTCATGTCTTTGGGAACACTCACATCAAGAATCACGTCTTCAATGAAGGTAAACATAACCCTAAAAGTCAATTTTTTTGCATGTAAAAGTTTAAAAACTTTATGTTAAAATTTTGAGAGTCAGCTACTGTTAGCTGATTTCCGGTTCTGGTTACCATTTTGTAACTTAGCAAGCTAGCTTCTTTGTTAGAAGCTTCCGAAGTTTTGTGATATAAATACATTAAGAACACAGTTGGATTATTGGATTATTGATGACACGATAAGACACACGTCGTGTTGTATGCTAACCGGAAAATTGTACATTAACCAAGGCAACATTTTAAGGGTAAATTTTCGACATGCTAACTGAGGTTCCACTGTGTAGTGAATACACTTTTGGAAACTTTGATGAACACGAATCACTCAACAGGTTACTCCCGTTTTGTTTGTGAATTTTTGAAAAAAAAAATCTGTAGTCGCAAACAAATTTGTGTTGTTTTTCATGTTTATTACCTACGTTTTGCAGATGTACCACCACCGCAAATATATTGCAGCCCTGTGGGAAACACTGTTCTACATGTTCTCTCTCTCTAACTAAATAAAGAATTTATGTAACCTCTAAAGTAAAGTAAAGAAAGAGAGACAAAAGGATGCCATGACAGTATTGCCTAAAACTAAATATATGTACCATGACTTGAAGCTGTGTTTAAATTCAGGATGATTTATCTCTCCCAAAATAAATGTTTGTGTCGACTGCAGCTATTGTGCACCATAATTACCAATATGTTATGATTCAAACAATGACAGCCACTACAAGATCATCTCTCTCTCTCTTTCTCTCCTTCTGCTAATATTGTTTGTGCATCGACACAAATTAAACTTTTCCTGTTGTTTTTCCACGCGCGGCCGCAAGATTTTAAAATAGCCACACATTTACGCAGGCTTCTGGTCAGCGTTATTTATGTGATGTGAAGAAACGATAAGCCGGTCTCTGGGGTGGCAAGACATTCGATAAAACTATCATGGGAACATGGTAGCCAGATGTCACATGAGGAGGAGTTTTCATCATTTTTTTTTTATACTCGTATCTTACCCTAGTGATACCAATACAAACAATTGGTTAAAGAGCTGTAAATATGTTGTTTTTGGACATGATTTACATCACTGCAAACACAAATATAAATATAAATGTATTTATTTATATAATACACAAATAAATAAATAAATTACAAATAAATAATTTAATAAAAAAATATATATTAAATTAGATAAAATTAAAATTACATAAATAACAATATAAATTAAATTATATAGAAAATTAAATTAAATTAAATTAAATTAAATTAAATTAAATTAAATTAAATTAAATTAAATTAAATTAAATTAAATTAAATTAAATTAAATTAAATTAAATTATTTATTCATTTTCTACCGCTTATCCTCACAAGGGTCGCGGGGGTGCTGGAGCCTATCCCAGCTGTCTTCGGGCGAGAGGTTGGTGGCCAACCAATCACAGGGCTAAACTAAACTAAACTAAACTAAACTAAACTAAACTAAACTAAACTAAACTAAACTAAACTAAACTAAACTAAACTAAACTAAACTAAACCAAACTAAACTAAACTAAACTAAATTAAATTAAGAAAGCAGGAAGTGAACAAATGTAACAGTTACTGATTGTAAAAGTACCAGATGGAGGGGTAGGATTTTATAAGCTTTGCTTCTTCCTACTCCTTTTGGACATGTGGAACTGTGAACTGATTATGGGAAGCATTCAATTGTAATCTGATGCATGTTCAAATGAAATTAAACCATTACCATTACCATTACATTATAGCACAAACGTAGCTTATGGATCGGAACTCTCAATTTTCGATATGTGAATTACGCTGATGTCGTACCCAGACCAGATTTCTGTTATTATCATTGTAAAGGCAGTATTGAATCCAAATATTGTGCAATTGTTTATGCTACATTTACTGCATATATATATATTATATAATATACATAATATATACACAATACAGTATCTATTTTTAAGTGGCAAAAAATGAAACAGAAGAATGATTTTTTTTTTTTTATTCAAGTAGAGCCAAATGTCCTTTTAGGTGTAAATGGGTGGGTGGTCATTTGTAATTAACCACTACACACACAGAGAGACACACACACACACACTCACATACAAACACACACCAAACTGTGGAATGTGACACCTTCATCCTATCTCACTTCGGAGCGACCTCATAGTGCCACACGGGCCACCCATCAAAACGTCTTCATCTTCTCTCATACACCAGCACCACTTTTTCCCAGCTCCAATTGCCATTGAATGCATCATTTTCGGAAAAAAGAATACCAAAGCCGCTTTCCCCAGGACCGACAAGGGAACATGTGAGAGACAGTCTTTGTTCTACTTACAGGTCACATTTTTGGAGGATCAGAGTGGATCAGTCATCGTTTCCCTTTCCCTCCAAAGCTTTTAGATCTCCCATCCCATCATGCATCCAGACATCCAGACTTCCAGACGCACACGCAGCTCTCCCTTCTAACCGACGCACACTTAAGAACCCATGAGAACCGTTCCTCCTCCGTTTGAAGCCGTGACGTCACCACTCAAATGCAAACACACACACACACACACAATTTTTGGGGACTCTCGCAACAATGATTGTGACGCAGCTGTTGGAGCAGGAAGAGGAGGACACCACCTGTCGTACCCCCCCCCCCTTACTATAATGTACCTTAGGCCCCCTGCTGTGTGGACGTCTCACTCCAACACAAAAGCCAGTGTTTTCTCTGAGCACGCGAGCACAGGTGGCTGCAAAGTGGGGCAAGGTCGAGTTACAGCGACGGCTCCCACACTCTGAGCCCCTCAAAAGGGCGCGACGGAGTTCATACGCGGCGTGCATAGTTGCAGTATAGTAAGGGAATCTGTACACAAATCCGTACTGTATGTGTGTGTAGTGCAAGAATTTAGGATTTATCGCATTATTATCACATTAACTATCATTGCAATGCTTGTAATCATCTGTATAAATCAGTGCCACAAAATAATGTCACGTGACACGTCTTTATAATACATGCTCTTTAGTGGTTGACCATAATTGACACTTTTTTTTGGTAATGAGAGCATAAAATCACATGTTATATGAGTAATAAAAAAAAAAAAACATCCAAATTTAGATGATCAGCACTCACCTCCTTCCACGATGTAGCTCCGCAGTGTCATTGTCTCGCTTTCAAGGCTGTGTGGGTCTGACAGCTGTCTAACCAGAGAAGAAGACCTGCCCCCGATTCCTGCAGGAACCTGACATGATCCATCAGAAGCTCTGCCTCGGCTGGCCTGAGAACAGTCACAATATTAGGGCAAGGCTAGACAGAAAAAAAAAAAAAAGTTGTCGCAGCCCACCACCCCCCTACCTACCCCCACCCCCTCCAGGCATCCCAATTCCTCGGCGGGGCGTAACCCTGTCGTTTTATCTGCGCCCATCTCCTCCTGTGTGTACACTGTGATTGGAGGCCGGAGTGGGTTGCCGTGTCAACAAGTGCCTTATTTGCCTTGACACACTATATTTCGTCCCATATACAAAAAATTTGACTTCCTTCAAATCTGCTATACAAACAAAGTACTAATAAGAACGAATGTGCTGATAAAACATACAAAAGATTTCCCACTCAACATCACACTGCTGGCTCAAAAAAAAAAAACACAATGCAGCACCTGACAAGAGTGGAAAGCGCAGATGTCCTGATTGTTATATGGATTACTACGGCCACCTAGCAAACACCTCCAGGTGTGCATTCCACACCAAAAGCGGAAAAGGTGGGAGCCGCTCCTGTGAATCAATAAAAAACTTCTGTCTCTGTCTTTCTTGCATACCTGAGCTGAGGAAATGGTTGCAGGGGCTGACTTATGTCGAGCTTCTTTCCACAGTGTTCATTTGGCTAAAGGGTTAATGGTAATGGTAATGGTTTTATTTCATTTGAACATGCATCAGATTACAATTGAATGCATCACATAATCAGTTCACAGTTCCACATGTCCAAAAGGAGTAGGAAGAAGCAAAGCTTATTAAATCCTACCCCTGCATCTGGTACTTTTACAATCAGTAACTGTTACATTTGTTCACTTCCTGCTTTCCTAATATAATTTTTTTTTAATGTAATTCATTAATTTAATTTTTTGCTATATACTGATTTTTTATTTTATTTTATTTTATTTTATTTTATTTTATTTTATTTTATTTTATCGCTTTTCCTCATGAGGGTCGCGGGGGTGCTGGAGCCTATCCCAGCTGTCTTCAGGCGAGATGCGGGGTACACCCTGGACTGGTGGCCAGCCAATCACAGGGCACATATAGTAGACAAACAACCATTCACACTCACATTCATACCTATGGACAATTTGGAGTCGCCAATTAACCTAGCATGTTTTTGGAATGTGGGAGGAAATCGTAGTACCCAGAGAAAACCCACGCATGCAAACTCCACACAGAGATGGCCGAGGGTGGAATTGAACCGAGGTCTCCTAGCTGTGAGCTCTGCGCGCTAAACACTCACATCCTTTATTTTATTTTATTTTATACCATTTGTCAACATATATGTGGTTTTACAATTTGACGTGCTTAAGCATCAAGCCTCAGTGTCCAATGTAGGTCAAGAGATGCTAAGCTATCTGAGCAAAACATCCTAGCTACTGGCCTGGCATGCATATTGCAGTGCAGTGCTTTTATTTAGTCATTCCCCTTTAAATATAACCACGGATTCAAACAAAACCACACCAACTTTACCCCCAGCTGTGTTGTGTAATGCCTTTTTGTGACCCCTGTTGTCAAAAATGTCCCGAAAAGCCTGTAAGCGGTAAAAGCTGCACCTCACAGAGTTGTGTAACGTTAGCAGGGGGCGGGGCTGGGTGCTGCGGGGAGAGAGGCGGCTCACCTCAGGTCTGGACGGTACACCTGGTCTACACCGAGTCTTTAATTTTGGAAGGAAGGAGCAGAAATTAGAGACTCTCACTGCCACATCCCCACATACTGGACCGAGCTACCACGCTGGCATGTTGGAGACATGAATCACTGGCATAGTACCGTATGAGGAGACACTGTCATGGTGGCACTGGAAAGCAGGGGTGGCCGAACTGTTTCCACGGGGGCCATATGCTAAAAAAAATTCTATAAAATGGCTGAAAAAAAATTGCCTTTTTTGCACTAATTTTAATTTTAATTTTAATTTTAATTTTAATTTTAATTTTAATTTTAATTTTAATTTTAATTTTAATTTTAATTTTAATTTTAATTTTAATTTTAATTTTAATTTTAATTTTCCACGTCCCAATAAATAATGGCCGACACTTTGGACACCCCAACACCACCTCAGAATGGTAAAAACCCGCCATTCGGTTATTGAGAATACCCGTGAAAATGTCTGTGTTTGCCACTGGTTTTGATTTTGGATCAACATTTGCAATAAGCGTGACTGTTTTCTTAATTATTAGAGTAGATTCAGCTACTCCCACATTCCAAAAACAAGTTTACACTGGAGCTGTATCTACTCTAATAATTACAACAGTCACTCTTATTGCAAATGTTGATCCGAAATCAAAACCAATTCCAAAAACATTCATCCATGTTTTTGGAATGTGGGAGGAAACCGGAGTTCCCGGAGAAAACCCACGCATGCACAAGAAGAACATGCAAACTCCACACAGAGATGGCCGAGAGTGGGATTGAACTTGGGTCTCCTAGCTGTGAGGTCTGCGCGCTAACCACTCAACCACCGTGCAAAGCATTCCAAAAACATGCTAGGTTAATTGGCGATCCGCTATTTCTGAAATAATGAAACATCCTTTTGGGGTTTTTCCATAGAATAGTTTAGAATGACAGCAACCTGGTGAATCATATACTGCATGTATATACATTACACACCATAATAACACAAAGAGGAAGACAAAAAAGTCAACCTGGGAGAACGGGGGGCTGAGGAAAGAGGGATGCAGGGGGAGAATGATAGGGAGGGCGAGGTGTTTCCTGTTTCCATTGCTCTAATTATACCGCTCTCATGGGGACGGGGCCCATCACTGAAAGGAAATTTGTCACTGAGGAGCCCCTGAATACGAATGCACATTACCATGTAGGGATGGTGCCTTCACTGATACAGTTGGAATCAGTACCGATACTAATTTTCAGTACTTTTATGTGTGTAATACCATCATTTACTATATTTGAATTCAAGATTAGCGACTCCAAATTGTCCATAGGTATGAATGTGAGTGTGAATGGTTGTTTGTCTATATGTGCCTTGTGATTGGCTGGCCACCAGTCCAGGGTGTACCCCCACCTCTCGCCCCAAGACAGCTGGAATAGGCTCCATCACCCCCTCAACCCTCGCAAGGATAAGCGGTAGAAAATGAATGAATGAATGAATGAATAGTTCATAAAGTAAAATATAGTGGAGGTAGCGTGATAGTATGTGCCCTGTGATTGGCTGGCCACCAGCCCAGAGTGTACCCCCGCCTCTCACCCGAAGACAGCTGGGATAGGCTCCAGCACCCCCACAACCCTCGTGAGGATAAGCGGCAGAAAATGAATGAATGAATATTATATGGATAAAGTAAAATATGTTGGAGGTAGTGTGATGGTATGTGCCCTGTGATTGGCTGGCATAAGCGGCAGAAAATGAATGAATGAATGAATGAATGACTGAATGAAAAGTTCATAGAGTAAAATATGGTGGAGGTAGTGTGATGGTATGTGCCCTGTGATTGGCTGGCATAAGCGGCGGAAAATGAATGAATGAATGAATGAATAGTTCATAGAGTAAAATATGGTGGAGGTAGTGTGATGGTATGTGCCCTGTGATTGGCTGGCATAAGCGGCAGAAAATGAATGAATGAACGAATGAATAGTTCATAGAGTAAAATATGGTGGAGGTAGTGTGATGGTATGTGCCCTGTGATTGGCTGGCATAAGCGGCAGAAAATGAATGAATGAATGAATAATGTTCTGGGGCTTTACTTTGTCCCCTTCTTGTTGTACCTTTTGATTTTACGTGAATCGGTGCTCTGTAGTGCCGACGAAATCCTGTAAAAGTACCGAATTTGCTACCCGACTGTGTATAATAGCATCATTTATACGTACATGCAAAAGACAGATATTAATACAAATACTGTAGTTATATACATAAAGTTATTTTTGTCCGCCGGTGTAAACACATTTTGTCCATGACCGCAATTGCGAGGGCCTTTTTTTTTTTTTTTTTTTTTTATAAACGAAACTTGTGCCACATCCGTTGTCACAATAATGACTCCTTCCTGTTTAAGTGATGGCGACGAGATAAATGTGCGAAGCTGTGATGCTGCATCCCGGACAACGCTCCGAGCTTGTTAGGGCACGGCGTAAACATTTTTATAAATAGAACAGCAGTTGAGAAACTGATGGGAATGGGGAGGAGGTTATTGTGTTGAAGTAGAACTGGGGTCCACTGCCCCCCCCCCCCCCCCCCACACCACAACACAAACTTCCACAGTGCATAATGCAACAACATTCATCAACTGTACCCAAAAATGTCTTTTTGTGATGTTTTCATTTTCGGGATCTGTCTTTAGTATGCAGAAGAGGCGCTGAGAACAGAGGTGGGGGGTTGCCAGACAGAAAAAAAAAAAAAAAAAGATGGAGAGTGAGAAGCTTTAAGGGGGGGGGGTAATTTCAGCAGCCTTCATCCAGCGGCTTTCACTGCCTAGCAACCCCAACACCCGACACGCTATGCGAGTTGATTCCAAATAACACCGTTATCCGTCAACATCTGCATTTCCCCCATGAGAAGGCGGGACAAAGAGCCGCTTAAAAGGTGCCTGATTTGTCAATGCATTATCATTAGCTGTCAAAGCACTGGAGCTAAACCTACGTATGTACACGAGTGCCGTTTCTTTTTTTTTTTTTTATTAATGAAGCTGCCGACGCTACCAACGATGACACTTAGGAGAACTCAGATGACTTAAACACTCCGGTTCATTCCTTGAAACTAACTAAAACTAACTCCCGTCAACTAGCATCAGGTCAAAATGCATAGCTGTGGCTGTGGGCAACCTCCTCAAGTACTTCTTATTTACGTTTGGATGGGAAGCATCATGAGCGGTTGGAATCCAGCAGCTTTATCTACCTCTGCATGCGCTTTAAAAAGTCTCCATCACCAGTTTGACCTTATGAGTTACTATTACAAATTAATTACTATTACAATAGTAATAGTAATAGTAATGCAGTACCGTATGTGGAGACGCTGTCATGGTGGCACTGGAAAGCGGGGGTGGCCGAACTGTTTCCATGGGGACCACTTTCTAAAAAAAAAAGGCTATAATAAGGCAAAAAAAAATTTTTTTTTTTTGCTCAATTTTTTTTTGGGGGGGGGGGGGTGATTTTTTTCTGCAATGCGCCACATCCCAATAAATAATGGCCGGCACTTTGGACACCCCAACACCAACTCAGAATGGCAAAAACCCGCCATTCGGTTATTGAGAATGTCCATGAAAATGTCTGTTTTTGACACTGGTTTTGATTTTGGATCAACATTTGCAATAAGAGTGACTGTTGTAAATATTAGAGTAGATTCAGCTCCAGTGTAGACATCATATCTATATTCATATATATGTATTATGTATATGTTTGGTTGCATGGTGGACGAGTGGTTAGCGCGCAGACCTCAGCGCTAGGAGACCTGAGTTCAATTCCACCCATGGCCATCTCTGTGTGGAGTTTGCATGTTCTCCCCGTGCATTTGTGGGTTTTCTCCGGGTACTCCGGTTTCCTCCGACATTCCAAAATCTTTCATTTTCTACAACTTATCCTCACAAGGGTCACGGGAGTTGCTGGAGCCTATCCCAGCTATCCCATGCTAGGTTAATTAGCGACTCCAAATTGTCCATAGGTATGAATGTGAGTGTGAATGGTTGTTTGTCTATATGTGCCCTGTGATTGGCTGGCCACCAGTCCAGGGTGTAACGCACCTCTTGCCTGAAGACAGCTAGGATAGGCTCCAGCAACTCCCGCGACCCTCATGAGTATAAGCAGTAGAAAATGAATGAAAAAATTACCCCCCCCTCACTTTTTCCACTTTGTGTTGCACTTGAGAGTCAGAATTAGTCAACCATTTTCCCTCCAGATTCAAGCCGAGGTCGCTCAGCTCGGGGCTTAATCAAGTGGAAATTGGAATAGGGGGGTTTCAGAGAGAGAGGGGGGGGGTGGCGGTCAGGATTGTGGGGTGCAGGGTAGAATGGCGCAATTGTTCACATAAAGGCCTCATGTTGAGCCCACTTTGAAGTTAGACTTTGGGAGGGTGGGCTGGTTGTATACGGACGGGAAGGGGGTGCTGGGATTTTACAGTAGCAATACTTGATTGCTTTTTGTGCAATGGCGACAAGGGGGAGTGGGTGCAAAGTGGGACCCGAATTTATAGAGTAGCACGGGAACAACAGAGGCAAAAACCACACACAAGTAGGACCCTAATATTTCCCCCGCCCCCGGTTATTGCCCCCTCACATGGACACCCGGCAGCATCAACATTCAAGTGAGATTCCCCTCCATTTGTCCCACTCCCATACAAGCAGACAGGCTCCCACTGATCTATTATGTTGCAAAGCCTTTCTCATGCATGTCTTGAATGCTGCAGGATAATCACGTTTTCCTGAGACAGGCTAAGCTGCACATGGAGGGGGGGGGGTGTAAAATAAATGTGCAATGCTATAAAAGTTGCAAGCATTCCTGAAAAATGTGCATATAAACAAATATTCCTACCTTTCTCTTTCCCTTGTTTGAGCAGGTGTATTTCAGTGATGCTGCATCCAGTCACTCCCAGTAGACACTTGTTGCACCTCCGTGGCGTGGGTGGGTGTGGGTGGGTGCTCCAGGCTAGTTGACAAACACAAATTTTTACCCCCACTCCAAAAAAAAAAAAAAGCAACATATAAAAAGTGCATAAACTGTAGTGCACACTTGCAAGAGAAGCTGGTGTCAAGAGTTTAGAGCTTCGGGTTCTCCGGGGGTGCGCAAAGTGGATATTTGCATTAGATGGACCCTCCCCTCGCTTTTCATAGCTGCCATTGTTTGTCGCAGCCGGGGCTCAGTCCTTCCCTAAATCCCTCACGACTAGAACAGGGAATGCTGCCCCCCCCCCCCTCTCCTTCTGACGCCAATTAACAAAAGAAAGTTACACAACTTCCATTTTTATAGTGCACTATATCAAAACAGTAGTCATGATTATAAGTGTATTGAAAAAGTTACCAAACTTAATTCATGGTTCGAACACCATCGTAATGAATTTTCATATCATAGTGATGGAATTGTCAAATTCAAACAAGGAAAACGGTGCACATGCATCTTTGCTGCCATCTAGTGGTGAAAGGATTGATTTGAAAATGGCGTCCACCTAGAGAAAATTAGTTACGGTACATTAAATTACACAATTAAACCATTAGCACTTCTTACTTCAAATGAAGCACTTAATTTCATTTGATGAAATAAGTATTTAATTTAGAGAAAAACCTAGTAGATGTGTGTTAAATATAAATATAAGTTAACTAATCGCTTACCTTGATCGCCAGTTAGCTAGGTAGCCGGCTAGCCTACGTAGCTTGGTAGCCGGCTGAAGCTTGTAATAAAATAAAAAAAAAAAACCGAAGACACACTACCAGAAAAAAAGAAAAAAAAAAAGCTTGGTAGCCGGCTAGCCTACCCAGCTAGGAGGCCGGCTAGCCTACCCAGCTAGGTGGCCGGCTAGCCTACCCAGCTAGGTGGCCGGCTAGCCTACCCAGCTAGGTGGCCGGCTAGCCTACCCAGCTAGGTGGCCGGCTAGCCTACCCAGCTAGGTAGCCGGCTAGCCTACCCAGCTAGGTGGCCGGCTAGCTTACCCAGCTAGGTGGCCGGCTAGCCTACCCAGCTAGGTAGCCGGCTAGCCTACCCAGCTAGGTAGCCGGCTAGCCTACCCAGCTAGGTGGCCGGCTAGCCTACCCAGCTAGGTAGCCGGCTGAAGCTTGTAATAAAATAAAATAAAAATAAAAATAAATAAATAAATAACAAAAACTGAAGGCACACTACCAGAAAAAAAATGCTTGGTAGCCGGCTAGCCTACCGAACTAGGTAGCCGGCTAGCCTACCCAGCTAGCCCAATTTTAAATGTGATTGACACCATGTAATATGAATTGACATTCTTGACTATTTGTCTTAAGTACAAAACTTACATTACAGTACATTACATTGAATTAAATTAATGCTATTTTTAAAGGTAACTTAGAACGTGGTTTGATGGCAGCATGTGTAAGGAAAAAAACAAAGATTACCGCATCCAGCAGAGGGCGCTCTCACAGGGAAATTCTTCAAGTTTTTCCAGCTGGAAGATGTTTTGTAATTACAATAATTTACATGTATAAAAAGCCCTAAGAATATTAAATGTGATATTCTTTTTTTATGAATGTGTTCATCATTTTAGGCGCCAGCAAAAAACATGGCAAAAACACGATCTATAATGTTTATTATAATATATAAAGAACAACATACATATATGCATAATTATATCCATGATGACATATACAGTATTATAATTATACAGTAAAATGTGTTTATATTTATATATATATTTATACATATAGCAGGATATTTTTGCATAAAAACCGGCAGTGGTGATTTCATAACCCTCCCTCTCGCTCTCGCTCTCCCTACCCCAGATATTTCAAATCTACCCCCCCCCCAATCCCACCCCCCCCCCCAGTCCACAGACAAAAGAGGCCTCTGTGATAAAAGCAGCACCTTTACACCTGAGATCCATGTGACAAATAGCTTCCAGGGACCATCAACAGCATCAGGAGGGGGGAAAAAGGTGTTAAAGTTTTCCCGTGTTTTGGCTTTCTGTTGTGTGGTCCCCATTTGTGAAAATGGCGGCAGCAGTCCCAGCAAAGATTTTACTAAAAAAAAAAAATAAAAATGATGTCACACATCATTGATGTTGACACGCTAACTTCAGAAGAAAACGTCAGGTCCACGACGGCTGAGTGTCACGATACAAACTCCATAAAAGTCAGGATAACTGAAAAGTGTATAGCTTGGGAGAGTCCTGGAGATCCCGGACTGGGAGTGGTGCTTGGTCCTGTACACTTGACCCGAGTGGAGGCGGTCATGTCTGGTGGTAATGGTGGTAGTGGTGGTGGTGATGGTGTTCATGGTGGTGGTGGTGCTCGTGGCGTTGGACCACAGGAACCACAAATCCCGGGCTCCCGGGTGGGCCGGACATTTGCTCTCTCTCCAGGCCCGGCAGTGTGGGCGGCAGCTGCTGGGGGTGAGGCTGAGGGGTGAGAGGTGTTTTGCTCGGAGACATGGCTTCCCTAGTTTTGGCCCTCATACGTTTGCTGTGACTGTACTGTAGAGGGTGCTGGTGGTGGCTCTGGTGCGGTAAGTGGTACACGTCTTGGCCCCCGTGGGTGGCCGCGTGGTAGCCGTGGCATTTAGTGGATTTGCCGCCGCTATTCCCTCCTTTGTTGGTGCCCTTGGGTGACTTCAGGAACTGTGCTCCTTTGCCTCGGAGCTCTGCCGGGTTGTAACTATCGCTGATGATCTGAGAGCGCCGCTGGTGAGTAATCTGGGCTTCCGGCTCGTGGGAGCGGGAACGACTCTGGCTCTGCGAGCTTCGATTATGGCTTTCCTGGGGAGGGAACGCGGGGCTTGTTGTTCCTGAAAGACAAGTCGAGGAGGTACTTAAAAACAATGCATCCTTGTGTGAATGCTGACAATCAAGCATTCATGGTATAACAATGCTGCCTTGCTGGCTGCCATGGCAGTTTTGGAATTAATTCATAAATGATGACAGTTTTATGGTTGACTATGGCCTGTTATTAGTCCAAAAATATCTTATGTAGTATTCTGGCCATTGATGAAACATTACATTAACTTCAAACTGCATGTCCGACACGATAGAGTAAAAAAAAAAAAAGTTATCCTCACATTTTGTGCGGAAGTGGTAAGTTTATTTGGAATGAATTAATAAATGATGACAGTTTTGTGGTTGACTATGGCCTGTTATTAGTCCAAAAATATCTTATGTAGTATTCTGGCCATTGATGACACATTACATTACATTCAAACTGCATGTCCGACATGATAGAGTAAAAAAAAAATTATCCTCACATTTTGTGCGGAAGTGGTAAGTTTATTGCTTCTTACATTGTCCTTCTCCTCGTTTGAAACCCTTTCCTAAGTTTAGAATAAATTAAGTTGGAGGCTAACTAGTTAATTTGGAGTAGAGTCACTGCAGTGTTGCGCAATGTTGTGTAAACAAAGATCAGTAACAATGGATTAGATTTTTATTTTATATTTTAAAAAAAGTCAACCCAGCACCGGTGCCGCTACCTAGATCCGTGGACACAGCTGCCAAAGTGAAAATTATGCTTGAAATGTATCGTTTCATAAAAAGCTGTTGTTGGACTTTTTGTAGTTGGGAGCTGATATTTTCCTGAAACTTACCTATGTTCTACTGCTGATTACTAAAGAACGGAAAAAGGTAGGAACAAAATTTTTTTCCCTGACGATAGACGGGAGTCTAATCCTTCTTTTGGTAGGTTCCATGTTGATATAGCCGTAGTACACAATAATCTGTGTGCCTTGAAAGATCATGGCCACACTAAATAAAAGGGATTGTCTCTTAAAAAATGGTTAATTACCCCCAAATTAGCACCATAACTCCCTTTAAGGGCGAGTGGTTAGCGCGCAGACCTCACAGCTAGGAGGACCAGGGTTCGATTCCACCCTCAGCCATCTCTGTGTGGAGTTTGCATGTTCTCCCCGTGCATGCATGGGTTTTCTCCGGGTACTCCGGTTTCCTCCCACATTCCAAAAACATGCTAGGTTAATTAGCGACTCCAAATTGTCCATAGGTATGAATGTGAGTGTGAATGGTTGTTTGTCTATATGTGCCCTGTGATTGGCTGGCTGGCCACCAGTCCAGGGTGTCATCGTGTGTCGTCACAGTCCACTTGTATTAAGGTTAAGTGTAGCAATGAGCAGTTAGCACCCACTACTACTGGAGTGGAGCACAATTTCCCTGGTAGACGTCTGCTGAATGAAAAAAAATGAGCTTACCCTCAAACCTGGAGGTATAGTTCTCTATACCAGCCAAGTCCAGGTAGTGATTCCTCCTCTCGGTGTTCTCATCCACACAGTAATGCTGGCCCTCAGTGGTTGGTGCTTCATTGTTTTGTCCCTTGCTGTGTCGGTGAATGAGAGCGTCTGTAATATCCTACATTTGTACATACGTGGCATGTACAGACTAACAAAGTACTCACCTGATATAGGCGGAGATGCGCTTGTCAGCTGAACGGCCTTCTTCTTGGTGACAGCGATCTGGAAAAGGAAAGTGAAACTAATCAGATGTAAGCCTATCCCAGCTGTCTTCAGGCGAGAGGCAGGGTGGCCAGCCAATCACAGGGCACATATAGACAAACAACCATTCACACTCACATTCATACCTATGGACAATTTGGAGTCGCTAATTAACCTAGCATGTTTTTTTTTGGAATGTGGGAGGAAACCGGAGTACCCGGAAAAAAACCCACACATGCACGGGGAGAACATGCAAACTCCACACAGAGATGTCCGAGGGTGGAATTGAACCCTGGTCTCCTAGCTGTGAGGTCTGCGCGCTAACCACTCGTCCGCCGTGCAGCCCTACATCTTATTTATTTGATGTTTTGTTGTTATGCAAATTTTGTTGTTATGCAAAGATGCAGGATCGGAGCAGGAGGGGATAGAAAAGAAAAAAATTGAAAACAGAGAGAGGAGGAGTGCGGGGACAGGAGGAGGACAAAAAGAGACCATAACAACAGCAACAACAACAATTAGGATGACAATAACGGAACATTAGAAACAAACAGAACGACATCAGCAAATGTCTAAGTGTTATAAAAGACCATAATGGAGAGGACAAATTATTAAACAGTCATACATATTAGTAGTAATAGCAATGAAAATATTAACCATGATAGTAAACAAAAGCTTTCTTGTGACATTAATAAGTATACTTAACTTACCTGTGCCCGTTTCTCTTTTATGGCATCGAGGCTCCGGTGTGACGGTTAGCTTGACACGTAGCGTCTTGCTTTTGTTATTGCAGGAATGATTGACCGAGGCGTCCACTACATCATAGATGGTGTGCATCAGGCTGGACATATCCTGCAAAGGAGGGTGTGTCAAATGTTGACACAGCGAGACAAATTTTGCTACAAAAAAAACAAACAAAAAAAAACATGTGCGAGCAATCGTCACCTCTTTTGTCACTTTGCCGCTGTTGTCAAAGTCGTAAAGTGTGAAGATCCACTCCTGACGGTTGTCGTCCTCAACTGAAACGTCACACTCCAAGTCCTGTGTATACATGACAACGTGCTTAATAAAAATAAAAAAATAAAAATAAAAATAAAAATAAAAAAAATAAAAAAAAAAAATAACGCTACCTAAAAAAAACTCTGGTTTCCTCCCACATTCCAAAAACATGCTAGGTTAATTAGCGACTCCAAATTGTCCATAGGTATGAATGTGAGTGTGAATGGTTGTTTGTCTATATGTGCCCTGTGATTGGCTGTCTAGAAAATGAATGAATGAATAGAGTAAAAATATACTCATAGAGTAAAATATGGTGGAGGTAGTGTGATGGTATGTGCCCTGTGATTGGCTGGCCACCCGTCTCTCGCTAGAAGACATCTGGGATAGGCTCCAGCACGCCCGCGACCCTTGTGAGGATAAGTGGTAAAAAAATGAATGAATGACTAGTTCATAAAGTAAAATATGGTGGAGGTAGTGTGATGGTATGTGCCCTGTGATTGGCTGGCCACCCGTCTCTCGCTAGAAGTCATCTGGGATAGGCTCCAGCACGCCCGCGACCCTTGTGAGGATAAGTGGTAGAAAAATGAATGAATGACTAGTTCATAAAGTAAAATATGGTGGAGGTAGTGTGATGGTATGTGCCCTGTGATTGGCTGGCCACCCGTCTCTCGCTAGAAGACATCTGGGATAGGCTCCAGCACGCCTGCGACCCTTGTGAGGATAAGTGGCAGAAAAATGAATGAATGACTAGTTCATAAAGTAAAATATGGTGGAGGTAGTGTGATGGTATGTGCCCTGTGATTGGCTGGCCACCCGTCTCTCGCTAGAAGACATCTGGGATAGGCTCCAGCACGCCCGCGACCCTTGTGAGGATAAGTGGTAGAAAAATGAATGAATGACTAGTTCATAAAGTAAAATATGGTGGAGGTAGTGTGATGGTATGTGCCCTGTGATTGGCTGGCCACCCGTCTCTCGCTAGAAGACATCTGGGATAGGCTCCAGCACGCCTGCGACCCTTGTGAGGATAAGTGGTAGAAAAATGAATGAATGACTAGTTCATAAAGTAAAATATGGTGGAGGTAGTGTGATGGTATGTGCCCTGTGATTGGCTGGCCACCCGTCTCTCGCTAGAAGACATCTGGGATAGGCTCCAGCACGCCCGCGACCCTTGTGAGGATAAGTGGTAGAAAAATGAATGAATGACTAGTTCATAAAGTAAAATATGGTGGAGGTAGTGTGATGGTATGTGCCCTGTGATTGGCTGGCCACCCGTCTTTCGCTAGAAGACATCTGGGATAGGCTCCAGCACGCCCACGACCCTTGTGAGGATAAGTGGTAGAAAAATGAAGGAGGATAATAATAATAACACTTTCCACCAAACCAAAACCTGGCATAAAAAAATCAGAGAAGCCCTTAAAAGGGGTTCTTTCCAAGCATAAAATAACAGCTAAAAGTGTGTTGACGTAAAGCATATATCTTCCTTTCTTTGTTCTGTATGAGACCACAAATAAAGAGTAGCAGTGAGCCGTGACTACCTCTTGATGACCTCTTTTTCCAGCTACAAATGTGTGGTGGTAGGGTGGTAGCTTTGATTTACGCATATCTAATAACAACACGGAAAATCAAAAAGCAAACATATGGAGAAGTGGTTGAACACGTTTGAAGAGGCTAGCATTGTATTTAAGGCTTGGCTTAGTTTAGGATTGGTTTCTTGATAGTATTGTAACAATCAACACTGTGAAGACAGGTTTGATTGACAACTACTCACATCCAGACTGATGCGTTTCTTCCCGGAAGCTTTGATTTCCCGCTCTCCGTCGTCTGCGTGAAGGTACTGCAGGTAGTTTTCGCAACCCTCGGCTTTCTCTGGAGGCAGAGCCACTGTCATGACATAAAACAACACGCACATTTAGTCACAATTTAATGTGTGTTACTTCATAATGAGTGTTTTTCTTTGATGCAAGAGGGTTACGAGGGTCACAGGGGGTGCTGGAGTCTATCCCAGATGTCTTTGGGCGAGATGCGGGTGGCCAGCCAATCAAAGGGCACATACCATCACACTACCTCCACCATATTTTACTCTATGAACTATTCATTCATTCATTTTCTACTGCTTATCCTCACAAGGGTCGCAGGGGGTGCTGGAGCCTACCCCAGATGTCTTCAGGCGATTGGCCAGCCATTCACATGGCATATACCATTACACTACCTCCACCATATTTTACTCTATGAACTATTCATTCATTCATTTTCTACCGCTTATCCTCACGAGGGTCACGGGGGTGCTGGAGCCTATCCCAGATGTCTTCGGGCAAGAGGCGGGTGGCCAGCCACCATTACACTACCGCCACCATATTTTACTCGATGAACTATTCATTTATTCATTTTCTACAACTTATCCTCACAAAGGTCGCGAGCGTGCTGGAGCCTATCCCAGCTGTCTTCAAGCGAGAGGCGGGTGGCCAGCCAATCTCATGGCATATACCATTACACTACCTCCACCATATTTTCCTCTATGAACTATTCATTCATTCATTTTCTACCGCTTATCCTCACGAGGGTCACGGAGGGTGCTGGAGCCTATCCCAGATGTCTTCGGGCAAGAGGCGGGTGGCCAGCCGATCACATGGCACATACCATCACACTACCTCCACCATATTTTACTCTATGAACTATTCATTCATTAATTTTCTACCGCTTATCCTCACAAAGGTCGCGGGCATGCTGGAGCCTATCCCAGCTGTCTTCGAGCAAGAGGCGGGGTACACCCTGGACTGGTCGCCAGCCAATCACAGGGCACATATAGACAAAGAACCATTCACACTCACATCCCAAAGACATCTGGGATAGGCTCCAGCACCCCCACGACCTCATGAGGATAAGCGGTAGAAAATGAATGAATGTTTACATCGTAACTTTGCTCCAAATTCCAGCGTGGCACACATTAAAAAAGACAGTGACAAAGTGTTTCTTTTGTCGTGCACCAGCTTTAAAGGAATAATAATCTTTTAGTTTCTAACAGCACAGTAAGATAATAGGAAAAAGTTCAGCGTGAGCAGAGCAGGTCCCAACTTACCCTCTAGGGGGCAGTGTTGATCTGCAAGATGTCCCTCCTTGGAATGGCCGTTTGGAAAGTCCTAAGTGAAGGAAAGAGAAGAGAGGGATCAAAGATGGAAGTGAATCTTTAGTTTAGAATTCAGACACAGGGAAAAACAAACAGTTCCAGCGAAAGCATTGAGTGCAAAGAGAAGGCCAGGATTTGAACATGTGGACCAGGCTATTGTGTTTCACTGTCTGGCATACAAGCCAAAGAGTTGAGATTCCTCCAAACCCTCGCATCCATCAAAAAAAAAAATAAAAATGCAATTTATCTTCCGAGCTCTCTTGGAAGACGTTCGTTCTCACAGAGCATGTCGATGATTGACGCCAAGTAGTTTAAAATTTGAATTAATGCAAATATTCATTAGTGGTATTGTTGTGTACAGTTCAATTCCAAGTGTTGCTCTTCTATGTGAATACTATGTAAAACTGATAATGCACACCAGTGATGGGTCATTCACAAACGAAGCATCTCTTAGAGCCGGCTCTTTGAAGTGCCGTCGTTTTTGTCAGTGAAGATTAAAAACCCATATCTCCTGACTGTGTGGCTAACATGCTAACCACTCTCACACCGTGCGGCTGGTATGACAACTTTGATTTGTTGATTTGTCCTAATAAAATATCATGACATTACTAATGGTCGAGTGGTTAGCGAGCAGACCTCACAGCTAGGAAACCGGGGTTCAATTCCACGCTCGACAATCTCTGTGTGGAGTTTGCATGTTCTCCCCGTGGGTTGCGTGGGTTTCCTCCCACATTCCAAAATCATGCTAGGTTAATTAGCGACTCCAAATTGTCCATAGGTATGAATGTGAGTGTGAATGGTTGTTTGTCTATATGTGTGCTGTGATTGGCTGGCGACCAGTCCAGTGTGTACTCCGCCTCTTGCCTCGAAGCCAGCTGGGATAGGCTCCAGCACCCCCGCGACCCTCATGAGGAAAAGCAGTAAAAAAATGAATGAATGAATGACATTACTAATACATCATCACTACTATCAGGAGAACCATCCCAGCAAGGTGCACTGTATTCGGGCACATGTTCCGAGCAACTGGTGTGATGCCACAGAACTCTCCGGGTGGAATGTTTGTTTACAACTGATCTCGGGAAGTTACGACAAGCCGTGCAAGTCACAGGTAGGAGGAAAAAAAAAAGGAGCGCTTGATTTGCTCACCCGCATAACACAAATTTTGCCTCATTGGAGTTTTTTTCTTTTAATGGATGAATCGGTGTATGTCGTAATTCTCTCATATCGACCAGATTGTTACCGTGGTATGTTACCGAGTTGATTCCGTCAACAAAAGCCGAACTTCCCATCACCAGTACGCAAAAAAACAGTCACTCAAATTGCTTCCTGGATGGTGGAAAACAATGACAATGAAATGAGCTGCAAGAATCCCGACAACAAAATGATTCATCTTATTATTGACGTCATGTTCAAGTTCTCATTTCTTTGAAATCAAATCCGGAGGCCCGCTGCAAATACAAAACAGACAGATGCGCGAAAAACAAAAGAACTGCATGTACCCTCAACGGAGCGAGCGAGGGTTTGAACATCTGCATGCGTTTAGGTGCAGGACCCCCCCCACCCCCCCACACGCCCTTCTCCTCCACACTTCACCCTCCCCTTCCTCTCCTTCTAATGACAACAGCAGGGCTATGTGGTTCTATTTAACAGTCTCACGGCCCCCGTGATTATTCCTCACTTCACAGGACGAGTCCTCCAGCCTCTAATCTAGACCTGACCTTCCCAGCCAATGGGGGGGGGGTGAGTCTCAGGGTCAAGGTTTGAATACCCGCTGCAAATTGGCCACCTGAGACTTTTTTGGAGAGAAAACAGAACAGTCAAAGATCGGGAGTTGAGCCTTAACGGAAGGGGGAGGGGGAGGGGGAGAGAGGCAGGAAGTCGGGAATAAAGAGAGTGAGGGCACAAGGGAGGAAAGGAGGGAAGGGATGATAAAAGGAACAAAGATTGTAGAGGAACAGAGGATGTGGTTTGCCTAAGAGGAGCGAGATAGCGCCTATCTAGCGCTTACTGGGAGCTCAGTGTGAGAACTGGGGGAGGCTTTCTTACTGGGACGACTGGTACCGCTCCAGTCCTTAATCCCCACCACTGTACAGTACGCACGCTTGAAAGCTCAGAAGGAAGCCATTTTCTATCTGTTGTGTTTACTTTATGTTAAGGAGACACATTTGACTAAAAATTAATAATAATAATAATGGAATTTTATAGGCTGCTTTCTATATGTTAATTGCTGTGTCAGAATCCAGATAAATACCGCCATTTTTTTAAAATTCTGATGCTTACTTTGCACTGAACAGGAAGTGACTATATGCCACTTTATTGACATAGCCAGCCAATCACAGGGCACATATAGACAAACAACCATTCACACTCACATTCATACCTGGACTTTTCATATTTGGAGTGGCTAATTAACCTAGCATGTTTTTGGAATGTGAGAGGAAACCGGAGTAGCCAGCCAATCACATACCATCACACTACCTCCACCATGTTTTACTCTCTGAACTATTGATTCATTCATTTTCTACCGCTTATCTTCACAAAGGTCGCGGGCGTGCTGGAGCCTATCCCAGCTGTCTTTGGGCAAGAAGCGGGGTACACCCTGGACTGGTGGCCATGCAGCCAATCACAGGGCACATATAGACAAACAACCATTCACACTCACATTCATACCTATGGACAATTTGGAGTCGCTAATTAACCTAGCATGTTTTTGGAATGTGGGAGGAAACCGGAGTACCTGGAGAAAACCCACGCATGCACAAGGAGAACATGCAAACTCCACACAGAGATAGCAGAGGGTGGAATTGAACCCTGGTCTCCTAGCTGCGATGACACTGATGCCAGTACCTGTGCTCCTGGCACGGCTTGGTGTGGTATCGCAATCATAATGCCGGACACACGATGGGCTGCAATATTGCAGGAGGCGCAGGTGCGCTGTCCAACAGGGTGTGGCCAGAAAAATGTCCTGTGAAAATGTCTGTGTTTGACACTGGTTTTGATTTTGGATCAACATTTGCAATAAGCGTGACTGTTGTAATTATTAGAGTAGATTCAGCTACTCCCACATTCCAAAAACAAGTTTACAATGGAGCTGAATCTACTCTTAATAATTACAACAGTCACTCTTATTGCAAATGTTGATCCAAAATCAAAACCAATTTCAAAAACATTCATCCATGTTTTTGGAATGTGGGAGGAAACCGGAGTACCTGGAGAAAACCCACGCATGCACAAGGAGAACATGCAAACTCCACACAGAGACGGCAGAGGGTGGAATTGAACCCTGGTCTCCTAGCTGCGATGACACTGATGCCAGTACCTGTGCTCCTGGCACGGCTTGGTGTGGTATCGCAATCATAATGCCGGACACACGATGGGCTGTAATATCGTAGGAGGCGCAGGTGCGCTGTCCAACACAGTGTGGCCAGCGCACCATGCAATTTTCGTGAAAACAGGGACAACCCCATGCACATTACATTATAAAAAGAGCTTGAGTACACATACGTTATTTTAAGAAATCGAACTTCCACCGATTCTACTTCAGGTATATTTTGCTGATTGAGACACAACACACGGCTTCAAACTACCAACTGCACCAACCCCCGTCGTCACCTCCTCGTTACATCCGCCGAGGGAGCTAATGAGAGAGCAGGCCAGTGTCTGACCGCAGTCTGCAGTTTAACATCTAAACACATGGCATCTCCATCTACGTCGCCCACGGTGTCGGGGCCCAAAAATCTGCCTGCCACATGTGTGTAATTAACCGCTTTCTGGCATCTCGCCGCTATCCATTCTTTCGGTATCGGATCGCAAGCGGCGGCTCTGCGGGGCTTTCTCGGCGAAAGGTCTTGATGCACACGTCTTGGGAAGACATAACATGGAACTGACAGGAAGTGGTACCGCTGTCAGAAGAGTCGACGCTAGCATGTAAACAAGGTAACCAGGAGAAGCTTTCATAGCTTCCCAACCAGGTGACATCAGACAGCCGCCCCCTCTGCCTGGGTCCCCACCCATACATCGTCCCGCTGGAAAACAGTGCTCATCTTTGTTCTGGCATCTAACCCATGCACACATTCCCCCCGTGTCTGTCGAAACATACGCTGCTGGAGAAAATACTAAACAGGATTTCATCCCGAAATTCCGCAATTAGTATCCATACAACCGAGCGTCCAAGAGTCTCTAACGTGACACATATAAAAGTTACCCAACACCTTCAGTAAGGCGCCGAGGGAAATCCTCAAAGCCCTCCATGTGACTTATTAATTGTGCATGATTGCGGGGATTGCTAATTGCTAACGGAAACACGGCCGGGTTAGCGTCCGTGTAAAGAAAGGAACGCCGCTTGGTAAACATACGGTGTTAGTCGCCGCCGCAGAAAAGAAACCGGATAGCCGGGAATAAAAGACCGCCATTGCAGGAGAAAACCAACCTGGCCTTGACTCAAAACCAGCTGTAAGTGGTTAAGCTGCGGAGAGCCAGTGAAAAGGATGATGTTTTAGTGTGTGTGTGTGGGGGGGGGGGGGGGTGGGGGGGTCCTCCCTCTCCTGCTCTTACAAGACGGGAAAAGAACAATGAATGGATGGCGGGCATGTAAGCCGTCTTTCCTGGTGGTTTACCAAGACCTTGGTCGGGGAAAGTCATTTTTGTGGAAAGTCAACCGACTTCAGCTAGCATTGAGTAGCTAGCTTTACAGCGGTGCCTCCGACATCAAACGCAAGCCATTCTGGGAGGCTTCTTACTCGGATTTAGAAGCAATTTGTCCCATAGGAAGTGAAATATTCTGTTTCAGCGTCAAAATGTTGCCACCATATTAAAGGGGACCTACAGTAAAGTCTCGTTATAGCGATATTCTCGGGAGTTGGAAAAAATATCGATATAACCGGACTATCGATATATCCGAACTGCATTAAAAGTGGGCAATAATGCACTCGACATTGTTCTATACACACGAGAGAAACCACGAACGCCAGCATGTACATATGAAAAACAGTGATTATTGCAGGCGATAAAAAGATATCTGAATACAACACAATTAAATACATGTATTTGTACGCTTGTGTCTTCGTTGGAATAGGTGTATGCTATGTCATCCTCATCATCCTCGTCATGAAAACACTAAGTCGTTTACAGATTTCGCTAATGGTGGTACTGAAATCCTTAAGCAAACATTGATTCAGCTTTAAGCTGCTTTTGTATCGATATAAGCAGACCAAATTGGCTGGCGGGAGATGAAAAGGGCATCGTAGTAACCGGATTATCGTAATAACCGGGTATCGTACTAACCGGAACTAATTATATCATAAAAGACTAGAAATTTGCCGGGAAATGAAAATAGTATCGTAATAAGCAGTACTATCGATATAACCGATATCGACATAACGAGACTTTACTGTATTATAATCATTTTTGGTGGCCATTACCGATTGTGGTACAAAAAGGCTACTAGCAACTCCAGACATCGGTGAGCTTGTAATTTTCATTCCATCCCAAAACTCTCCACTCACTGTAGTGTAATGAAAAAAAGCGTTAACATCTAAAAAAAAAAAACATTTGCATGACATTACATGCAATGTCAGTCCATTTTTTAGGAATAACAAATGCCACAAAAGGCAAATATTTGTTGAGGAATTTTATAAATGCATCACTTTGCCGTGATGTCTTTTCCCTGAGTGGCACCGAGATGACACAATTCCGCACTGTCATCCGGACAGACCCCATGTGGCCGAGATGGCCCACATACGCCTCTCCCGGGCCAGCGGGACTCTGTTTGAGGTCAAACAGGAGGCAGAACCTCTCTCTTGGCAGGACATGAATCACAGGGGTTGAATCCTCTTCCTAGTCCTAAACCAGCAGCTGTGGGTTCGGGGAGGAGGAGGTCGGAGGAGAATGCTTGTCCAGTGACATAACAGCAGCACCTAACCCATAAAAAGGCACCTGCCCCTTCCACAATTGAAGAGATCTCCTAATACCAGCGCCCGCCCCCCCTTTTCCCGAACCTGATTATCCCCCTCACTTTGATTTGACCTGCTGGATGGTATAAACAAAGATTAGCGCCGCTAGCTGACCACTCTGCATCTGTCGGCGATGCTGTAATCAGCTGCACTTCATTAAAGCAGCGTTGATAGCAGCGTGATGTAATGGAGGAGCCTTGCCTCAGCTGCCGCGCTGCCGCTACTCGGAAACCACGCGTCTGATTCCGGGTGTTAAATACTGTAGCAGTTGACCACACAATGTATTTCATCGATACAAATACGCCGTTTTCATGGTTGATGGCATTTTTCCGTGTGAGGTTGCCACAAGTGGTTAGCACGCAGACCTCACAGCAGGGAGACCCGAGTTCAATTCCACCCTCGGCCATCTCAGTGTGGAGTTTGCATGTTCTCCCCGTGCATGTGTGGGTTTTCTCCGGGTACTCCGGTTTCCTCCCAGATTCCAAAAACATGCTAGGTTAATTAGCGACTCCAAATTGTCCAAAATGTGAGTGTGAATGGTTGTTTGCCTATATGTGCCCTGTGATTGGCTGGCCACCAGTCCAGGGTGTACCCCGCCTCTCGCCCGAAGACAGCTGGGATAGGCTCCTGCACCCCCTGCGACCCTCGTGAGGAAAAAGCGGTGGAAAATGAATGAATGAATGAATGAATAACTCAATCACAGGGCTGCACAGTGTTCAAGTGGTTAGCATGCAGACCTCACAGCTAGGAAACCCGGGTTCAATTCCACCCACGGAAACGGCGTTCTGGGTGAGTGCACTGAAAAGGGTATTTTTTTGAAAACGTTGGCTGGTCTTTGAAAACTATGACGTCATGTGACCGGAAGTCGACTGGCGGGACTCAACCCTTATCTTCCAAAATGAGCAACGCAAGTTCTGGAAACCTTCAACCCACTAAGACAAAAGGGATCCAGTCACGCCATTGTTGTATAGAACATATGTGCTGAAACCGATGCACAGAGTGAACCCTCTTCCTGCCTGTTTGGAGGCTATAGAAACGAGGAAAACAGCCAATGGCAACATAGTGAAACTTTACAAGTCTGGAAGTGGACAGGAAAAGGGGGGTTGCTCTGGGGTCAACGCCAAGCCCGATGAGTTTTGGACATGCATTTGAAACCGGCAAAATTAGCAAGTTTTATTTATTCATTTATTATTATTATTATACCAACAGTTCATCTTTTGACGCAAATGTTGACTTAAGTAGGCGGCGCTTTCCTTAGACACTCGGCAAAGAATCCTTAAGAACAAACCCTAAAGATATTTAGACTAATCAAACAATACATTCAAAATGTATCCAGAACAGGGAACACACACACATAACATAACTGAACACACACACACACACACACACATACCCTGTTAAACAAGAAAGTCCGCCAGGCGACGGAACAGACTCAAACAGGATGTGCCTCTGTTTGTGGTCTGCATGTGAAATTCTGTACGCGACCGCGCAAGCCCCTGGCTCTTAAGCCCGGCCAATGGGAGAGCGTCCAGGCTGATAAAGCTGAATGGATTTGTTCCACATTCCACAAGTCCTTTAAACAACACAGAGGACCTCTCGGACTGCCAGGTTTGTGGCCGAGTCGGGTTTTGGACACCAATCCCATGAGGGCAGGAAGCGACTCCACCTCTTTGTGAAAGTTATGTAGAGACTCTTGTGTCGTTTTTTTTTTATTTGAAACTGTGTGCCACTTAAGAGTAAATTGGATTGACATAGCGCTGCCCTCAGCATGGCGCATCTTGGAAAACAAGCTCAAGACGGACATACGACAGTCCAATAGAAAAGATACAATACCGCTGTTTGGAGGAAAGCAACAAAGTAAACAAAGGAGGAAAACAATGGAGATGACGAGTTCTACCAGAAGAAAAGCACATTTTGCACTCTTCCAATTCCATTCCTATTGTTTGCCCACCTTGCGACCTTCATTGATAACAGTTATATTGAATTAAACTCTTACCAAAGACAAAATGTGGCAGTGAGATCAACCACCGCCAACTTCCTGTTAACCTTAAGTCGTCATTTAGCTCTTTCAATCATCATTTATATCATTTATATATCATGAGGGTTGGGGGGAGGTGTGCTGGAGCCTATCCCAGCTGTCTTTGAGCGGGAGGCGGGGTACACTCAGGACTGGTGGCCAGCCAATCACAGGGCACATATAGACAAACAACCATTCACACTCACAGTGGAGTCGCTAATTAACCTAGCATGTTTAGGAAAACGGAGTACTCGGAAAAAACCCACGCATGCACGAGAAGAACATGGAAACTCCACACAAAGATGGCTGAGGGTGGAATCAAACTCGGGTTTCCTGACTGTGGGGCCTACGCCCTAACCACTCAATCACCGTGCAGCTTGTATTTTCATTCATTCATTTTCAGCCGCTTATCCACACGAGGGTCGTGGGGAGTGCTAGAGCCTATCCCAGCTGTCTTTGGGCGAGAGGCGGGGTACACCCTGGACTGGTCGGCAGCCAATCACAGGGCACATATAGACAAACAACCATTCACACTCACATTCATACCTATGGACAATTTGGAGTCGCTAATTAACCTAGCATGTTTTTGGAATGTGGGAGGAAACCGGAGTACCCGGAGAAAACCCACGCATGCACGGGGGAGAACATGCAAACTCCACACTGAGATGGCCGAGAGTGGAATTGAACCCTGGTCTCCTAGCTGTGACAAACAACCATTCACACTCACATTCATACCTATGGACAATTTGGAGTCGCTAATTAACCTAGCATGTTTTTGGAAGAGGGAGAACATGCAAACTCCACACAGAGATGGCTGAGGGTGGAATCGAACTCGGGTTTCCTAGCTGTGTGGCCTACGCCCTAACCACTCAACCACTGCGCAGTCCCATTATTTTTATTTTTATGTATGTAAAATTCCTAAAATGTGTTTTGCGTTGACATTTTTGGCTTTCTGGAACAGATTGATTGGATTTATGTTATTTCTTATGGGAATTTTTTTTTTTGGTTAACATCCGTTTTGGTTAGAATTGAATGTTCTGGAACTAATTAGTGACGCTAACCAAGGTTTCGTCTTTATTTTTTTTTTCACCATGATTTCAGATATTTAATATTTGAGTTTTGGTACTTTGTCATGTAAACAGTTATATCACAAGGTGTGACGGGCATCGGTATTTGTGTTGATCTCCATCTGATCTGGAAACATGATGTGTCGGTTCTTTCGTGATCGATGACCGGGAGATTCCTAGCACTGGCGTGGAATTTGAAAGCGCGTTGTTGTTTTACGTTTCCATATCAACAACAAGTGTATCCAAGGGATCCTCAGTCAGTCGGAGTAAACAAGGATTTGCAAGCGCTCTCATCCGCCTCTGCTGCGTTTCAACATGACCACTCTCACCCCGAAGGACGCCGCCGCCGAGCGGGCGATCGTACGTGTCAGGTTGCCAGCTGTCTATCTGACACGCCAATGTCACTTCTAATTGCTCTCACCTGCGAGATAAACGCCGACACCACTGTTTTCGCCGCTTGTTTTGTTAAGCCGCGTGGAATTCCCAGCCCCGGCTTTGAAAACCGGGCCTGATACTTCATAGGGGTGAGGCTCTGCGGTTTTTGGTGGCTGCCGGGACTACAGGCGTTACTGTGCTCCTGCGGGTGACTGAGAAATGTAAACAAACAAGGACAGCTGCGTGCGGATAGCAGCTATGCTGTACATGCAGCACACACACACTGGATAGACGCTTGTCCGTCTAATCCAGGGGTCTCAAACACACGGCCCGTGGTCCAAATGTGGCCCAAATGGTCTAATCCATTATGACTTTTTTTTTTGGTTGCGGCGCTCCCGCTGTTAACGGCTTGGAGAATTTGTGGATAAACTTCCCGCTGGCTTTCCGGTGCATGTCTTCCAAGCGGGATAAGAGCGGCTTCAGGGTCAGATTCAACCACAGCTCTACAGTCCACCCGTGACTGTTCCCGAAGGGTAGCTTCCAAAGAGAAGGGCAAGATCCAAATGACTGCCAGTGATGAGAGGAGCTTATGCAGCCGTGACCAATCAGCGAGTAATGTAGCATGAACCCCCCACCCACTCTCACCCCCCACCCACATCCATCAGTGAGGTACACTATGCAAATGGCTGGTAGCGGGGTGCTATTATGGTTCAGCCGTTACAGACAGGATGCAACAAATAGCCAAAATAAACAAGGAAAGTGTCTAATAACTCAAGTGCCAACATGTTTTCGGCTAAAAATAAATAAATAAATAAAATTTCCCAGCACCTGTTTTGTCTCTTGTCTCACTTAAAGTTGCGGTGTAATTCCCCGGCTGTCTGCTACGACTGCCAGTGCGGGGAAGACCACAGGAATTCTTGACACTACAAGAACAGGCTTAAGTCCCGGCTGCGAAGTTCCTCACAAGTCTGGAAGTGGACAGGAAAAAAAGGGGGTTGCTCTGGGGTCAACGCCAAGCCCGATGAGTTTTGGACATTCTTGTCGCAGAGCGGAGTGTAATGATGTGAAGAAAGACTACATTCATTGCATATTTGCAGAGCTCATTTTCCCCAAGAATACAAAGAGTGTGAATGGTTTACTGATGCAACAAAATTATGTAGCTCATCCAGGAAAAAGGGGGTTCCTCTGGGGTCAACGCCAAGCCCGATGAGTTTTGGACATTCTTGTAGCAGAGCGGAGCGTAATGATATGAAGAAAGCGTACATTTGTTGCATATTTTCAGAGCTCATTTTCCCCAGAATACAAAGAGTGTGAATGGTTTACTGATGCAACAAAATCATGTAGCTCATCCAGGAAAAAAGGGGGTTGCTCTGGGGTCAACGCCAAGCCCGATGAGTTTTGGACATTCTTGTAGCAGAGCGGAGCGTAATGATATGAAGAAAGCGTACATTTGTTGCATATTTGCAGAGCTCATTTTCCCAAGAATACAAAGAGTGTGAATGGTTTACTGAAGCAACAAAATCATGTAGCTCATCCATATTTCCTGAATTATTCTCGAAGGAAATTACTGGAAGATAGCATAAAAAGATGCATTCAAACCATGAATCAAAATTTTAAACATGACGCCGATTTTTCTGAGCTTCTTCTAGCTGCGTGTGCACTTTCGTGACCTGACCAAACCCCCCCCCCCCCACCTCCCCGTGTGTGAAATTCAGGAACGTAATTCATCCACGCCACAAACCGAGATGAAAAAGCAACTGTGCAGAGCGCAGTTCAGCGCAGCGGCGCCTCCTTCTCGGCTTTTTTCGTTTTAAAGCCTCGATTACTGAACATCGGGCTAGCAGGCTCTCCCTGGCGTATTCTTATCTTATCTCAGGTGTTAAAAACCACAAGAGCCACAGACTCCGGCTCTGTGCACAAAGTCTGAAGGCAGTCCACTTGAAAGCACAAAGTGAGACACTCACCCGGCGCTGATAAAAGCTCTTGAAGGCGGATTTGTGCTTGAAAAAGGCAAAAAAAAGGTGCTGATGTGAGCGAGCGAGAGAGAGAGAGCGAGAGAGGAGCTTAAGCTTAACGGTGGTGAGATAATCAGGTACCAGGATGGAGTCGTCAGAAGCAAGAGTATGACACCGAGGGGAAAAGTTCAGATATTCTGATACACTGACATTCTTGAAAATGATAGCTTCGGTTGGGCCCCCATCAACACAAAGAAGTAAGTACTGGTTATACACACAGACCTTACTGGGACTACATTCATAGATAGCAATACCCCAAGTTAAACTTTCTCTGAAAAGGTCCCTAATAGGTCTCAGGGAAGAACTACGACTAGGACTACATTAAAAAGCCATAGCATTTCAGTTTGTGGAATCAAACTATGGAATGGATTGAGTAAGGAACTCGAACAATGCACAACGATGAGCCAATTCAAGAAACAATACAAGCAGTTGATGTTTGCTAAATACAAGGATGAAGAGTCTTGAACCAGTCATGATGTGCTATATATATATCACTATATTGACACTTACTATGGTACACATTATGTCATTGGATGGTCATATCACCTTGTACTTCAGTACGTGACAAAAATAAAAAATAAAAATTACCAAATAAAAAAATTTTTATGAAAAAATATGAATTAAAAAGAATTAAATAGAATTAAATTAAATTAAATAGAATTATATAAAATTATATAAAATTATATTAAATTAAATTACCTGGTACCTTGGTACGTGACAAGAAAAAAATCTAAATTAAAAATAAACTTAAACTATATTAAGAAAGCAGGAAGTGAACAAATGTAACAGTTACTGACTGTAAAAGTACCAGATGGAGGGGTAGGATTTAATAAGCTTTGCTTCTTCCTACTCCTTTTGGACATGTGGAACTGTGAACTGATTATGTGATGCATTCAATTGTAATCTGATGTATGTTCAAATGAAATACAACCATTACCATTACCAGTAAAATTACCAATCAAGTAATCATTGTAGGCCACTCAATGATGGAATGAACGGTGACTGAAAATACTGAGGCTACATCCCTCAACTATCATCTCGATTGATTCTACTCCCAGATGACCGAGCTCACCCTGGACTGGTGGCCAGCCAATCACAGGGCACATATAGACAAACAACCATTCACACTCACATTCATACCTATGGACAATTTGGATTCGCTAATAAACCTAGCATGTTTTTTGGAATGTGGGAGGAAACCGGAGTACCCAGAGAAGCGCTAACCACTCGTTCACCGTGCAGCCAGCTTGTAACATGTTCCTTTAAAAAACCCTGAATTCTTAGAAACGTCATCCTTATTCCACATTCCTGAAGCTACCGCCCCGCTATGTTCGAGACATGGAGAACGATACCACACACCACAATCCCGTCGTCTTTCTCTTTTGATTGAAAAACCAAAAAATGCGTCCAGACCTGCCGGCTTTGTTTGCTTATGGTGCTACTTTTGAAATCAAGTCCTGCATAGGTGATCAGATATCACTAACATCCATCCTGTATTTTTTCTCACAAGATTGATGACAGGCGGCACGGCGGTCGAGTGTTTAGTATGCAGACCTCACAGCTAGAAGACCAGGGTTCAATTCCACCCTCGGCCATCTCTGTGTGGAGTTTGCATGTTCTCCATGTGCATGCGTGGGTTTTGTCCGGGTACTCCGGTTTTCTCCCACATTCCAAAAACGGGTCGAGGTTATGCTAGAGCCTATCACAGCTGTCTTTGGGCAAATATTACCTAAAATTACAGACCTGGGTTCGATTCCCGGCTTGGGTATCTCTGTGTGGAGTTTGGTTGCTTTGGTTTTCTCCGGGTACTCCCACATTCCAAAAAAAAACATGCTAGGTTAATTGGCGACTCCAAATTGTCCATAGGTATGAATGTGAGTGTGAATGGTTGTTTGTCTATATGTGCCCTGTGATTGGCTAGCCACCAGTCCAGACAGCTGGGATAGGCTCCAGAAAATGAATGAATGAATGAAGATTGATGACACGTTTGAAACCCTGTGTAGGTATCGTTTTTTTTTTTTTTACTCGTAAAATGCCACAGTCCTCATCTGAAAGCGGTTAGCCGCCGAAGCACTCGAGCGCCTTCAAAGCTTGGAAAGGGTGGCCGTGCAGACAGCGCAGGCCTGGCCGGCTTTCCGCACATCACTCCAAACTTTTGTTACACGAACCTGTTCCCCGTCATCCAGGCTCTCAATGACTCGTCATTGAGAGGAAGTGGTTTATTTTTGTCCCTGGTGGTCATTTTACAAGGGATTTGAATTTTTTTTGGAACGGAGGAGAAGGACTTTTGAAGAACAGAGAGGTTTTTGCGATACTCTATGATGATATATTAATATACCAGAACACTTTTGTGCTCTTTCTACGTACATTTATGATGAATGAAGCCTCTGTTCTCATTTCCTCTGAAGGGCAGCCTTCTTTTCTCCCCCCCTTCCCACTCCCACCCACTTCTTTCCTGAAGCGCCGTCCACTTCAAAAGCAGACGGAGCCCCTGTGCGCCGTGTAACGTGTTTACTTAAAGGCTCGTTTCAAATAAACAGCAGTTCTACGCTAAAGGACGCCCCCCCCCGCCCCACTCCACACACCCCCCCTGACTGAGAGCCTTTCACAGATACCAACTGGAAGCTGCTCCACAAACAAAACATAGTCTTCCAAAAAAATAAACAGCCGTAGCTTGGGAGGTGAATGGCGTTAAAAACGTCACAACGTATAACCTTTTTATTTACTATAGAATACTACACTAGTTACATATGGCGTTTTTGGGTACCGGGATTTTTAACTTTTTACATTTTATTACCGCACTCGGGCTGTAATTTGCGTTTTTTTTTTTTAGGTATGAATTTGAGTGTGAATGGTTGTTTGTCTATATGTGCCCTGTGATTGGCTGGCCACCAGTCCAAGAAAATGAATAGAAAATGAATGAATGTTTGTCTATATGTGCCTTTTGCTGACAACCAGTCCAGGGTGTACCCCACCTCTCGCCCGAAGATGCTGGGATAGGCTCCAGCACCCCTGCAACCCTTGTGAGGATAAGCATTAGAACATGAAGAATGAATGGTTGTTTGTCTATATGTGCCCTGTGATTGGCTGGCCACCAGTCCAGGGTGTACCCCGCCTCTCGCCTGAAGACAGCTGGGATAGGCTCCAGCACCCCTGCGACCCTTGTAAGGATAAGCGGTAGAAAATGAATGAATGTTTGTCTATATGTGCCCTTTGCTGACGACCAGTCCAGGGTGTACCCCACCTCTCGCCCGAAGATGCTGGGATAAGCTCCAGCACCCCTGCAACCCTTGTGAGGATAAGCATTAGAACATGAAGAATTAATTGTTGTTTGTCTATATGTGCCCTGTGATTGGCTGACCACCAGTCCAGGGTGTACCCCGCCTCTCGCCTGAAAGCAGCTGGGATAGGCTCCAGCACCCCCGCGACCCTTGTGAGGATAAGCGGTAGAACATGAAGAATGAATGGTTGTTTGTCTATATGTGCCCTGTGATTGGCTGGCCACCAGTCCAGGGTCTACCGCGCCTCTCGCCCAAAGACAGCTGGGATAGGCTCCAGCAACCCTTGTGAGGACAAGCGGTAGAAAATGAATGAATGGTTGTTTGTCTATATGTACCCTGTGATTGGCTGGCCACCAGTCCAGGGTGTACTCCGCCTCTCGCCTGAAGACAGCTGGGATAGGCTCCAGCATGCCTGCGACCCTTGTGAGCATAAGCGGTAGAACATGAATGAATGAATGTTTGTCTATATATGCATATGCTGGTGACCAGTCCAGGGTGTACCCCGCCTCTCGCCTGAAAGCAGCTGGGATAGGCTCCAGCACTCCCGCGACCCTTGTGAGGATAAGTGGTAGAACATGAATGAATGAATGTTTGTCTATACGTGCCCTTTGCTGGAGACCAGTCCAGGGTGTACCCCGCCTCTCGCCCAAAGACAGCTGGGATAGGCTCCAGCATGCCATTTCCATAGTTTAATTGATAGTAACCAAAATCACCTTTTATTGAACAGTACTGCCAAAAACAGTGCATGTTAGACATTAAAATGATCAGAAATGAAAGAAACAAGGCTAGCTAGCTACTATAGCGTTGGGGTAGAGTGTGGTGAGTGCCAGTAACTGGTGTGAGTTGCGGCCGACAGCAGCTCCTGTGTGAATGATCACTGCAGCTGTCAATGTTAGTCTACGTCATGTCTTATTTTCCTTTATGACGTCAACTATATTGGGTTTTACAAGTCTAAATGTGACTATAGGGGTGTTAGATCATGTCTAGAGGGCTCGAAAACCTTAAACATGCTCTGAAATATTTCACTTATCGCAATTAATTGTGATTAACTTTGCACGTCACCCAAAGCTCAACCCATTCGGGCACCACAAATGTCGTTTACAGTCAGGCGACAAAAGATCAATCCCTAAGATTTACGACTGAGAATGCTATTTTGTTTCCCTGAAGCTTCCATTGCGGATTAGCTGTGGAGCCGACGTTTTTTTCCACTGCCCTCATTCATAGAAAAAACACATTTATATTCAAGAGAGGAATCCCCGCACCTTCTAAAAATAAGTAAGAAACCTCCATTTCCAAATATTTAAAGAGACGACATGCAAGGATGTAAGGTGATGTGAGTGCATCATTGAAGATGGTGTATGCTCAATTACAAATGCCCATAATAACATAAATAAACAAAAAAAAAAAAGAATATTCCCATGACTGATCCAAGGATTGCGAAATGAAGTACACTTGGAAAAGAGCTGCTGCCTTCTAAGAGGGGCAGAGGAGGGGGGGGGGGCAGGGGGTTTATGTGGAAACATACCTTACACACTAAAATGTAATAACCTTTGAGTCTCCCGGTGTTTTGCTTGGCCGGGAGACTCAACATGATCAAACACAGACTCGGATCCAGACGTTTTTGCCAAAAAATGTCAGCATTAAGCAAAGGGCTCCAGATTCAGGTATTTTCTTTCCCCTGGCAGCAAAGCAAGAGCACAGACGCAAACCGTTAACCCTGGACGGGGCTGTCCTAGCATACCCCCCCCCCCACACTATCATCATTTTGGACAAGTCTATGCTTCCAATGTTGTAAGAAGAGCATCGTTCAAAGCTTGAGTTGATAAAAAGTCCTGCATTAAGTTGGTTAGCCACAAGTCAAAATGGAGGAATGTCCCATTTTGGCATAAAAATGACATATAGGTGTCGTTTTTTCCTGCTGATAATGATGCTGACGTAAAGCTCGCCATTGTTTCCAAATTTTGCCTTCAGATTGTAACTATGCAATTCAGAAGGCGTTTGTGCCATATAGAAATGTGCAACTTTCACACTTATATGTTCATTCATTTTCTACCGCTTATCCTCACGAGGGTCGCAGAGGGTGCTGGAGCCTATCCCAGCTGTCTTTGGGTGAGAGGCGGGGCATCTTGTGATGAAAAGATGAGCATCTAATCTTTGTTTTGGTATACACCATGTCTATATAGGTTAGTGCTTCTCAAATAGTGGGACGGGCCCCCTCCCCCTGGGGGGAGCGGGAGGGAACAGTCGGGGGGACAGACCTACCAACATGTACAAATTTATAGTACTCAACATGCAATAATCAGTCAAAAATGGGCTATGGAAAAATGGCTGGGATTCATTCATTCATTCTCTACCGCTTAGCCTCAAGAGGGTCGTGAAGGGTGCTGGAGCCTATCCCAGCTGTCTTCAGGCGAGAGGCGGGGTACACCCTGGACTGGTGGCCAGCAGCCAATCACAGGGCACATATAGACAAACAACCATTCACACTCACATTCATACCTATGGACAATTTGGAGTCAGTTTGAATTAACCTAGCATGTTTTTGGAATGTGGGAGGAAACCGGAGTACCCGGAGAAAACCCACGCATGCACAGGGAGAACATGCAAACTCCACACAAAGATGGCCGAGGGTGGAATTGAACTCTGGGCTCCTAGCTGCGCGCTAACCACTCGAACCAAAATGTTAGTTACTTAGTTTTTTGGGGTATTTGGGGATCAAACATTTTCACCCACCATTTTTTTCCCCACTTATTAGTGCATTCACACGCGATGTCTTGACAGATGATTGACATGCAATCATTTGATTGTCACATACTCGTCTCGTTCTCGTAGACCCAATATCATGTGTCGTCTGGAGTGTTTGTGACCGCTGAAAAAGTATCCAAACCCCTGATATACGGGTACAATATAAAATAATTAGGGCTGTCATTCGATTAAAATAGTTGGCGGTGATTAATCACATTTTGTCCCGAGTTAACTCACAATTAATCATATTTAATCACAGATGGAAATACGTGTACAATATAAAATAATTAGGGCTGTCAATCTATTAAAATATTTGATTGCAATTAATCACATTTGTCCCGAGTTAACTCACAATTAATTACATTTAATCGCAGATGGAAATACGTGTACAATCTAAAATAATTAGGGCTGTCAATCCATTAAAATATTTGATTGCAATTAATCACATTTGTCCCGAGTTAACTCAATTAATCACATTTAATCGCAGATGGAAATACGTGTACAATATAAAATTAGGGCTGTCAATCCACTAAAATATTTGATCGTGATTAATCACATTTGGACCCGAGTTAACTCACAATTAATCGCATTTAATCGCAGATGGAAATACGTTTTTATGTGCCGCTGTTAAAGGGAACTTTGACAGGCCTAAAAATAATATAATACCAATACTGATTTATGAATATAACACATATATCCTGTGTATTTTCTGTGTTTATAGTAGGAGGTAGATGTTTGGGATACGATACAAATCTGTTTGTGGCTGTTTACAAGCATGCATTTCTTCCATTTTCAGTTCCCGGAGGTGTCGCACATTATCCACATCTCACATATCATCTAATGCTCGCCTTGCTATTCAGGCACTGCTGTGTGCAGGCCGAAAAGTGTGGGAATATGTCACAAACATCATGAACATCATGAAAAGAAGCGCCATGCCACTTCAAAGTGGCACTGAAGGCACAGAGAGAGAGAGAGAGAAGGCGATGCGACGTAATTCTGTGAGGATAACAGCTCCGATAGTAATGAAAGCGTGTCTCTTGTCTAAAAATATTCCCCTTTGAGCCGCCTGTAAGAACTTCATGCTCTGACGACTGTCACACAGCACATCAAAACTTGATGAAACAACATGTAGTCGATGGACGTGACGTAGAAAGTAATTGTTGTTTTAATAAATACAGTTAGAACGGGACGGGGCTAGTCTCTGAACGTCATGAACTCCTGTTTCCATGCTAGTGTTGATGCTAGTGAAGATGAATCGAAACCCCAGAGGCACCCCGGATGGACCAAATGCTTTAAATCGGTCACTTTTAAGGGTAATTGTGTGACTTATCATCCCTTATGCAGTTATGCAAGAGATTTGCATAACTGCAGACACGCTTTACCTTAGGGCGTCCTCCCATTTACTCCCATTATAACCGCCTATTTCTTAATATGCTGTTAACCCGCTTTAACTGGGAATAGCTAATAAAGCGTAGCCTCCAACTCCAAAATACAGGAAAAACAGGTTCTAGGTGTTCTGGGGTGCCCGTAACAAAAAAGGCATCAAAACATGAAAAGTTGATTAAAAGTGATACGTCTTTTACATTTTTTTTTTTGAGCAAGAGGCACAAAGAGGTGATGATGCAACTTCACAATAGACGAGAGCACTTTGGGTGCACTTTCCGGATTCAAAAGCTTAGTGGGCCGCATGTAGCAACCCGGGCCGTAGTTTGCCCACCCCTATGCTAGGGGGTTGGTACATACTGTAACTCCAGGATCTATTAGTTGAGGTTCAGGTACTAGGAAGAACAGTTTTGTTGACGTTTTTGGGCTCTCCTTTTGCTGCAGTTAAGAGTGTCAGTTCTTGTCGAACAAAAAAATTAAGTTTGCTCCTGCAAAATTCGACAGTCCGCCTACGACTCCCGTTCTTCTGCGCTTCAACTGTATGTTTTAGCATAGCATTTAGCACAGGCGGAAAATACGGTACGGAATGGTATGGTACGGAAAACACGGTAGTTCATGGTATGATTGTTTAAAAAAAAAAAAGTTATTTTCATGTAAAACAAAAATGTTTGTGTTGTTTATGTTGTTATGGCATCATTGTTTCGATATTTTGGCTAAATATATACGGCAAAATTTGTGTCAAAGTGAAAGTTATGCTTGAAAGGTATCCTTTCACAAAAAGCCTTACTGATGTTTTTGGTAAAACTTACCTATGTTTTACTGCTGATTACTAAAAAACGGAAAAATGTACAAACAAAATGTTTAATTCTCCTGAAAGATTAGAGTCTAATCTTTCTTTTGGTATATGCCATGTCTATATAACCCAAGGACACAATATTCTGTGTGCCTTGAAAAATCAGTCAAAATCATCAAAAATGGCCGCTACTGAGAGGGATGGCTTTTGAAAAAATGGCTGGGATTGAATGACTTCATTGGACTTTTCAATTGCTTTGTCGTTTATGTTGTTATGGTATAATTGTTTCAATATTTTGGCTAAATATATACGGCAAAATTTGTGTCAAAGTGAAAGTTATGCTTGAAAGGTATCCTTTCACAAAAAGCCTTACTGATGTTTTTGGTAAAACTTACCTATGTTTTACTGCTGATTACTAAAAAACTGAAAAATTTACAAACAAAACGTTTTATTTTCATGAAAGATTAGAGTCTAATCTTTCTTTTGGTATATACCATGTCTATATAACCCAAGGACACAATACTCTGTGTGCCTTGAAAAATCAGTCAAAATCATCAAATCATCATGGCCGCTACTGAGAGGGATGGCTGGGATTGAATGACTTCATTGGACTTTTCAATGACTTCAAGGCTACTTCATCACATTATTAGCCCGAGTGCCCAAAAATTAAACAACCTATTTCCATGAAAAGCATAGGAGGTGACACATACGGTGTTACAGTCAACTTGCACTGGTGCCAACTGGGGCAGTCACTCTGTACCTACAAGGCTGAAAACCACGGCCTTCCAATTTGTCAACCAAACAACTCTTACGGACACAGTTAGGGTCGGTTGCCATGGTGGGCGTCTGGCACAGTGGCACCGCGGCACAGTCCCAAGCGCCGCATCATGATGGTTCTGCCCTGGTGAGTGTTAGTCAGCACTCCAAAGAGTTCCAAAATACCCTCATGGACATGTAATGCTTCTTTTTCCATCAAACACACAGACCGGGGTCAGACTCGCCCATCTGACTCAGAGGCGACACGGCGACGCTCACGGCAACGCCGGCGACATGAAAGAGCGGCTATGTAAGCATCTCGCACCGGCGATGAGTGCGGAGGCCGCCCCGGCGATGATGTTTACACTGAGAGAGAGAGGTTAGCATTCGGCAAATGGCAAACCAAACAAAAAAAAAATGGAGAAGATAAACAGAAGTCTTAGACGTGTGGAGTGATGTGCCTATTGAGCCGCCGCTGTTAATGCGGGTGATCAAAAAGCATGACTCAGGAATCAAACATTCAACAACCTTTGTGTTCTACCAAGGTAGAACAATTGTAAAAGTAGTGCGTTACATGCTAATTGCAACATACGGCTAACAAAGTAGTTTTTGGGTATTACTACATATCTGTTAGCGGTACTACATTCGTACTTTTGAAGCACTTGTTCAGTCGGCATTTAACATCAAAATTAGGCAACCATAGCGACTCTTGTTTTACAATCAGTAACTGTTACATTTGTTCACTTCCTGCTTTCCTAATATTTTTTTTGTTTTTTATTTTTAATTTTATTTTTTAAAATTTTATTTTTGTCATGTACCGAAGTACGAGGTGATATGACCATACAATGACATAATCAGTACCGTAGTAACTGTCAATATAGTGATAAAGTAATTTAGTATTTTTGCAGTACTTACTGTACTGTATGTTCTCTGATTAGTTTATCGTTGCCAGCGTACGTATTCCGTCCTTGCGTCAGCGGGAAATGGTCCGACAGTCGATCAAGCGGAGCGCTTACCAAAGTAGAAGAACATTTTTTTTTTACAGATTTTGGAACTTATCAGGTTTTTAAGTGCGCCTTAGTGCAGAAATTACGGTAATTGGTACTTCCTCGACATCTCATGCGATAACTTATGTAGTCGTTATATTAATGCGTCATAGAGAACGTTGGCATTTAACTTTCAAATCTTTCATTCATTCATTTTCTACCGCTTATCCTCACTGGTGGCCAGCCAATCACAGGGCACGTATAGACAAACAACCATTCACACTCACATTCATACCTATGGACTATTTGGAGTCGCTAATTAACCTAGCATGTTTTTTTTGGAATGTGTGAGGAAACCGGAGTACCCGGAGAAAACCCACGCATGCATGGGGGAGAACATGCAAACTGGAATTGAACTCTGGTGTCCCAGCTGCGAGACCAAAGCACTAACCACTCCACCACTGTGCAGCCCCGATTATGACAAGAAAACGACCAGTCCAGGGTGTACCCTGCCATTCACCAGAAGACAGCTGGGATAGGCTCCAGCATGCCCGTGACCCTTGTGAGGATAAGTGGTATAGAAAATGAATGGATGGATACATGGAAAAAAATGCATTCCGAATGCAACTGAATGAAGCCGTCACGTGGAAACAGGGCTATATCCCAAAGTGATGCAGATGTTGCCCCCCCCCAACCCCAACCCCCCCTTTTCCCTTCTCAATTCCTCTAAACCCCCTCAAACATCTCCCCAAAGAAGAAAAAAAACACCCTTAAATCCCCACTCCTCCTCTTTTCCTATTCCACGGCAACCTTCCCACCACGTCTAACCCCCCCCCCACCCCCACCCCCCATCTCTTTTTCTCCCTGCTCCAGGATTTTTCAGCACAAACCAGGAACAGATGTCTGCCGGGGCCGTGCTGAAAGACCCCGCTGTTCTGGATGCCAGCCACATGCTTTTCATTCAGAGATGAAGGCTCACAGCTCGCCTTCTTGTGAAGCCATTTTCGGTGGGGTGGGGAGGACGGGAGGGGGGGGGGGGGAGTGGAAAAAAAACAGACCTTCCAAATGCCTTCAAGACTGTTTAAAAAGGAGCTACATATACCAGCGCACCTTTATGTCTCCTCTACGCCGTGTTTGCCTCTCAGGCGGCGTCGCTTGCGCTCTACAATCACAAGCAAGGCAGTAGAAAGGTTTCTTACCCTGATGGCCAACATCTATCCATACAAGGAGATGACAGGTGCTGACAAAGTTATGAAACACTACACTTAAAATTGGTCAAAACATGTATCTCCACTTGGGTTGCCTGTAATATAATTTTTCGGACAAATTCACAACATGGTGGTACGGTTATTAAACCACAAAGTTAAATCCGGTTAGTCGAATGGATTTGAAATTCAGCCACTCTGACTTGAGGGTCTTTAGTCGAATCAGCAGAAAATTTAGTACACACATTTAGAGTCTTACTGTCCTTACTGTATGTAAAATAACAGCAGGATTGGATGAAAAACATGGCCGCCATCAAGCAAAAATACCTTTGTAGACCCATGGGCGGGACTGAGTACGTACTGTATGTCATTGACTCCTTTGGCATTTGTGTCATGATTAAAAAACTTCGAAAATATAGCCATCTGTCGCCATGTTGCGCTTCGAATTTTGCAGCTTCACAATGTTATGGTTATGGTTTTAATAAATCATCAAAAGTAAATTATGATGTGTCTTGGTTGAATAAGGCCTAAAAATTGTACACGTGTTTGAATAACCTCACTCCAGGTATATATGATATAAAATAAGTCAGTAACTCACGCCAAGCTGAAACTCAACTCTTAACACCCGGGGTCCTTCCTGCCGCCCCCCCCCCCAAACACCGCCCCACCAATCAGCTCCCCAAAACGCCGGAGCACATTTACCGTAACAAACTCATCGTAGACTCATTCTTGTGTGTGTCACGTGACACCCCTGGTATTAGATGTCTGATAATTAGCGATCCGGTATTAGCATAATAATGCAATATCGGTTAATATCGGTATTTGATTTTTTCCCCCCCAATTATGAAAAAAGTCGATATCGGACATCCCTACCTTGTATACCGGACAGAAGTTCATTAATTCATTTTCTACCGCTTATCCTCACTGGGGGTGCTGGAGCCTATCCCAGCTGTCTTGGGGCGAGAGGCGGGGTACACCCTTGGACTGGTGGCCAGCCAATCACAGGGCACATATAGACAAACAACCATTCACACTCGCATTCATACCTATGGACAATTTGGAGTCGCTAATTAACCTAGCATGTTTTTGGAATGTGGGAGGAATGTCTTTTAAAAATGGAGGCGAGCAATCGGCACTGGACTGCTGCGGAAAGTTTGTTTTGAAAAACTGGCAACACAGGGAAAGAAAAAGTCAGGGAAGGCGACATCACGTGATGTTGATGTTTACGTTTTACTGGGCATGCCCCATTCACTATTCTGTTTGATTATAGCGCCGCACGTAGACAAGAGATTGGAATATTCCCTTCCACGGATACCATTGTTTTCGGAAAAGTCATTCGGAAAGATTCCATTCGGAAAAAGAAACTCATGTAAACGTGGCTACTAATATCGGTGGCCGATCGATCGGAGCGCCCCTATAGAGACGTTTTCTTCGGTTTTAAAAATGGAGTCGAGCAATCGGCACTGGATTGCTGCGGAAAGTTTGTTTTGGATCCAAACTAAATTTCAAGACTGGACGAACGAAAAATTGGCAATACGGATATTGCCGATATCACGTGATGTTGATGTTTACATTTTACTGGGCATGCCCCATTGACTATTCTGTTTGATTATAGCGGCGCATGTAGACAAGAGATTGGAATATTCCTTTCCATGGATACCATTGTTTTTGGAAAAGTCATTCGGAACGATTCCATTGAAAAACTCGTCATGTAAACGAGGCTAATGTTAGATAGATATATCCCATCCGGAACACATGCTAAACACAGATCCATGTAGTTGAATCATCGGAATATAAATGGACGCACGGCTGTACTGAATAAACCCTTAGACCCCAAATAAAAAATGGTTAGTCATAATTCCTGCACATATTGTGCTCGGTCATGGCCGTGCTGCTGCATCACGTCCCCAATAACTATTTCTTCTGCAGCTTGCGGCGGGATTACAAGGCGGCGGCGGCGGCGGCAACCCGCCAGCTGCCGACTGGAATCACGCTTTGCCCAAAGATCAATATTTAAAGTCGTCTGATTTGCTGTTATTCCTTCCTTAAAGCAAAGCCTTTGCAGATTGCCGGGGCGAAAATTAAAGCTTTATCAAGAAGCTTTCGAAGTTTACACAGGCTCACGTTGGGCACAGGCCATGTTTGTGCTTCTTTTCCCGGCAGTACATCATCCCCCTTCCCCAAGACGGAGGGGGGGGGGGGGGGGGGGGGGGCGAGGGTTCGGAGGTTCCGCTGATATCAGAGCCCTTTTATAACTCTCAGCGCTGCACTTTGAAGTTGCAGCCAGACAGCCCAGGAGTCCTACTCCCCCCCCCCCCCCCGCCAGTTCGACAATGGGGGGGCGGGCGGTCGCAGCTAAACAGCAATGTTTGGCCAATCTGCTTCCCCCCCCTCCCTATGAAGTCACAAGTAATGCTATCTGTCCCTGCAGCTCATCATGCAGGGCACCTAGCTTAGCAAGCAAGTCAACTTAGCATCTTCGGCATGTCAAAAACTTTATTACTCATGACAATTCTGAACATTATTTCAACATTTTAATTACACGCCTGATTGCGTGGATGCAGTTATCATTAATAACGGGCGGGGTAGAATGAACTGTTTTGGTGCTTTTTTAGTTTACATAAGCAACGGGAAGGACAAAGTCGGAGGATGCAATTAAACAAAATGTCTTCCGCCTTGTCAGTCACTTGTTCTCGTGTTGTACCGTAATTGCCACGTGTGTAAAAAGGTGGTTAGACAGGTTGTAATGACAAGTACATGGCAGCCATTAAGCAACATCCTGCTCTCCAGTGATCACTTGTGATCCAAAACTAAATAAACATATTCATAAACATAATGTTGGCTGATCATAGTACAGGATTTTAAAGATAAACCCAATTTTTTTTTTACGTTTTTTGGCTCAAGAGGCAAAAAGAGGTGATGACTCAACTCCACACTAATGGATTTCTCCTGCAGAACAATGTTAAGCCATATAAACGACCACAAGGTGGCAGAATAATATACGTAAACAAGCAAAATTGATGACTGCGTGTCAAGGCGGATATATAAGATAGTATAACTATTTAAATTTCAGACTCGACTTTGAATCAATCATATTAATGAGTGGTTAGCGCGCAGACCTCACAGCTAGGAGACCCGAGTTCAATCCCACCCTCGATTACTTTGCATGTTCTTGTGGGTTTTCTCCGGGTACTCCGGTTTCCTCCCACATTCCAAAAAACATGCTAGGTTAATTAGCGACTCCAAATTGTCCATAGGTATGAATGTGAGTGTGAATGGTTGTTTGTCTATATGTGCCCTGTGATTGGCTGGCTGGCCACCAGTCCAGGGTGTACCCCACCTCTCGCCCGAAGACAGCTGGGATAGGCTCCAGCATACCCGGAACCCTGGTGAGGATAAGTGGTAGAAAATGAATGAACGAACGAATGAATGTACCTAATAAGTCTGCACGGTGGTGTAGTGGTTAGCACACAGGCCTCACAGCTAGGAGACCCGAGTTCAATTCCACCCTCGGCCATCGCTGTGTGGAGTTTGCATGTTCTCCGGGTTTTCTCCGGGTATTCCAGTTTCCTCCCACATTCCAGAAAACATGCTAGGTTAATTAGCGACTCCAAATTGTCCATAGGTATGAATGTGAGTGTGAATGGTTGTTTGTCTATATGTGCCCTGTGATTGGCTCGCCACCAGTCCATATGTGTGTACCCCGCCTCTCGCCCGAAGACAGCTGGGATAGGCTCCAGCACCCCCTGCAACCCTTTTGAGGATAAGCGATAGAAAATGAATGAATATTAAATAATGGAAAAGGTAGAAACAAACTTGTGTTCATATAACCATAGAACACAATAATCAGTGAGCCTTGAAAGATCAGTCGGTCCGGGGGTTGTCTTTTGAAAAAAAATGCTACGCTGCGGCATCAAACAAAATAAATGAGCAGCGACACTAAAGATTCAGCTGAAACACTAAAACGTTTCTAAACAGTCCCTTTTTTAGGACTATATGTTCAGTATTGCATACTTATTTTGCTGTGCAAAAGAAAACTGAATCCATAAACTCCTTTTTTCGCCAGATTGAGGCGACGGCTCACATGCGTCAAGAGTGAAAAAGGGCTGAATATGCAGATGTGGTTGAAAGTGTGTGGGGGGGGGGGGGGGTGGAAATGTATGGGAAAATGATTATTCCTACTTAACCAGCAGCTATAGTATAGCCCATGCGGTCACATATACGTACGCTATGATGGCGTAGTCAGCTCTGTGTCATCCCTCATGGAGGTTTGATGAAAAATGACCATGGTACGTACGCCTTTCATGATGTAAGCAAGCAATGATAGCAAATAAATCAGGCCCTGATGGACGATGGCGGTTTCCCTGAAATCGACCACCTTAAAATTAGCCACCCACCTTAGCTAGCGCACCCCTATGTGAACTTATAGTGGACCCCTAATTGAAGTGATGTCATGTTATACTGCTGTACAGAATGGGAGGCATTGATAGGAGACACGGGCTCCAAGAGCAAACTTTGCACCCCTCTTTTGGGGGAGACCACTACCTTTCCGTCCACTATGCGTGCCCGTAAGGCCGTCATGTCCTACCAAGGGACGCCGGATCGGAATAATCGACTCGCTGTTGCGTCGAGGGAGGCAATCGACGTGTCAGGAAGAACAAGACACTTTTTGCCTGTCGTCTTCACACACGTGCTCGTCAAGACACTTTAAAAGTCAAGAAGGGCTCGGCTCATCTTACATGGGGTTGGGGGCGGAGGGGGTTGTCACGGCTCCATCCGGACTACTTTCATGTGTCTGACACACGCGTCCAATCACACGCTTTTTTTTTTTTTTTTTTTAGGGCTTCACTGTTGAAATAAGTGTCCAAATGCATTGTTAGCTAGCTCTTATTAACTAGTTTTCTCGTGTTATAATGCACAGAAAAGGGAAATAAATGTGTTCATGTTTAAAATACGGCTTGTGAATGATGGGTAAAATCACCCCCACAACAAAAAAAAGTGCAGGGGGTGTCACAGCTCCATGCGGACTACTTTCATATGTCACACGCGTTCAATCACATGCTTTAATCTACTGGAAAACGTCGACAACAAGAAGTTTGGGGTAGTGTTTTAAATCATCAAAATAAGCTAAAATACTGCCAACTATTACATGTTATCATCAGTGTACGGTTAAAGTATAACGTTTTTTTTAGTTTTTTTAATTTTTTCCAGGGCTTCACATTGAAATAAGTGTCCCAATGCATTGTTAGCTAGCTCATATTAACTAGTTTTCTCGTGTTATAATGCACAGAAAAGGGAAATAAATATGTGTTCATGTTTAAAATACAGCTTGTGAATGATGGGCAAAATCACCCCCCCCACACACACACAAAAAAAAGTGCAGGGGGTGTCACAGCTCCATGCGGACTACTTTCATGTGACTGACACACACATACGGCGAAAAGCATAAGAATGTGTGAACATTTCATCTGATTTTTATCATTTGCAATCATGACTATTTTTCATGGAATATTTTGTGGAATTATTTGTGTGAGATATAATTTTTTTTAATAATATTTACAGTTTTTTTAATTAATATTCTTAATGTATGACTTTTTAAAAACATTATTATTCAATTATTAATTAATCCTTCATAGAAAATTAAGGTTTTTGGGTCAGTTTAAATCATTTTGTGCCCATTGAAGTTGCATACACAGATATCCATCCATGCCACCTCTACTCACAAGGGTCTCGGTGTATGCTGGAGCCTATACCAGCAGTTAAATATTGCATCAAACAACAATGCATGTGATATTTGATGTTCAAATGGGCAGATAATAAATGTATTGAAAAATAAAATACGACAATTGGGTTTAACTGTGATTCAAGTATTGAATTAAAACCACACCACACGTATATTTCAATGTATATATTAATATGAGTTACCTGCATGTTCTTCATCTTGTGATCCATCCCTCCATAGCGCTCACATTCGTCCATGCCTCTCCGGAGGAAGGCGTTCACGACAAAACTGTCGCCTAACACGAAGAGAATATGAAATAAACTTGTTGTATTACGACCCCTGAACGTGGCATTGTTCGCTAAGGTCCTCACCTTCTGGGTTCTCTCTGCGCTTGCACGCTTTTGGGGGGGAGCATTCAAAAACAACACATAATTGTTACTTAATCAATGAAGTTGACATTGCATTTTTAATTCAAAACATCTCTTACCGTGTTTGGATTGAAGTTTGCCCATTCTTAAGTCCCCCCCCCCAACGTCTCAGGATCGATAAAAGATACTCGTAAATCCGACAAGGGAGAACAGTCAATGCTTCAACTCAGCATGGTCACATTGTTGTGCAAGCCAAAAACTCCCAACTTCATCCAAAGTCCAAAAATTCAATCTGTCGTTCATTGAGGGGGGAAAGGAAATCCAGAAAGAACACCGTGAAGTAGTCAAAAGGGGATGCGATGTGGAGAGCACCTTCAATTTTGCAGTGCTCCTCTCTCCCCGAGTACACCTCAGTCGGACTGAGCTTAAACACACCACATGCGCTCGATGTGTGTCGAGTTAGAGAGCGTAACTTGCAACCGCTTCCGGTTACGCCTTTAAAATAAAAGCATGCAGTTGAGCGAATACATTCCGGTAATATTTTCAATTCGGTAACTGCTTTAAATATGTTAGTTCAAAAAATGAACATTGACAGTGATAAAAATAATGATAATATCACAATGGAGTGCTTTACTTAATAAATATATATTTGTTCTTACATGGGTTAGTTAATATTTGGCCAGGCTACTAGAGCTAGGCTAAGCTAAGCTAAGACAGACTAGATAATGCTAAAAAAAGACTCCCAAAAACCCGTTTTCGAAACATACAATAAGCATTTTGTAGTTCATATGTATTTAATTTTTTACAAGTTGTTGAGTCCTGCAAACAGGGCAACCTTTCTTGGGCGTTTTTCCTCATATAGATCGAGGCCTGAGCCGTACGTCAACGTCGCCGCCATATTGGATGTTGTCAAGGCAGGACTGTAAATGAACACGCGTCAATTTAAACCTACAAATAAATGTAAGTGATTGTTTTTGGAGACTGTTTCCCAAGTATATTAGTACTATTAGTATTTATAAATAAAAAAACATTGTTCAACGAATCATAATGTCTTCATTTTTACATTTGTATACACTGAAACTGATGCTAGCTAAAACGTTAAAGACATCCACCAAAGATTAGCTCACTTGCGTTCCCCCCAATAAGTTTACGCGTATTACTAAAAGCGTGCGCCGCATGTGCTAAAGATAAACCGCTGTTTGTAGAAGCAAACCTGGAAGGACACGCTGTACTTTGAACGTTCTTAAGTTCAAAAAAGCTCCTCCGCACTTTTATGGTTTGTTTCTCTTGGCGCGCGTTAAAATAAGAGTCTGGCTGCAGAACACACGCCTCCTAATGTTATGACTATGTAAGGGCCATCGTCCCCCCCCCGCTGCGTGAACTCATTAATGTGTATTTTGTAAACAGCAAACTCCTGCGAGATCATATTTCAAAAATGAGCCAGAGATGCTTTGCACACCATTCGAATAAGCAGGGACTGATCTGCCTTGGAGGGGGGGTGGGGGGGGGTGCTCATTTACTGTTCCATTCCACTTCCTGTCTGTGAGAGTGGAGCTGATTAATCCTCAGTGAGGAAATGCAGTTCTGGAATACTGCGGCTCTATCTGCTGTTTGACCATTCAGACATTCAGAGGACGTTCAGATGTGTCTGCGGCTGACAGGATGAGCGTACATTTGCATATCTCATTGATGTCAGCCTTCTCTCATCCTGCCTTGCCTAATTATTGCCTTCTCTTCATGCAGCCCCGGCTCTGCTGCATCCTCCTCACAAGGTACACAGCCTTCTCTCTTTCCCCGCTGCTACATCAGATGCTTTTCCTTCAAGGGATGAAAAAAAAAAACATAGTTGGGGGAAATATCAGAATGCAAGCAAGAAGGAAGAGATTGTGCAAAGACAACAGTGGAAAAAACCTATCTGAGGCTGTCAGTTGCAGGTGATTACTTTGGCAGAATGTTATGCCAAATTGAGGGCATGTAAACACAAAAACAACCTAGTAATAAAGTTTCATGTAGATGAGAGCCATACATTTTCATATTTACAGTGTAGCCATTTTTATCACATTATTCATTTTTATAATAAGACTCATGCTTGTGTGTGTTGCTATAAATGTGAACAGGAAGTGATGCAATTTAAACACAATTTGCATATGTTTTGACTAATAACAGGCCGTATTCAACCACAAAACAGCATTCATTCATTTTCTACCGCTTATCCTCACGGCAAGAGGCGGTGTACACCCTGGACTGGTGGCCATGCAGCCAATCACAGGGCACATATAGACAAACAACCATTCACACTCACATTCATACCTATGGACAATTTGGAGTCGCTAATTAACCTAGCATGTTTTTGGAATGTGAGAGGAAACCGGAGTACCCGGAAAAAACCCACACAAACTCCACACAGGGATAGCAGAGTGTGGAATTGAACCCGGGTCTCCTAGCTGTGAGGTCTGCGCACTAATCACACAAACACCGTGCAGCCATGAATTAATATTTATTCATTCATTCATTTTCTACCGCTTATCCTCACGAGGCGGGGTACACACATATGAACTGGTGGCCATGCAGCCAATCACAGGGCACATATAGACAAACAACCATTCACACTCACATTCATACCTATGGACAATTTAGAGTCACTAATTAACCTAGCCGGAGAAAACCCACACATGCACGGGGAGAACATGCAAACTCCACACAGAGATAGAGTGTGGAATTGAACTCGGGTCTCCTAGCTGTGAGGCCTGCGTGCTAACCACACAACCGCCGTGCAGCCATGAATTAATATATGTTTCAAAAATTGTCAAAAGACGAAATTCAAACCACAAAGTGGTGACGGACGACTATTGTGTACAGTGACATCGCCAACAAGTGGCCTGGTGTACACATTACAGCATATATATTATCTATATATAACATAGATATAAAAAAACAAGATGTACTGCTAGCACCAATGGATTTCTATGACATCCTATTCAGTTGTATTATTATTATTATATCTATAGAGAGTAGACAGGGATATTGTTGTGTCAAGGGTCATAGGACAAAGTTAATTTGGCCAGAATGCGGTCGTTAATAAATTATTTATTACCTCTGTGCTCCACGGACTATAGAACTCCTGGTATTCGTTTTTGAGCTGTAAATACGTATCATGTCAACAGCCAATGTATTTGGTATCCAAAACAAAATGAGTGTTATTTTCCATTGTTTTGTTGCATGAATGTTCCTCCCAGCATGCCTGTAGTGTGTAAATGAATCACCATTGGCACATGCACTGATGTTCCACTGCTTTCAGCAATTTACCTGAAACATCATACTGTTTTGTTTTCTTTGGGGTTTTCTGTCATTGAAAAAAAAAAAAATAGAGACTATAACAAAAAAAAAAAAGTCTTTTGACTTTTCTTCCTCCTCTCACTTCATTGCCTTTTGACAGCTGCCTGCTTTTGGACAGACAACAGTCAGAAGAACACGGCCTCCAGACAGAGCAATTATGGTTTTATTTACTGTACTGTAGTCTTTCTCCATCTCCTCTATTTTTCTCACTTAACACAAGCATGTCAAGGGACTTTTTTTTTTAGCATAATAGAAACCCAATCCAAGATTTCTTTTTTACAACCTTCTCTATGATTAGACTCTTGATCCTACTGACAGACTTTGGATAGTAACGCACTGTTTTAGCATAGCAACCGGAGGTTCTTTTTTTAAAAGGTGACACTGTTACGATTGTACAGGGATTAAAGATGAACTGCACTTATGCATTCTGGTACAAGCTTTGAAGTTGTGTGAAGAAGCAGAAGAAGAAGAAAGAAAAAAAAGCTGTTGGCCAACAAACAAAGAGTCCATTGTTTGCGCTCAGCAGCTGACATGTAAAAGAAGCCGAGTATTCACAGAATGCGAGACATGCTTCTATAAACAATGGCACCACTGATCTCTTCATATAAACTCTGCTTATGACAGATACGTATCAGGAGCCTCCTGACAGTTGTGCTTTCAGGTCGAGGAGGCGGACGAGTCCTACTCGCGCTTCAAGAACTTAATCTAGGCGAGGGCATTCGAGTTCTTGCATTTAAATATTTTCCTCACCTCCAATCCTGTTTGATTATATATATATTATATATTAGAAAGACAACTTACATTCAATTTGAGACATTGGGTTAACTCTGCATACTTTACTTTGTGAACAGCATTATGGCGCCATCTGGTGGCCACAATAGTTCACTCCATCTGTAAGCCAATACAAGGAATATTTATTTCAAAGTTTTGTACAACATTCAAAGAAAGAAATGCTTTGCGTGCATAAATATAGATTTCATATTACATTATAGAGAATATTATTTACTGCACAATGACAATTGTCCCTTTTTTTAACCACTGAAAAATGGATTTTTATTCATTCATTCATTTTCTACCGCTTTTCCTCACGAGGGTCGCGGGGGTGCTGGAGCCTATCCCAGTTGTCTTGGGGCGAGAGGTGGGGTACACCCTGGACTGGTGGCCATGCAGCCAATCACAGGGCACATATAGACAAACAACCATTCACACTCACATTCATACCTATGGACCATTTGGAGTCGCTAATTAACCTAGCATGTTTTTGGAATGTGGGAGGAAACCGGAGTACCCGGAGAAAACCCACGCATGCACGGGGAGAACATGCAAACTCCACACAGAGATGGCCGAGGGTGGGAATTGAACCCTGGTCTCCTAGCTGCGAGGTCTGCGCGCTAACCACTAGACCGCCGTGCCGCCAAATGGATTTTTAATTGTCAGGTAATGTCGTTTTTGGTATTTAGTCTGTAAGTTGATGTTTTAAAAAGGTATACAAATTAGAATTGACCTTGTTGTTATGTAAGTGGTGCCAATTTGCATTGTTTTCACGGTCTATACAATGCCATCAGACTTTATGTCAGGAGGAAAATATCCAAGTCATCCTTGTAAAAAAAAAAAAAAAGTCATTAAGCAGTTGTGGTCAGAGCTGCAGTTAAAAGGCTGCACACGATGAAGGCTTCATAGAGTAACTCTTAACAACAAGCTTTGTAAACAATGCCGTTTCGAGGGGGAAATTAGCACCAACAATACAAAGACAATTTACTAAAAAGAAATATAACAAGAAACAAACACATTTTGTAAACTTTCCGCACCAAGTTACCTGATGATGCTTGATAAAAACCAAATTGTGGGGTGTGTTTGTTTTCCAAACTACTCATAAAGACGACAACAAATGTGTTAGACACCATTCACCAGGTTGGCTTTTTCCTCCTTTTGTTTATCTACCGCTTGATCCATGGCCACTAGAAACATTTCCAAAGTCACCGAAGGTGCCTGCAAGGAAAGGAACCATGACGATACGACACAATCTTACTTTTGTCTCTTTTTTTCTTACCTTTACAAAAAGCGCATGAGCAAGAAACGGTACTTTTCTCAGAGCTCGTCCGCTCAGACCTTTGCTTTTTCTAGAACGTACACACCAAAACAAGACAATGTATTATGTGAAGAAGAGGACAAGCGCAGGTATTGGCGGCGTGTCACTCACACGGCGATGTCCCTCAGTGTTAGACTGTGTCCCGACACCTCGCTCTTTGCAAAGCCCATGGTCTCCAGCTCGAACATGGTGAACAGCTGCTGCCGCGGGTAGATGATCTGACACTGAACACGTAAATCAAAATTAAAATCAAATCAACTTTATTTGTACAGCACTTTTCCCTGCAAAGACATGCAACACAAAGTGCTTTACAGAATTAAAAACAATTACTAAGAAAGCCCCTCCCTCCCACCCTCCATACTAGACACACACCCACACAGTAGGGAGACATGGCATGGCACTGAGGATCAAGGAAACGCCACCTATGGGGCCATCCACACCGTACAACATAATTTATTGAAACACACTTAAGCACAAATCTTATCTTAAATGGCTTATATTCTTGATTATATTTGCTATATTGGCTAATATGAGTGTTATGTTCACTATAGGGATGCTATTTCATGTATAGAGATCTCTAATATAATGGTAAAAATTATAATTTATTGAAACACATAAGCACAGGTCTTATCTTAAATGGCTTATATTCTTGATTATATTTGCTATATTGGCTAATATGAGTGTGAAGTTCACTATAGGGGTGCTATTTCATGTCTAGAGATCTCTAATATAATGGTAAAAATCATAATTTATTGAAACACACATAAGCACAGGTCTTATCTTAACTTGCTTATATTCTTGATTGTATTTGCTATATTGGCTAATATGAGTGTATAGTTCACTATAGGGGTGTTATTTCATGTCTAGAGATCTCTAATATAATGGTAAAAATCATAATTTATTGAAACACACATAAGCACGGGTCTTGTCTTAGTTGCTTATAGTAGGCCGCAGGCCGTGCCATCGGGGGACCAGCACCCGGGCCCCCCGACTCCGACAAACGAGCAGACCCCTACATCAAAGGGAGGAACCCCCAGCCGGCCGGGTCGAAGGGACCCAAGGACGGCACCCGCCATCAGCAGACCCGACACAGCCCCCAGTGTGGAGGACCCCCCCGAGGAAATACTGGAGTTAAAAGCTAAAGACTAAGAGCATAAAATAGGAGTTTAAAATATTAGTTAAAAACCTGATTAAAAAGGTGTGTCTTTAATCTCTCTCTCTTTTTTTTTTTAAATATCAACAGTCTCCGCAGTCCTGGGGCTCTCCGGCAGGCTGTTCCACAGGTGGGGGCCATAGTGGCTAAATGCTGCCTCACCGTGTTGATTATTGTTAAAAGGCCAGTGCCGGAGGACTGGAGACCGGAGGACCGGGGGACCGCAGGGTCCGCGGGGGTTGATATGGTAAAAGCAGATCAGATAAATGAGAAGGTGCAAGACATTTAAAAAACACTAAGAGAATCTTAAAATCGATCCTGAAGCGGACGGGGAGCCAATGGTGTAATGTGCTCCCGCCCTCCGGTCCTGTTCTGTAATAATTGGAGATTTAAAATACTTTTTTTTGGGAATGCCCAGAGAGCAGGGCATTACGGTAATCTAAGCGACAGGAAATAAAAGCATGCATTAGCACCTCCGTACTGGCCGTACATCGGGCTCACTTTCCGACTTACCTTCATGAGCTCCTCCAGGCAGGAGAGATAGATGCTGTAGATGCCTTTCTCCGACGGTGGCCCGATGTACTGCTTGATGTCCGCTCTGTCCACAAAGGCTAAGTCGATCTTTTCTGTCACGTTGGAGGTAGTCAGGATGACCACGTTGGAATGTCTGAAACACGACACCGGAAGGAAACATCACATACAACAACATGATGAGCAGCATAAACAAGAAACTGTAAGTTCAAGTAGTGCAACCGTTTGATTTGGTCCAGCTGAGTGAGGACAGAGTTGACCACGCGGATGGCATCAGACGGTTCGGTTCCCGCTTGAGAGGCGTTTCTTGCTGCTGTCAGACTCTCTACCTATCACCGGGACGACAGACGTTCATTTTCTCCCACTTATCCACAACACAGGTACATTTTACTGCATTGTTAGCATTTTTAGAGCTTGAGGACCATTGTTGTGTTGCTCATCCAAACGCAGGGTCTATATCATATCACCTTGATATTTGGGATTAGGGAACAATACTTTTGTGTACCGTACATAGAAACGGTTTTAGATCCTGTGACTTCATCTCATGAATACTGGGAGCAAAAAAAAAAGTGCAGCAGTTAACGTGCATGTTTTTGGTGTCTCTAACTCATCGTAAGATATTCACAATATACACAAGTACTTTGGCATCATAACTTTTGACAGATTAAAACTAGGTAAGAGCAGAGTTCAGGGTTTTGGGGTCAGAACATGAACTTTACAGCAAGTGTCATCTGCTCTGCTGCTTAGCTTCGATAGTGATTGCCGTTAACCTTCAGGGGGCGTGCCTAAGTCAATAGTAACAAAGTCAACATAGTATATGCCAATGGCTTACCTAAAGTACTATATATATATATATATATATATATAATGTATACCGCATATGCACGCTAAACCTTAACGCCGAGTGACACACAAATGAGAATGTGGAGTGATGGTTGGTTATTTACCTCATCAATAAGAACAAACACAATAGCTTCTTTATCATCAATAAGCTGCTGGATCTTCTGAAACATCTTGGTGACCAGCTTTCCGCTCTGAAACAAAGAAGTTTAGTTAGCAACCAAAGACAGACCTTTGTCAGTATATTTAGCCAGTACTCATTACTCCTTTTCAAAAAAAAGTACTAGCGACTCTGACATGAAAGCATGCATCGCTCTTCTCCCCCCCCCCACCTCCTAAAAAGGAACTACAGATGGCTCTGTCTTGTTTGTGACATTTAAAAAAAAAAACAACAAAAAGAAGCGAGAGAAAAAAACTTCATCTGTATTTTTTAAACATGCAGTAATCCCTCGTTTATCACTGTTACTTAGTTCCGGGGCTCAAACGTGATAAGTGAATTTCCGCAAAGTAGGATTCAATATTAAAAGACTGAATATTTTCATAGTTAGAGCATAGGAAACCCATTAAAGACTTTCTGAATATGATTTTTACCAGTATATTAGAGATCTCTAGACATGAAATAGCACCCCTATAGTGACCTTCTCACTCATATTAGCCAATATAGCAAATATAATCAAGAATATAAGCCATTTAAGATAAGACCTGTGCTTATGTGTGTTTCAATAAATTATGATTTTTACCATTATATTAGAGATCTCTCGACATGAAATAGCACCCCTATAGTGAACTATACACTCATATTAGCCAATATAACAAATATAATCAAGAATATAAGCCATTTAAGATAAGATTTGTGCTTAAGTGTGTTTCAATAAATTATGATTTTTACCATTATATTAGAGATCCCTAGACATGAAATAGCACCCCTATAGTGAACTTTACACTCATATTAGCCAATATAGCAAATATAATCAAGAATATAAGCCATTCAAGATAAGACCCGTGCTTGTGTGTGTGTTTCAATACATGTCTTCCTGGACAGGAAGTTGAAGTAGTCAACCGCAAAACAGCAGTTATTTGTTAATTAATACATTTTTGAAGAACCGCGATAGAGTGAGGGAGCAATGTTCAAACCGCGACGGAGTGACGGATGACTCTGTTTGTTTAACTTGACCTTGTCTAACTCCCAGTGTCCTGTACAATTCCATGCACATGCGTTGTGGCTAATTATTCAAATTAGAAGATGATGTCATCCAGCGTCCCCCAAACACACCAACACAAACAGATAGCAGTGCTGTGGAAAAAAACAGTGTTGCATCGACAATGCACTTCAGTGAAATGTAGAAAGCTCAATACCTCAGAGAACCACTTTGAGAACAAGCTGTGGCTGTTTATCTCTACAAATTGTCCATATGTGTATCTACAGGGAGATAGAGCACAGAAAACATGGGAATGCAAAGATGGGAGAGAAAAAAAAAGTGCAGGTGCTAAACTGGATTTCATTAAATGAGGACTTTACCGACTTGACAGTCTGATTGACAGTTTCTGGGCCAGAGCTTTGCACAAGGATGTTTTCCCTGTGCCTGGGGGTCCTGAATGTGTGAACACACAAAAGGTCTTGACAAGCTGCACATGAGGTGAGATATTTGGATGATTCTTCTTTAGTTACCGTGAAGTAGCACCACGCGATTCCAAGAAATCAGGTTGCTGTCTACGTTTTTGTCTGAGAAGTACATCGTCGTTGTGACATAATCAAGCAGCTGGAGGGAATTTAAAGTAGTATGTTACCTGCATAGTCATGTATCCATGATGTAATGAAATTGAGACAGAATTGGCACATGCATCTTACCTGAGTTTTAACCCCACTCTCATACACCAGACTCTCCCAAATCCCATGGAAGTCAGCTGTTTTCATGGAAAAAAAATTATATTCAAGACCACGGTAGTACTGTGGGAGCTAAAAACGAACTACAGGAAGTTTAGCAAGTTCTAAGCCTGACATGACTTAGTGAAAAGATGTTCTCTTCTCATTCCGTGTGGAAGTGGTAAGTTTTCGACCTCCTATTTTGTCCTTCCTCACTTTGGGTGGAGTTATATACACATATACATAATACAAAACATTAAACGAGGATATGCTAACTTCCATAGCACTAGCTTGGAAACAACATATTAATGCAAAGCTGCCATATCACATAAACAGACATTTATGATGCAGAGTGGAGCATATCAGTATAATAATTGTTATATACTGTACATTGTTATATTCTCATGTTCCTACTTAGCCTATGCATTACAGTTACGTAATGTGGTGTAACAAAGAATAATAGGAGCGTAAATGTTAAAAATAATATTTAGAAAGTCATAAACAAGCTTTCTATTCTCTAACTACAAAAATATTCAATGTATTAATATTGAATGCTACTTTTGGAAATGTACTTATTGCGGGTCTGGAACCAATTAACTGTGAGAAATAAGAAACGTCTCTGTAAGGCATTTGACGAGGACTTAGGGGTGTCCGATATTGATATCGGGCTAATATCAGTAAAAAATATAATATGAAAATATATCTGCCTGCATTTAAAACCTCATATATTGGCACTCTGATATAATCACTTGATATCCTATTGATATCAGCATTGGTCGATATTACGGGCTGCAATATCGGCATTGGATCCGAAGTGAAAATGTTGCATCGGGACACCCCTAAATGCTATGTTATACAACTTAGTATCCAATGTTGCACAGTAGATCACCTGCTGGAAGCAACCAGTGATTGGCAGCTGAAAGCTCCTCATCGTCTTCCAAACTGAGCGTGCTGGGCCCCTCCTCGCTGAGGGTGAATATGTGAAAGGAAACTGTGCAGCTCGTCAAATCGAGGGGCTGGGCATTGAAAAGCGGAAATGACAAGATGAACAAAAACTGTATCGCTCTTAAATGCGATACACAAATTTAAGTGATATGAAATAAATGACAAGAGGGGAAAATAAAGCACCTGTGTCGCCATTTCCTCCAGATCAACTATTGCCACGGACTTGACATGAGTGCGCAGGAAGTCGTCATCAAACTCTGTCCACTTGTAGTTTCCAAACAACATGCTGTGGCGATTTAGCAGGGCCTGGACATGCAACCTCACCTCAGACAATTTCACTCCGCTGCAATGTAAACATGATACAGGATTTTTATTACAGTACATCTTCTAAAAGGCTAAATGTAAATTTAAAGGCAGTGCTCACACTAAATATTCACACCAAGGACACAAACATGTTTACAGTAAGGTTTAATCACTTGCACTGCCAGCTATTTAGACAATAATGGCAGTGTGTTGAGAATGAAGCTATACTGTTAAACATGATGTGCACTGACTACTTTTAATAATTCAACAAAATCACCGTGGCTTCAATATCTTGACTGAAACAAAATACATATACCAACCTTTGTGAGTTCAGATGTACTTCTAAATGGATGTTTTTTTGATGGTTCCCCACATCCATTCTGTCAATTTCCATTCCTGTTGACAAATGAACAGCACTGTCACAAACAGTCTCTACTTATCCCGTACCTTATTACTGTTGTGCTTCGACGGTATCACCATAATTACAAAATAACACATATTAAAATGTTAATATGTGTTGTGATGTACAACTCTTGCGCTTCGAGTTCGACGAATGGAAATTCCATCTCGCTCTAGTTTATGTATTAGTCTACAGGTAAGGGCCAGAAAATTAGAATATTTTCATAAACTTGATTTATTTCAGTCATTGTGTTCAAAAGGTATAACTTTTACATTATATTTAATCATTGCACACAGACTGATGCATTTCAAATGTTTATTTCTTTAATTTTGATGATTATAGGTGGCAACAAATGAAAATCTGAAATTCCGTGGGTCAGAAAATTAGAATATTACCTAAGGCCAATACAAAAAAAGGATTTTTAGAAATGTTGGCCAACTGAAAAGTATGAACGTGAAAAATATGAGAATGTACAGTACTCAATACTTGGTTGGAGCTCCTTTTGCCTCAATGACTGCATTAATGCGGCGTGGCATGGAGTCGATCAGTTTCTGGCACTGCTCAGGTGTTATGAGAGCCCAGGTTGCTTTGATAGTGGCCTTCAGCTCTTCTGCATTTTTGGGTCTGGCATTCTGCATCTTCCTCTTAACAATACCCCACAGATTTTCGATGGGGCTAAGGTCAGGCGAGTTGGCTGGCCAATTGAGAACAGAAATATCATGGTCCTTAAACCAGGCACTGGTAGATTTGGCGCTGTGTGCAGGCGCCAAGTCCTGTTGGAACGTAAAACCCCCATCTCCATAAAGCAGGTCAGCAGCAGGAAGCATGAAGTGCTCTAAAACTTGCTGGTAGACGGCTGCGTTGACCTTGGATCTCAGGAAACAGAGTGGACCGACACCAGCAGATGACATGGCACCCCAAACCATCACTGACGAGGTCCCAGAGTCTGGAGGAAGAGAGGAGAGGCACAGGATCCACGTTGCTTGAAGTCTAGTGTGAAGTTTCCACCATCAGTGATGGTTTGGGGTGCCATGTCATCTGCTGGTGTCGGTCCACTCTGTTTCCTGAGATCCAAGGTCAACGCAGCCGTCTACCAGCAAGTTTTAGAGCACTTCATGCTTCCTGCTGCTGACCTGCTTTATGGAGATGGGGATTTTACGTTCCAACAGGACTTGGCGCCTGCACACAGCGCCAAATCTACCAGTGCCTGGTTTAAGGACCATGATATTTCTGTTCTCAATTGGCCAGCCAACTCGCCTGACCTTAGCCCCATCGAAAATCTGTGGGGTATTGTTAAGAGGAAGATGCAGAATGCCAGACCCAAAAATGCAGAAGAGCTGAAGGCCACTATCAAAGCAACCTGGGCTCTCATAACACCTGAGCAGTGCCAGAAACTGATCGACTCCATGCCACGCCGCATTAATGCAGTCATTGAGGCAAAAGGAGCTCCAACCAAGTATTGAGTACTGTACATTCTCATATTTTTCACGTTCATACTTTTCAGTTGGCCAACATTTCTAAAAATCCTTTTTTTTTATTGGCCTTAGGTAATATTCTAATTTTCTGACCCACGGAATTTCAGATTTTCATTTGTTGCCACCTATAATCATCAAAATTAAAGAAATAAACATTTGAAATGCATCAGTCTGTGTGCAATGATTAAATATAATGTAAAAGTTATACCTTTTGAACACAATGACTGAAATAAATCAAGTTTATGAAAATATTCTAATTTTCTGGCCCTTACCTGTATGTACTAGCTAGCGAGGATAGCCTCGTGTCGTTTCAGCTATACAATAAAGCTAACCCTCACAAACTAAATATAATTAAAAAATATACAAACCAAAACATACTTTACAGTATCAACTTTGACAATGTGACAGTAGTTTATCCAGCTGAACACAACCCGGTGCGGTGGTGGGTGAAAAAAAAATGTCACTCGAATTCAGCGCGCTTGTTTGACCCGGAAATACATAATATTTCCGCTGGCGTCATTTCCGCTTAGCGGTCACTCTCGTGCTAAAGCCAAAGCTAGCGATAACGTCTGGCACACAGAAGGAATAAAACTATATATTTTGCACTCAAATATCACACAATGGGGAAGAAACACAAGAAGCATAAACCGGAGTGGAGAACAGTTGATGGTATGATTTAATTTTGATAAATTTTAAGCCGCCTCAGTTTATGTTATTGTTGTATTTGTGCTGGCTTGACTTGCTGGCAAAGCTAGCTAGCTGATACCTGGTGTTAATTCATATATAATTACACCGTTAATTGAAAAATAATGGAATAACCTGCTATATCAACAAATGTATGTGACGGTTTAGTCCAAAATGCATAATTTTCGATAACTACCGAGAGCGTAGTTTTTAACATTACCAAAGTTTCTTGGTTATACTAGTGTTTATACTAAGAAATTTCCACTGTAGTACATTTTCGACCTCGTTTAATGACCATTAAAGTAACTCCCAGCATCTGATAATGCTCACCTATTCCATTTTCAGACTACGAGGACAAGGCTTTGGAGAAACCACTGAAGCTTGTGCTTAAAGTTGGAGGGAGTGAAGTAACAGAACTCTCTGGTTCGGGTCATGACTCCAGCTACTACGATGACAGATCCGACCATGAACGCCACAAAGAGAAAAAGAAGAAGAAGAAGAAAAAGTCTGAAAAAGACAAGGACAAGTATGTGGACGACGAAGAGAGAAGACGGAGAAAGGTTGGTTTCCTACAAGACTGGGTGTTTCTTTGTTTAATTCCAAGTTGTTTAATTCTTTTTGATCAAACCATTTGCAGGAGGAAAAGAGGAAGAAGAGAGAGCGAGAGCAGCATGAATCTGAAGGAGCAGCTGCCGCCGTTGTCACCGGTGGACCCATTGAACCTTTTACGATATCAAAAAGTGCTACTTTAGTGATAGAGGTGTGTAATGCTAATTTAATGTGATAGAATAATATTCAGAATTTCATCTCAATCACGCATGTGTTGTATTCCCTCAGCCTGAAGAGAAAAAAAGGAAGAAGGAGAGGTTTGAGATTGAACCAGATATGGATGAATTTCACCCCAGCATGAAGGTGGAGGTGGAGCACCAAGCTGACAGGCCTGTGCGAGCATGCCGGACACAGCAAGGTAGTCACCAAATGTAGCTATATCTATTAACACTCAGCTCAGAATGTCATTATTATTATTATTATTATTATTATACAGAGAATGAGTCCACGCCTCGTCAGCTTTTACTTGAGCACTTCCTGCGCCAGCTGCAGAGGTGAGACACTCTTGAGAGCCTCCATTATGAGAGCAAGACTATACTGAACGCATGTTTATATTTTCTCCCCGCAGAAAAGACCCCCACGGTTTCTTTGCATTCCCAGTAACAGACGCCATCGCTCCCAATTACTCCATGATCATCAAGCATCCGATGGACTTCAGCACCATGAAAGACAAGATAACCAACAACGAGTACAGCACAGTCACGGAATTCAAGGTGGGATACGCGAGTATAAATTGAGTCAAGCCGAATTACGTGGATGTTGTTTGAATGCATTGTCTTCTTTAGGCGGACTTTAAACTGATGTGTGACAATGCCACGGTGTACAACCGACCTGAGACCGTGTACTACAAAGCAGCCAAGAAACTTCTCCATACAGGGTTTAAGATGATGAGCAAGGTAACGAGTTTGATGGAATATTGTTTGGCGGCTGACTGGGATGCGGGTATTGATGCACACCTGATAGTCAGTCATTCTGAGATTAAATTATATATGCATTTATATAACATTAATATAATTGCATTTATACGTGCCATGGCAATTTCAGTTACTATGTACTGTTTTGTTTCTTTTTAAACAGGATCGCCTGTTGGCGCTGAAGCGCAGCATGTCTTTCATGCAGGACATGGACTTCACGCAGCAAGCCGCCATTTTGGGAGACGAAGAACTTACAGCGGATGTCCCTCCACCAGAGATAATTCCCGTCCCGGTGGAATCGGCCAAAAAGTCTAAAAAACAACCTGTGAAAGACATGAAGTAAGTCACTAGTTTTCCATGAGATTTGACAGGCCCGTAATCCCTCATTTATCACTGTTAATTGGCTCCAGATCCGACTGCGATAAGTGAATTTCCCCCAAGTTGGCATTAATAGGGCTGCACGGCGTCCGAGTGGTTAGCACACAGACCTCACAGCTAGGAGACCGGGGTTAATTAACGACTCCAAATTGTCCATAGGTATGAATGTGAGTGTGAATGGTTGTTTGTCTATATGTGCCCTGTGATTGGCTGGCCACCAGTCCAGGGTGTACCCCGCCTCTCGCCGGAAGACAGCTGGGATAGGCTCCAGCACCCCACGCAACCCTCTTAAGGATAAGCAGTAGAAAATGAATGGAATTAATAATTTTGTAGTTAGCGCATAAAATGACTGAATATGATTTTTAGCATTATTAGAGCCCTGTAGATGGTAAATAGCAACCCTTTAGTCACCTGTTTACACCATGTTGTGCAACTATAATGCGCATGGACAAGCTTTAAACTAACAAACTAACTAGTTAGCCTCCAATGTATAAATTCTAAACTCAAAGAGAATGTGGAAGAAGACGGAAAAAGTAAGATGTTCCAACTGTATAGTATATAGAGTGCGAGAGTGGAAAGTATATAACTCAAGAGAGTAAAGACACAATGTACATAGACACGCATATGAAGAGTCACTTCAGGGCTTCTCTGTTTCCAGCTACCTGTTTGAGCCAGAGGGGAACGCCTGCAGCTTGACTGACAGCACGGCAGAGGAGCACGTTCTGGCTCTGGTGGAGCATTCGGCAGACGAAGCCCGCGATCGCATTAACCGATACATGCCAAACTCCAAGGTTTTCTGCTTAGCATCAATAAAGAGTTATGATTTTGCAGTTTACCGGCACTATTTACATTGCTGTAAATATATATACTCCATGATTTCAGATAGGCTATCTGCGCAAGGAGTCCGACACTTCCCTTTTGTACACTGTTGTCAATCAGCTTGATCCCGATGCAGAAGGTTTGATACGTTTGCATGTTTGCCAACGTTTGCCAACAGGGAAATTGCATCCTTGTCTTCACTTTTGCAGAGGAGGAGACCCATAAAGTGGACCTGAGTTCGCTATCAAACAAGCTTCTCCCCGGATTAACAACACTTGGTTTCAAAGATGACCGGAGACACAAGGGTACACCATCTTAAAAAAAAAAAAAAACTTTCCCAGCTAAGAACAACTTCCACATGAATGCATTGTACTTTGTTTTTTTTCATAGTGACATTCTTGAGCAGCGCCTACAACATTCAGACCCTTCAGAAGAACTCAGTCTTTCCCGACCTTCTACCTGAGGAGTCAGACTTGCTGTGCTCGGCATATGGAGACGACACAGGGGTACAATGTGCTCTAAGGTAAGAGGGGGAGGGGTTCTTATGACGCAATAGTGATAAAACTGTCACCAATTTCAACTTGTACTTTTTTTTACCTGTGCTCTAAGCATACTGGACTTTGTGAAGGGCTGTGGAAATGTCACCAAGCATTGGGTTGATGGTCTTCTGGATAAGATGACAGCAGGCGATCACACTAAAGCAGTCAGTCAAATCAGACAGGCATGTGACACACTGTTCTATTATCTCACTAAACATTTCAGCAACCATTTTATCTTCTCAAGGGACAATAGATGTTGGAAAACTCCCATGAGGCCCAGTTTCCCAAGCGAGGGGACCCTGTCACTCTACATGTTTAAATTCATGTTTCCTTCAATGAACCACAGCTCCCCAGTGCCGGCAGTACTCATGGAGCCCCACACCATGACGTTACATGTTGACTAATTTTCAGTGGACAGTAAATATATGGCATGGCGGTCAAGTGGTTCATGCGCAGACCCGAGTTCAATCCCACCCTTGGCCATCTCTGTGGAGTTTGCATGTTCTCCCCGTGCATGCGTGGTTTTTCTCCGGTTTCCTCCCACATTCCAAAAACATGCTAGGTTAATTGGCGACTCCAAAT